>NW_026596018.1:173411-191183 GCF_907164565.1 Psammomys obesus
ATACATACATACATACATACATACATACATACATACATACATACATATTTATACACATACACATGCATAGAGTAGGAAATGTGAGCCCTGAGTTAAGCTCCAGCTACTACCAGGACTGACACTTGCTTCCTTCATTCTGCTATCTTGGATTCTAATTCTTTGAAAGCCCTAATGATGCCATTCTTAAAAGTTGCTTTGGTCATGTTGTTTATTACAACAATAGAAAAATAACTGATGATAAGGGAGAGTCCATAAAGAGGATATTTTACCTGAAAGAATACACACACAGAACATGAGAAATTGTATCTGGTCTATAACACTGTAAGACCTTCCTATATCCATGGCCTCCAAAAGCAGTTGATCAGTTTGCTTTTAGAGAATGAATGGATGGCATTAGTTAGCATATTGCTTACATTGGGACTTGAGTTTCCCATTTCTTACATGTTATATTTACTCATAGATATGAGATAAAAACCTGGAAGGTAGAATCATTCAATGAACAATTGTACTTCTTTAGTATCAAGTGAGATATCCAGGTCTCTACATTTAAGAGCACATAGGGAGATTTTAGAGTGGAATGTGACCCATGACAATGAGGGAGAGGGGACATATGGCTTAGAAGCAAAGAATTACATGTACCTTGTGATTTATAACTCTTATAATTTAAACATGAATATATAAACATGAACACAACTGTGCTAGGTTAATAGATGGTAAACTCAGTGAGATAAGGAACTTGTAGTAAATGAAGCAGGGAATAAAGAGAAAGAGGAAGGTAAAGAATATGTCTTATTTGGGATTATGTTGCTTTGATAAAACATGAACAAAAGCAACTTGAAAGAATGGGAAAATTTATTCTCCTTACACTTCCAGGTAACAGTCCATCACTTAGGGAAGTCAGGGCTGGGATTCAAACGGAGAAGGAACCCAGAGGCAGAAGCTGTGCTGAGGCCATGGTGGAGTGCTGCTTACTGGATTCCTCCTCATGGCTTGATCAGGTTGCTCTGTTGAGGAACCCAGGATCACCATGAATGGTTGTATCACTTACAATGGACTGCATCCTACCCCATTGATTACTAATCAAGAAAATTCCCTGCAACTTGCCCAAAGCTCAGTAGTACTAAGGCATTTTCTCAAATGAAGGTTGTCCCTTCATTTGACACAATTTTAGTTTGTGTGTCAATTTGACATAAAATCTCACCAGTACTGGGCATACATATGGTTATGTGACCTAATCTCGAAAGATGTTTGCTTTTATAAAATCCAGTATTTTGTGTAATGAATATATGAAAATATAGTTAATATTTCAACAAGCACAGGATAAAGAGCAGCATGGGTAGGCAGATGCTCTCTGAGGTTCTGCTGCTGCCTATGTGTGTTCTGTCCATATGCAGAACACATAGAGAGTGTGGAATTTAGACAGGTGAATGTTCAACAGATTCTTTGTTTACTTATTCAGTGTCTGCCACAAATTTGATGTATTCTTGCCTAGCTCAAGTGTACATTTAAGTAACAAAATTCCTCATGGTTACTGTAAGTACTTTGGGTTTTACCAAAAAACTTAGACACAAAGAAATTTTATATATAGTTAAAATTTATTCGTAGGTAATATCAGAAGAAAATATAAAGAAAACTGAAGGCATTATTGGAATTTAAAGATTACCTATATTTAAAGAGTATGGATAACACATAAAAAAAACATTTTTAAATTGTTTCCAAATAAATTATTCTCCTAATGAACACAGCCCTAATAATGAAAATATTTTTATGTCAAGTCACCTTTAAAACCATATTATCAAGATAGGCAAAGGAAGTGGAAAATAATTATTTAATCTTGACTCAAAGTAGTGCATCCCATAGAAGATTAAAGGACACATTGGCCCTAGATTGCTCTCCTAGACTTTCAAGTCTACTTGAGTAAGATAAGCTTCAGTGATCCTTGGACAGAGAAGAAAGTGCTTACCAGGCTGTGTAGAGATAAAAAGTTTTCTGGTTCAGACACTGGCTGTCAGGCTGAGCTCTGAAGGTGTCTGTATTGCAGGCTAATGCACTGAAGAGGAGACTGCAACAGCCTTCACAGTAACAAACTGTCACCTCTTCAGTCTGGATGCTGTTGGTGCTGAAACTGAATTCTGTCCTAGATCCAGGGGCAGTCAAGATGCCTGGGAGTTACCCAGGTGAGCAAATGGGTAGTCTTTCTCTGCTTTTGGTGAAATCAGGCTAAACAGCTGGTTGTGAGAGCTGTGCAGATACCACTGATTTTGCAGCTGGTGGTGACCCTCTATGCTGCAGACATGCCAGGGAGCATCTCTACTTCCACCAGTTTCCTCCACAAACTACTCCTCTCTGGTCTCCCCTAGAAAAAGCCTACAGTTCACAGCTCCTCCTAGAGGTAACCAGTGGAAATAATGTTAGCTCCAAGCTCTGTAAGAGTGGTTTAATTTATGCACACAATCAATAGTATAGCTAGAATCCCACAACTTGTAGTATATTGATGTGACCTTAAGTTACAATCATTTCCAATCTAATTAGATTTTATATCAGGATGGCTGGTGGTGGTGAGGCATGTGATAAAAAAAAATGTTTTGGCTGGTATTCCTATCCATGATACTAAGATACTACTCCTATACCATTATGGACTTAATTTACCATATATTGCGGTTTTAAAAACCACATTTAATCTTTGACAAAGACGCTAAAAACATATAATGGAAAAAAGATAGCACCTTCAACAAATGGTGCTGCTCTAACTGGATATCTACATTTAGAAAAATGCAAATAGATCCATACTTATCACCCTGCACAAAACTAAAGTCCAAGTGGATCAAAGACTTCAACATAAAATCAAACACATTAAACCAGTTAGAAGAAAAAGTGGGGAAGACCATAGAACTCATTGGTACATGAGACAACTTCCTGAACGGAACACCAACAGCACAGGCTCTAAGAGCCACAGTCAATAAATGGGACCTCATCAAACTGAAAAGCTTCTGTAAAGCAAAGGACACTTTCATAAAAAAAAAGAATGCCTACAGATTGGGAAAGAATCTTCACCAACCCTCTATCTGACAAACAGCTAATATCCAGTATATATAAAGAAATAAAGAAATTAAAAAGAAGCAAATTAAGTAATCCAATTAAACAATGGGGAACAGAGCTAAACAGAGAATTCTCAATAGAGGAATATTAAAGGGCAGAGAAACACTTAAATGCTCGACCTCATTAGTCATCAGGGAAATGCAAATTAAAACACCCTAAGAATTCACCTTACACCCATCAGAATGGCCAAGATAAAAAAACTCAAGCGCTGGAGAGGTTGGGGAGAAAGGGGAACTGTTCTCCACTGATGATGGGAATGTAAACTTGTACAACCACTCCAAAATCAATCTGGGCCTCCTCAGACAACTAGGAAGAGCGCTTCCTCAAGATCCAGCTATACCACTCCTAGTCATATATCCAAAAGAGGCTCAAGTACACAACAAGGACATTTGCTCAACCATGTTTTTAGCAGCTTTATTTGTAGTAGCCAGAAGCTGGAAACAACCCAGATGCCCCTCAACTAAAGAATAGATACAGAAATTGTGGTACATCTACACAATGGAATACTACTCAGCAATGAAAAACAAGGAAATTATGAAATTTGCAGGTAAATGGTGGGATCTGGAAAGGATCATCCCGAGTGAGATGTCCCAGAAGGAGAAAGACACACACGGTATATAATCACTCATATAGACATATAATATAGGATAAACCTACTAAAATCTGCACACCTAAAGAAACTAATCAAGAAGGAGATTTCCTCTGTGGCCTAGTAAGGCTGCTCCCCCACTCAGGGGGAGGTGATCAAAGAGCAGGCCAATCAGTTCTTGTCAGAGAGAGTTCCTGTCCCCATTACTATGAACCCACTTGGACACTGAAGTACCATGGGCTACCTCTGAGCAGGGGTTCCAAAAAAACTATTTTTTTTAACTAGGGGTATAATGATTGATGGGAATAAATCTACCAAGTATGAATTATACTGCTTGACATTATATTAAATACAGTTTTGTTTTATGTTAATAGTGTTTAATAATGTTTGAGTTTGGTCTGTTTGGCCTCTAGAGGTTCTGTTTATGTCACAGAAATAAAAGGTTTTACCTGAAAAAAAAATATTAAAAAAAAAAGTCCTTAACCGACATTTCCTTATTTACCATGTAAAACACTGAATTATCTTTTAATATTATATTAAATAACAGTCATCTGAATTATGAATTTGAGGGTACCCCTTGAAACTGTACAACCAACGCAAATTCCTTGGCAGGAAATTGAGGTTTGGGGAAATTAAGGAATTTGTCTAATGTTACACACAATTCAAAAGATGTACAATCAAGATTCTAATCAAGTTCATCATCCCCAGCCTCCTACATCTAGAAAAACATGCTAGCCAGAAAATGCGACTGAAAACATACTCCTCATTAATTTTCTGGGTGTGAATAAGGACATTAGCATATGGGTGGCATCCAGGGGAGTCCATTCCACTCTAAAACCAGTACCAAGTTGTTTAAGAACACACAACCTTACAATATGATCTTGACTGTGTGAATTTGCCAAGACTGACTTCTAAAAGGTCATTGTTGGTTAATGTACAGGCTGGCCTGTATGATCGCCAGACCACACACCAGCCTGACTAGCTGACTGACTGCTCACAATCACTAGGTATATAACAAAGAGGTATGTTGATAAAGCTGACTTACTTAGGGTTAACATTGCTACGATGAAACATCATGGCCAAGGCAGCATATAGAAGAAAGCATTTAACTGAGGGCTTGCTCACAGTTGCAGAACGTTAGTTCATGGCCATCATGGGCAGAGCATGGTGGCAGGCAGGCAGGAATGGTTGCTAAGGAATTATATCCTGATCCACAGGCAGCAGCCAAGTGAGACACTCTTTGTGGGTTTTTAAACTTCAAAGCCCACTCCAAATGACACATCTCTTCCAGCAAGGCCACACCTCTCCACAAAGCCTCAACAGCTTCAACTCTCCAATAAAAAGACACAGACTAACAGAATGGTTGTGGAAACAGGAACCAACATTCTGCTACATTCAGAATACACACTTCTGCAACAAAAATAAACATCTTAAAGGGCTGGTAAATGTTTTTTCAACCAAACAGACCCAGAAAAAAAGCTGGGGTAGCTATCCTAATATTTAATAAAATAGAATTTTAAGGGGCACTTCATATTCATCAAAGGAAAAATCCACCAGGAGGACATCACAATCCTGAATATCTATGAACATCTCTTCCAACAAGGCCACACCTTTCCCACAAAGTCACACCTTCTGATCCTTCCTAAACAGTCCACCAAGTGCAAAACAAGACAATTTAAATATATGAGCCTATTGGGGAGGTAAGGAGTCTCATTTAAACCACACAATTCTGCTTATATTTTTCATGACATTATTTTTTTTATTTTTTTATTATTGTTTATTATTATTAGTTACATTTTATTAACTCTGTATCCCAGCTGTATCCCCCTCCCTTATTCCCTCCCAATCCCTCCCTCCCACCATCAGCTTCTCCCTGTCCCTTTCCAGGTCCAGGGATTGGGGAGGACCTCCTACCCTTTCATCTGGCCCTGTTTTATCAGGTATCTTCAGGACTGGCTGCAAAGTCCTCCTCTGTGGCCTAGCAGGACTGTTCCTCCCTTGGGGAGTGGGGAGATCAAAGCGCCTGCCATTGAGTTCCTGTCAGAGATAGTCCCCGTTTTCCTTACTATGGGAAACCAATTGGTTATTGAGCTATCACGAGCTTCTTCCAAGCAAAGGTTCTAGCTTATATGTATACATGGTCCTTGGTTGGAAAAACAATTTCAGAAAAAAAAACCCTGTGCCCAGATATATTTGGTTCTTGTGGCGCTCCTATCCTTTCCACGTCATACTAACTCCCCTTCTGTTGAAGGTTTGGTTATGAGTCTTAGTATCTATTTTGAAACACTGCTTGGTATAGTCTTTCAGATGCCTTCTGTGGTAGACTCCTGTCATAGTCCAATGCACATCTCATTTGTCTTTCTAAGTGAGAATTGATCATCTTACCCCATGTCTGCTTTCTTGTTTATCTTCTTTAGGTGTATAGACTTCATTATGTTTATCATATCTTGTAGGTCTATATAAGCGAGTATATACCATGTATGTCTTTCTCTTTCTGGGATACTTCACTCAGAATGATCATTTCTAGATTCCGCCATTTGCCTCCAAATTTCATGATTTCCTCCTTTTTGATTGCTGAGTAGTATTCTATTGTGTAAAAATACCACAATTTTTATATCCATTCCTCCATTGATGGACATCTGGGTTGTTTCCAGGTTCTGGTTATTACAAAAAAAAACTGCTACAAACATGGTTGAGCAAATGTCCTCGTGTACTTGAGCAAATTTTGGGTATATACCTAGCAGTGGTATAGCTGGGTCTTAGGAAGCATACTTCCTAATTGTCTGAGTAAGCACCAGATTGACTTCCAAAGTGGTTGTACCAGTTTACATTCCCACCAGCAGTGGAGGAGGGTTTCTCTTTCTCCACAACCTCCCCAGCATGTGTTGTACCTTGAGTTTTTTATCTTGGCCATTCTCTTGGGTATAAGGTGAAATTTCAGGGTTGTTTTGATTTGCATTTCCCTAATGGCTAATGAGGTTGAGCATTTCTTTGAGTGTTTCTCTTCCATTCAATATTCCTCTACAGAGAATTCTCTGTTTCGCTCTGTTCTCCATTTATTAATTGGATTACTTGGTTTGCTGCTTTTCAGCTTCTTTAGTTCTTTATATATACTGGATATTAGCCCTCTGACTGATAATGGGTTGGTGAAGATTCTTTCCCAATCTGTAGGCATTCGTTTTGGTTTGATGAAGGTGTCCTTTGCTTTACAGAAGCTTTTCAGTTTCATGAGGTCCTATTTATTGATTGTTGATCTTAGAGCCTGGGCTGTTGGGGTTCTGTTCAGGAAGTTGTCTCTTGTGCCAATGAGTTCTAAGCTGTTCCCCACTTATTTTTCTAACTGATTTAGAGTATCTGGTTTTATGTTGAGGTTTTTAATCCACTTGGACTTTAGTTTTGTGCAGGGTGATAAATATGGATCTATTTTCATTTTTTTGCATGTAGACATCCCATTGGACCAGCACAATTTGTTGAAGATGCTGTCTTTTTTCCATTTAATAGTTTTGGCTGCTTTGTCAAAAACAAAGTATTCATAGCTGTGTGGATTTATTTCTGGGTCTTCTATTTGGTTCCATTGATCCACCAGTCTGTTTCTTTGCCAGAACCATGCAGTTTTTATTACTTGGTTCCAATGGTTCTTCTTTATGTTTCTATGCCAATACCATGCAGTTTTTATTACTCTGGGAGATTTTTTTTCTCTTTATGTGCCTCTAATAACTGGATAATCATAGCTTTAAAGTAATTTTCTTGTGTTTCCGATGAGTTGGAGTATCCATTAGTTTTGGGAGTTGCTGGTGAAGCCATGATGTCTTGATTTACGTTGTGTGTGTTCTTTCACTGACCCCTGGCCATTTGGTTATCAATGGTGTTCACTGTTTATTCCTGGATTCTTCAGATCAGACTAGTCTTTCTCTGGTGTCTGGAGAATTCTTCAGGAAAATGAGAGACGTCCAGTGGTTTCAGTGTGTGCATTGTTGATTCAGCTGTAACTGTGGGAGGAAGGTCCACAGGGGCAGAAGGGCAAATGCGGGATAGTGTGTTAGTGTGGGTGTGCATGGAAATGTACCATGAGGGACAGGGTGTCAGAGAATGTAGAGGCCTTCAGTGTGAGAGAGGGGTGTCTTGCAGGCACTGAGGGAGTAATAGGCACTTAAGATATTGCAAGCACTCTTGATGATTGTGGGTGCGGACAGTTTTTGCAGATCTGCTGGATTTTGGTAGCTGTTCAACTGGCTATCTGCCACTGAGGGGTTGGATGGCCAGTGCAGTCACTGGCTGGGAGGCTCTGTGGAGTCAGTACTGCTGCTCCTAGATTGTACTATGGATCTGAGAATCTGGTGGGCAGTTTTTGGGCATCCACTCTGACAGGGCGGGCGCCCTTCTGGTCGGGATCTCCTGAGTGGCAAGAGCTTCACTGGGCAGGATCTCCAGTGGTGGAGAAGGGGCTCCTCTATCCATTGGGAGCTCAGCAAGAGGGTGCTTGGCATGGCGGGTGATCCTCAGACATGTGCTTTGAGGGATGGTGTTCAGTGGGCACCCCACCATGGCTGAGGAGCTAAAAGCCCAGCTTCTGCTTCTCAGTCATCAGGCCGCGAGTGAGCTTTGTGCTCAGCTCACTGGTGCTGTGTGTAGGCTCCCCTGAGGTGGAGGGAGGCCCGGACAAGGGAAGTGCCCCTCTCCATTCCCAGAGAAGTCTGAGCCTGATCTAAATCTATAAGTGTTCTCTGGTTCCGTGGTGTCCCAACGTCTAAATTCTGGCTTCGATTATTCCTCCACTCACCAATTTTCGAGATTCAGGTCATCTGCCTCTCCAAAACAGTGTGCACAGTTCGCTGCCATCTTGGGTCACTTTGGTTTTTTATCTTAGCCATTCTGATGGGTGTAAGATGAAGTCTCAGAGTCATCTTGATTTGCATTCCCGTGATGACTAAGGATGCTGAACAGTTCTTTAAGTGTTTCTCAGCCATTAGGAATTCCTCTGTTGAGAATTCTCAGTTTATTTCTGTACCACGATTTTAACTGGATTACTTTGTTTGCTGGTTTTTAATTTTTTCATTTCATTATACATTTTATATATTAATTTTCTTTTGGATAAAGGGTTGGTGAAGATGTTTGCCCATTCTTTTAGCTACCTTTTAGTCCTTTTGACAGTGTCCTTAGCCTTGCAGAAGGTTTTCAGCTTCATGAGGTTGCATTTATTGTTGGTTTTAGTTCCTGAGTTGGTGTTGTATTACTGAATGTGCCAATGAGATCAAGGCTCTTCCCTAATTTTTCTTTTGACAGATTAGTGTGTTTTGTTTGATGTTAAGTTCCTTGATCCACTTGGACTTGGATTTTGTGCAGTGCGATAAACATGGATCCAATTGCAATCTTCTACATGCAGACATCCAGTTAGTCAAGCAGCATTTGTTGAAGATGCTTTTTTCTTTCCATTGCTTGGTTTTGCCTTTTTTGTAAAAAATCTAGTTTTTATAGATGTGTGGGTTTATTTCTGGATCTTCAGTTTGATTCCTTTGATCAAGTATTCTGTTTCTATGTGAATATCACACAGGTTTTATTACTATTGCTCTGAAATTACTATTACTATTGCTTGAAATCAGAGATGTTTGTACTCCTAGAAGTTTGTTTATTGTACAAGATAATTTTAGCTATTCTGTTTTTTGTTAATTAGTCATAAATTACAGGATATTATGCTACAATCTCCAGACTCAAAGAAGCTATTTAAAAAGGTGGTATTAAGGGACTATGCTTGAATTTCACACAGAAGGGAAAATAAAATAGTGACTGGATGTAGATGGAGTGAGCAAACTGGGTAGGAGAGGGAAATTGTTAGCGAGCATGCCTGGGGATTAGGAGTAGAACAGGGCAGAGAAGCCTGGGTCAGAGAAAAGAAAACAGAGAAAGGTGGTATCTCTGGGATATTCCAGAGGTCTGTCATAGGGGAGAGTCCAGGAAGCTTATGGGGTCACCCTAGCTGAGGCTTCTAGCATATGGAGCCTCAAGTGACTACCTTCTTTAGCCAAGAAAGACTTCCAGTGGAGGGGTAAGAACACAAACCTACCCACAAAATCTTTGACTCAAAATATTTTCTTCCTAGAAGATGTGCAGGGACTAACACCTAGCACAAACTGAGATAATGGCCAACTAAAGACTGGGCCTACTTGAGAACCAGCCCATGAGGGAGAACCAATCCCTGACATTATTAATGTTACTCTGCTATTCTTGTAGACAGGAGCCTAGTATTACTCCCCTGAGAAGCTTTACAGATGTAGAGACCCACAACCAAACATTATTCTGTATGTCCTATGGAAGAAATGAGGGAATGACTGAGGGAGCCAGAGTGGTAAAAGACTCCACAGGAAGATCTATAGTGTCAACTAATATGAGCAATGGGTGCACAGAGACTGACTGAACCACCAGCCTAAGAGAAAGCAGGGACTGGACCTAGGCCCCTGCACATATGCAACAGATGCATTGGTTTGTCTTTGTGTGGATCCCCCAACAATTGGAACAAGTACTGTCTCTGACTCTCATGCTTGTCTTTGTATCTTTCTCCTTTAACTTGGATGCCATATCTGGCCTCAATGCAAGAGGATCTGCCTAGTCCTACAGCAACTTAATGTGCCAGGGTGGGTTGGTACCCATGAGGGACTTCCTCCTTCTGTGAGGTAAAGAGGAAGGAAAGATATTCGAGAAACATAAGTATGTGTGGGGACTGTGAGGAGAGGAGATTTGCTTTGATCAAGACATAAAGTGAATACATGAATGAATGGAGAAAAAAATAAAACAAAAGAAAAGAACATTTCATGAATGATATATTTTTTTGTTAGAGGGACTATGGATCTTATGGAGAAGGTTATCAACCTAAACAGGGAAATTTCACTTAAATTACATATAAGTTTTACAGCTATTTTTAGGTAGATATTTAATTATTTGTTTTCTCATGAGCTTTCCAGATACTGTTAGTATTCTGGAACACAACCTGCTTCTCAGTTACCTAGCAACTCATGATGATGTCATCAGGTGTCGCCAGCCAGCCAGGTGAACGCACCAGGAAGGTGTGGTTACTGTGCCCCCTTAAAAGAATCAATCCTACACATGGTCTCTCTCTCTTCTCTCTCTTCTATCTCTTCTCTTTCTCTGGGGCACCCCATCCCTCCTTTCCCTCTCTTTCCTCACCATGTACTGCTACCCACATCCTCCATATCCCTCCTAATAAACCTCTCACAGAGAATATCAGTTGTCCCCCGGCTTCATCTATTTCTAATTTCTAACAGACACCATTATTGTTATGTTCCTCTCTGATTTCTTTCTGTATTTTTCTAACCCCCCACCTAGCTGAAGCACCTATTTTTGTTTAAAAGTCACTTTTACCATTCTGTTCTCTTACCTGTTGCTTTTTTCCCCAGAAGATTTATGTGTTTGCATTTTTGAGTACTCTGTCTGCATGTATGCATGCCAGAAGAGAGCAAGGGATCGCATTACAGATGGTTGTGAGTTGCCATGTGTTGTCTCAAAATTGAACTCAGAACCTCTAGAAGATTAGATAGTGCTCTGAACTGCTGAGCCATCTCTCCAGCTCCTACTTTTACCTTCATAGTTTCTGCAGTTACTCTGGGTTATATTCTTGAATGCTCATTTGGAGCTAAGAGCTTCCAATGAGAGGGACCCTGTACCATTTGTCTTTCTGTGCATAAGTTACCTCTATCAATATGATTGTTTCTAGTTCCTTCCATTATCATCCAATGTCATTTTTCTTTATAGCTGAACAATATTACACAGTGTGTATGTGCAACATTGTATTTATCCATCTGTCAGTTAAATGACATTCAGGTTGTTTTACAGTGAACATGACTGAGCAAGTATCTGTGGAGCTTTGTATTGAGAGAGTTCTTTGGGCAGATGGGAGGAATGGAATAGTTGGGTCATATGGTAGATTTATTCAGTAGCTTTATTTGGTTCTCCTCACTGATTTCCAGAGTGAGTAGCCTAGTTTGCAATTCCCATGACAGTGGGTGAGGGTTCCCTTTTGCCCATATTTTCTCCAGCATTTGAGATCAGTGTTTCATTGATCATTCTCACTGTGACTGGGGTAAGATGAAATCTCAAAACTGTTTTGATTTGCATTTCTCTGGTTTGGTAGGCACGATAAAGTTTAAAGACACTTTTTAGCTATTTTTACTTCTACTTTTGAAAAGTCTCTGTTTCCATCACAAGCTAATTTTTTGAGTGAGCTCTTTGGGTTTAATTGTTTTATTTATTTTTTGTTTTGTTTTGTTTGAGCTTTTTGTACTCTATTAGGTGTTTAGCTGGCAAAGGCTCTCTCTTTGTGGGCTTCTTCTGAACACAGCTGATGTTTTCTTTAGCAGTCTAGGAACTTTTTAGTTTTATGAAATTTTACTTGTTAATAGTTGACTTCAATTTTTAGTCAATTGTATTCCTATTTGGAAGTCCTTTTCTGATACCTATATGATGTAGGGAATTTTCTATGCTTTTTTTCTAGCCCTTAGAGGCTTTATATTTTAAGTCTTTGATCCATTTGAAGACAGTTTTGTGGAACGTGATAGATATGGATTTAATATCAATCTGACAGAAACACACACACACATAAGAAGAGAAAGATGGCAAAATATAGAGCTTTATTTGTGGTTTAAGTGGGCTGAAATTAGCTTTTTTCTTTAGTGATTGTGTGTAAAATTATGTTCACTTAAAAACATGACATATATGTATATTATATAATTATATATAATTAACATATATACACACATACAATTTATATTACAATTTGTAAAAGTGAATGCAACCAATAGGCCAATTATTGTAGTAAAATACAACTTTTTTGTATTTAACATTGATTTTTTATTTTTATTTTTATATTAATTTCAGTTTATTTGATTTATATCCCAGCTGTAGCCCCCTCCCTCATTCCCTCCTAATCCCACCCTCCCTCTCTCACCTCTTCCCTACTCCTCTCTAAATCCATTTATAGGGGAGGTTCTCCTCCCCTTTCTTCTGACCCTAGTTTATCAAGCCTCATCAGGACTGGCTGCAATGTCTACCTCTGTGGCCTAACAAGGCTGCTCCTCCCTCTGCAAGGGGTTGAGGGGGAGGTCAAAGAGCCAGCCACTGAGTTTATTTCAGAGACAGTCCCTGTTCCCCTTACTAGGGAAATCCACTTGGATGCTGAGCTGCCATGGGCTACGCCTGAGCAGGTGTTCTAGGTTATATCCATGCATGGTCCTTGTTTGGAGAATCAGTCTCAGAAAAGAGGCCTGTACCCAGATATATTTGGTCTTTGTGGTGCTCCTGTCCTCTCCAGGTCTTACTAATTAAACTAGTTCTAGTCATTAAATAAGATAAGCTTCTATTCTAAACCTGAAAAGCTTGAACTTATGAAAAGATGCCAGATTCTGATAGTTGATTGTGATGGCAAAAAGACAGCCATTTGTTTCCTTGATTTTTTTTCCTGAAGCTTACTGCTTATAGCACATTTCAGTTCATAACATAAAATCTTCATCTGAAGTGCAATCCTAAGTGTCCGCTGGTGTGCATGCCAAGACTGATAAGGAGCTGGGAAGAGCTGCTGGAGACAGAACAGCTATGCTGGGACATCAGGAACCTTTTCCTGACAAGAACCATTTGGACCCATAAAAAAATCTTCAGTTACATTTTTTTTTTTTTCTGACTCAAGTACCCTTGAGTCACTATCGTCAAAACAAAACGACAGTCTACAGACTGGGAAAGGATCTTCACCAACCCTATATTTGACAAAGGGCTAATATCCAGTATATGTAAAGAAGTTAAGAAGTTAAACAGCAACAAATCAAGTAATCCAATTAAAAAAATAGGGTACAAAGCTAAACAGAGAATTCTCAATAGAGGAATATTGACTGGCAGAAAAACTCTTAAAGAAATGCTCAACATCCTTGGTCATCAGGGAAATGCAAATCAAAATCAACCTGAGATTTCACCTTACACCCATCAGAATGGCTAAGATAAAAAACTCAAGTGACAACACATGCTGGAGAGGCTGTAGAGAAAGGAGAACCCTCCTCCATTGCTGGTGGGTATGTAAACTTATACAACCACTTTGGAAATTGATTTGGTCCTTTCTCAGACAATTAGGAATAGCACTTCCTCAGGATCCAGCTATATCACTGCTAGGCATATATCCAAAGGAGGCTCGAGTACACAACAAGGACATTTGCTCAACCGTGTTTAGTTCAGCTTTATTTGTAATAGCCAGAAGCTGGATACAGCCCAGATGCCCCTCAACTGAAGAATGGATACAGAAATTGTGGTACTTTTACATAATGGAATATTACTCAATGATAAAAACCAAGGTAATCATGAAATTTGCAGGTAAATGGTGGGAACTAGAAAGGATCATCCTGAGTGTGCTATCCCAGAAACAGAAAGACACATAGCATATATAATCATTCGTAAGTGGATATTAGACCTATAATATAGGACAAACATACTAAAATCTGTACACCTAAGAAAGCTAATCAGGAAGGAGGACATTGACTATGATGCTCAATCCCCATTCAGAAAGGCAAAGAAGATGGACATCGGAAGATGGAGAAAACAGAGAACAGGACAGGAGCCTACCACAGAGGGCCTCTGAAAGGCTCTACCTTGCAAGGTATCTAGGCATATGCTGTGACTCATAGCCAAACTTTGCATAGAATGCAGGAAATCTTATGAAAGATACAACTTTTTATTACTTCTTATTTTTGGAGATTATAATTACATAATTTCCTTCTTCCTCCTTCTCCCTGTAAATCATTCCATTAATCACTTTTTCCAATTTTTTTCAAATTAAAGGTCTCTTTTCATTAAATTTTGTTATATCTATCTATCTATCTATCTATCTATCTATCTATCTATCTATCATCTCTTTCTCTTTTTGTCTCTGTCTTTCTTCTTACATACAACCTGCTCAGTCTGCTTAATGTTGCTTGTATGTATATTTTCAGCACTGACCATTTGGCTTCAATTTGTGTGCTCTTCCCTAGAAAATATTCTCCCAACTAAGCATTGCTAATTTGCCTGTATTTCTAATAGGGTTACCTATAGTTTTGAGGCCTTTTGGTCTTTCTCCCACTAACATTAGCCTGTCCATTGTTTTTATTCTTGTTCAGCTTGTGTTTATGCAGTCATGTTGATGACATATTATAGGTGCTAGCTTCTGAGCACACTAGCCTCATAACAAATTCCTGATCCTCTGCTCTTACAAAATTTCTGATCATACTTCGCTTTAGGTGATGGGTAGTTTTATAGAGGTTTAATTGGGACTTGGCTTGACAACCCTGAATTTAGAGTGGTTGTGCCTTTCTATTGTGTTTTCCATCTTTGTAAAGACTATAATAGTTAAAAAACTTTTATGATGGTTGATGTGTTTGTGTACGAGTAAATTGTAGAATGACTAAATAAAACAGAACCCAAAAATCTGTGCCCAGGAGTCTTCTGAAACTGAAACTCCAAACAAGGACTATAAATGGAGATAACCTAGAACCCCTGCACAGATGTAGCCCATGGCAGCTCAGTGTCCAAGTGGGTACCCTAGTAATGGGAACAGGGGCTGATTCTCACATGAACTCAGTGACTGATTCTTAGATCATTTACCCCTGAGGCAGTGAACAGCCTTATCAGACTCTAGTGGAAGTCTATGTAGTCATTCCTGATGAGACCTGATAGGGTAGGGTCAGATGGAAGGGAGGAGGATCTCTCCTATCAGTGTGTTGGAGTAGGGGAATAGGAAGAGAAGAGGGAAAAATGGTGAAATTGGGAGGGGATGAAGGAGTGGGCTACAGCTCAGATAAAACATGAATAAATTGTCATTAATAAAAATTAATTACAAATTTCAGCTAATTCTTTATATTCTTGGATATGTTTTAAAGTTAAAATTTTAGATTTAATGTTATTAAAACCAATCTCACATTAGTTCCTAATATTTAAGGCATCAGATCTTGTGAAAGATAACTTAAGTTCCTCAGTTCTAACTTGTAGTGACAAGAACAGGAAATGGTGCATCTGGGTGAATAGGTGGTCTCCACCCTGAATATGTCCCAGTGGGACAACTGCTTTGACTTCAGGGTATCTTGCAGGTCCACCAGTGGATTTTGGATTGTCATATGGTGTGACCCTGTTTATTCACAATGTTTTGTGCCTGAGCCTGCCAGCAGAGTCTAACAGTTCTTGAGTTGGGAATGAGGATTAAAATTAATAAATTAGCACACAACACACAGGAGACTTTTTTAAGAGCCTCCAGCCAGCAGCCAGCAGCAGCCTTTTACTGCAGAGAGCTTTTTAGCCAGAGTAAAAACATCTCAGAATAATGGGTTAAATTTACAAGGAGGTGAAGCAAGAGGTAAGATCTTCACAAGCTACCCCACCTGCTGTCACAAACAAAAGGAGATGGACTTGCAAAATTTTCCCTGATTTTAGTGAAGGCCTGGTAAAAGGAGTCTTTCTGCTGAGATTTAAATATCAAAGCAGCTGCCAGATCAATGGCTCCTGACAGTTCTGTGTTCCCTGCTCATTTTTTAAGGTCTTACTCCTGGGGGAATTTATTGATTTGACTAGATGGCTACATAGTGGCAGAAATTCCCTTGAAACTAAAGGAATTCACACTCTCTCTCTATTGCAAAAAAAGCCTATTGTTTTCTATTCTTGCTGAAGATCTCAACGTGAAATGAACTGTTGCTTGATGGGTTTGATATTACTGGAATTTCATAGTAATCCTAATTTTTTTCTGTTCCTTACAATAGATCATTCATACAGTATTTTTTATCACATTTATTTTTTTATTTGTTCTTATCTTTTTTGAGAGAGAAGAAAAAAAAGGAGAGAAAGTGAGAGAGTAAGAAAGGGCAGGGAGAATCTCAATTTGGGTGGGTAGGGAGGCAGGAAACATCTAGAAAGAGCTGGAAGAAGACAAACATTCAAAATATTTTGTGCACAATTATTTTAAGGAAATGGAGTGAATATTCATTAGGGCAGGCATGAGATCCCTTAGTATGTGTTGAGATGCTCTATGAATGGTTTTGCCTACTCCAAGGACTCCTGAAACAAGAGCAGGTGTCCCGCTGAGCACTAGATTTACTGAGCTGCTTTGCATATTGTGTCAAAAAGCAATGGTCCACACTGTTCAAACATCTTTAAGGGCAGCTTGTCAGTGTCTTAAGAAGCAGTCTTTAGTCCAGCTCTCAGAGATGGGGTCAGTGGCTCTCTTGCTGTGGATGCTGCTGTTCTGAGTACCAGGTGAGAGGGTGCAGGGAAGTGTTGAAAATATCTGCTGTAGCTATGGATGCTTTCCGTTTCTCTGGGATCTTGATCATTGGAATTACAGTATCTTTGATTATTTTTTTTTCTTTTCCAGGCTCCCTTTCATTTTCTAACAGTTCAGAGTGATGTGTGTGACTACTGTCATAGGAGTCACGTGTCTCACACTGAGATCAGCATATCTGCAACAGTAATTTTGTGTGTTTGTCATTACAGGTTCCACTAGGAACATTGTTCTGACCCAGTTTCCAGCTTCCTTGACTGTGTCTCTAGGACAAAAGGCCACCATCTCCTGCAGGGCCAGGGAGAGTGTCAATAAATTTGGCATAAATCTTATGCATAGGTATCAACAGAAACCAGGACAGCCTCCCAAACTCCTGATCTTTAATGAGTTCAGTCTAGATCAAAAACTAAAGTGACAATACATGTTAGAGAGGATGCGGAGAAAGGGGAACCCCCTTCCATTGCCTGTGGAATTGTAAACTTGTAAAACCACTTTGGAAACCAATCTGTTGCTTTCTTAGAAAGTTTGGAATAGCGTTTCCTCACGATTCAGCTATACCACTCCTAGGCATATATCCTTATTATTTTTTTAAAAAATAGTACATTTGTTCTTTTAGAGTTCCAGGCATTCAAATATATTGTATTGATCATATCTGTACACCACTACCTTCTTCCAACTCCTCCCTGTTCCATCATCCTTCCAGCTTTATGCTCCTTTTGTGTATTATTAACAATAGCCCCAGTCTGTATAGTGTTGTCCATATAGCCATGTGGCCACCTATGAAGGCATGAGA
>NW_026596019.1:0-3662 GCF_907164565.1 Psammomys obesus
AATAATCAAACTCAGGGTTGAAATCAATAACCTAGAAGTAGAGAGAACAATACAGAAAATAACCTAGAATAAAACCTAGAGTTGTTTTTATTTTTTGAGAAAATCAGCAAGATAAACAAACCCTTTCCTAAACTAACTAAAAGACACACACACAGAGAGAGAATGAAAATACAAATTAGTAAAACCTTAAAAGAAAAGTGGGATATAACAACAGACACCAAGGAAATCAAAAGACTCAGTATATCATACTTCAAAAACCTGTTCTAAACAGAATTGGAAAATCTAAATGAAATGATGACTTTCTTGATAGATACCAGTTACCAATGTTTAATCAAGATCAGGTTAACAATTTAAATAGACATATAACAGCCAAGCGAACTGAAGCAGTTATCAAAAGCCTTCCAACCAAAAAGAAGCAAGGGCCAGATTGTGTTAGCACAGACTTCTACCAGACTTTCAAAGAACTAATACCAATAGTCCTCAACTCTTACCTGAAATAGAAACAGAAGGATCATGTCCAAACTCATTCTATGAGTCCACAGACACCCTGATACATACATCACCCAAAGACTGAATAAAAAAAGAGAATTTGAGACCAATCTCCCTTATGAACACTGATGCAAAAGTACTCAATAAAATAGTTGCAAACTGAATCTAGGAACAAATCAAAAGTATCATCCACCATGATCAAGTAGGCTTCATCGCAAGAATGCAGGGATGGTACATATGAAAATGCATCAACATAATCAACCATATAAACAAACTCAAAGGAAAAAACACGATCAGCACATTAGATACAGAAAAGGCTTTTGACAAAATCCAACACTAGTTTATGTGTGACATCTAGAAGATTCAAGGTACATACCTAAACACAATAAAGGCAATATACAGCAACACAATAGCCAACATCAAATTACTTCAGAGAAACTCACTGATAAATCAGAGACAAGGCTGCAGACTCTCTTTAATATAGTAGTTGAAGTTCCAGCTGCAGCAATAAGACAACTAAACACTATCAAAACAATAGAAATCGGAAGAGAAGAATTCAAAGTATACTGTTCTCAAATGATATGATAGTATTTGTAAGAAAGCCCAAAATTCCACCAGAGAATTCCTACAGCTGATAAACACTTCCAGCAAACTGTTTGGATACAAAATACATTCAAAAAGTCCATAGTCTTCCTTTATACAAGTGACAAAATGGCTTCAAAAGAAATTAGGGAGAATAAAAAAAAAACAGCCTTCACAATAGCAACAAATATTATAAAATATCTTGGTGTAACTCTAACCAAGAAATGGTAAGACCTGTATAATAAGATCTTCAAGTCTTTGAAGAAAGAATTTGAATATTTAGAAGATGGAAAGATATCCCATGCTCTTGGATCAGTAGGATTAACATAGTAAAAATTCTCAATCTACCAAAAGCCATACACAGATTCAATCAATTCTTCTCAAAATTCCAACACAATAATTTGTAGAACTTCAAAGAATAATTCTGAACTTCATTTGGAAAAAATTAAACACCTAGGATACTCAAAACCGTCTTTGAGATATGACTACCGCTGATTGAAGATTATACTACATAGATAAATTGTGTATGCTATCAGCATGAAAACAGACATTTTGGTCATTGAATTGGAAACATGCTTATAAATCTAAACACATATAGACACTGATTTATGATAAAGAATCTAAAAATACATATAGTATAAAAAACAGCATCATGATGATGTTAAAATCATGATGATGTTAAAACTGGATTTCTAAAAGTAGAATAATGCAAATAGTTTCATATTTATCACCTTGTACAAAACTCAACTCTCAATGGGTCAAAGACCTCAACATAAAAAAAGGAACACTGAACCTGATAAAAGATAAATTGTTTAATAGCCTTGAATGCTGTTGGGAGCCACTGGTTCCCTGGCTGCTTTGGTATTTAGGTATCAGTGGAAAGACTGCTTTCACCCTGGCTTTTACTGGAGTCAATGATAAGCTACCAAGTCTATCTCCTTGTTTGAGACAGCAGGTGAGATGTCTCATCAAAGTCATACCTATTGCTTGACTTCCCTGTGAATTCATTCATTGTACTAAGGTGCTTTTGCTCTGACTTAAAAGGAGTCTGGAATAAAGCAAGGCATATAGCTTCACTTAGAGCCTCTCAGAAAGATGCCATGTGTTGTGTATTGATTTATTAATTTTAATCTTCACTCTCAACTCAAGAACCATTCCTCTCTGCCAGCAGAGTCTGGCAGTTTGGCACTTGAATATGGGGCTTGAGATACAGGGTCTCAGTGAAGGACACAGCAGGTATTGGTGAACTCAAATCATAAAGTAAATGGGGGCATAGTGAGTAAATCCGAGAGTAAAAATGGGACAATGCAAGAGCCTTATTTTTTTTTTGTATGGAATTTAATTAGAGCTAGTCTGTATATGTGGCCTGGAACTGAGAAGTGAAACTTTCAGGCTTATAGAGAAAGAAAGGGGTTAGAAAGATGGGAGGCTTTGAGACAAAATGAGATTAGACCATCAGCTCCTCCAGAAAGAGTTAAATGTCCCTCCTAATGATAATAATTTCTTGTTAGGAGAAGACTTTGAGGATAACTTATATCCTGATGGAGTTGCAGAGATGGAGGAAGAACAAGCTAGACAAAAAGGAAAAGATATAACTGAGTTTTATGGTTTTCCCATTATGGAACAGCTGATGGACAGGATAATATAGTGAGAGTCCATGCACTTATATTTTTTAAACAAATAAAAGATGGAAAGATACGTGTTCGCAATATGGTGCTACAGCACCTTTTACTCAAGTTCTGTTACAGTCCTTTGTCTATGGAGGCCCTCTGCCCAGGGGACTGGAAGCAATTTGAAATAGAATTTTAGCAAGACAAGATCATTTGTTATGGAAGTTAGAATTTGCTGAGCAGTGTCAAGCTATGGCTAAAATCACTCAAGCTAGGGGGAAAAAGACAGCTTCTCAGTTTTTCCAGCAAGAAAGCTAATGGTTAATTCTGCTACTAGGCTTCCATGGTCATAAAAAATTAAATTCAACAAATAGAAAGGTGTTTTTCTGTCTGTTTTGAATGTATTAGTTTACCATGTTCAGTATGTTTTGGTTATAGATTATTGGTCATTGAGTATGTTTAAAATCTGTAACATAAAGTTAACTTAAAATCTAGGGTTAAAACCATTCTAAACAACAAATGGACATAAATCATATCCCAAAATTTGGAAAATTAAAACATGTTCACATAACAATTGATACTTTTTCAGGATTTATCTTGGCAAGTCCCTTAGCAGGAAAAGCCACAAAACATATTATTAGACATTGTTTAAAATGTTTTGCTACAATTAGAATTCCTTCCATTCTAAAGACTGATTAGGGTACTACATATATTAGTCAAGCTTTTCAGTGAAGTTTTTTAGTGCAAATAAATATAAGTCATAAAACAGGTATTCCATATTATCTTCAAGGCCAAGGAATTATGGAGCCTACCCATGGATCTCTTAAGAACCAATTGGAAAAAAATAACAAAGGGAAAATCCTATCCCTAAAACTTAATCATGCTGTTTTTATTTTAAATTTTTTGAATGTGGATATACAAGGTCATTCTGCGGCTGATAGGTTGTGGCACCCTAATACCAAAGAATATTATGCCCAAGTA
>NW_026596020.1:0-13461 GCF_907164565.1 Psammomys obesus
AGTTCTGCTCTGAGATGCAATTTTTCCACCATCATGAGCAGTGTGCAGTGGTTCAGACAGAATCCCTGGGGCAGCCTCATCAGTCTGTTTTACGTGGCTGCAGGAACAAAGGAGAATGGGAGGTTAAAGTCAACATAAGGAGCCTTACAGCACCCTGCACATCAGGGACATCAAGCTGGAGGACTCAGGCACCTACCTATGTCCTGCTGAGGCACAGTGCTCCCAGCAAGCCTGCAGCCTGGCCCCAAACTGCAGCTGGGTGTGGAGCTCCAGCCCCTGACACAGGGAGACTGCAGGAGGCTTTGCCCAGCTGTGGCTTTATCAGATCTCCACCAATTACAAAGGAAGTGTGAGGAGACATAAAAATACCTCAAGAAGTTCACCCTTAAATTCAGATTGATCTGACACTGACTTTTAGAATGTTAGATGCCAGAACCATCCACCAACATGAGTAAAATACACACTTCATTTAAACAAATGCTTGTGCTGTTGTCATAAAATAAAAACGCCTCTTACACACTCCAGAATCATTAGGACCATTTCTCACAATCAGAAACTGAGAGCAACTGTTTTCATCCTTTGTTTAAAGAGCACCTGACAAACTTCCAGCTAATCTGCTGAATATGAAGTTGAAGAAAGAATTAATTTATTAATTAATTTCAGAAATTAATTAATTGATTTCAGAAATCTAATAAAGTAAGGTGTAGAAAAGTAATAGAAAGTATCTTTATTATCAAATTAAAACATTATATTTACAATGCCTGTATATTTTAAAAAGCATAATACATTTCATAATGTAATGTAAAACAAATATTTCACATCAGAAACAATGAGAACAATGGAATATATATATTTACCAAACTTCTTATTAACATACTGCTTTCAAAAGAAAAACTGGAAACCACCTAATTGTCACACAGTAGGGGGGATTAATTCATTATATAATACTTAAATGTGACCCAAACAACTGCCTTTACCCAAGGGTTGGCAGATTACATTCCACAGCTGGAAAACTCTGGTCTGTCCCCTGTTTCTGAATGGAACTGGAAAGCAGCCATTCCCCCAGTCATGTCTGTTCATTGAGGGTTTCAGCTTGAAACTGCAGCTGAATGCCTGCAACAGCCACTGGACTGGCCAAAACTCTTTCCTTCTAGAGCTCCACAAACTAACCGACCCCGCCCCTTGTGATTCATTCTTTATCCCACTGCAACTCCATTTCTATAAAATATAGGTTATCTAAGCTTCCCAGATAATAAACAATTAGTAATTGCCAAAACATTTACATGAGCATGGCTAGAAGTGAAGACAGTGCGAGAGACATCTTTAACAATAATAATGATTTATTCAGTCATTTAGACTGTTCACATACAGCAACCATCCGAACCCTAGCTTCTTGGTAGGGTGCAGTTGTGGAATTAGCTGATATTGAAACATGGCTTAAGCACAGAAATGGGTACTCTGAAAAGGTTTTCTAACTTATCTCAATAGATCACTTTAGTTTGAAAAAGCGCCAGATTGATTTCCAAAGTGGTTGTACAACTTTACATTCCCACCAGCAATGGAAAAGGGTTCCTCTTTCTCCACATCCTCTCCAGCATATGTTGTCACTTGAGGATTTTTTTAATTTTAATTTTTATTAATTATAATTTATTCACTTTGTATCTCCACTGTAGCTCTCTCCCCATTCCCCTCCCAATCCCACCCTCCCTTCCCCTTCTCCACCCATGACCCTCCCCCAGTCCATTGATAGGGGAGGTCTTCCTCCCCTTCCTTCTGATCCTAGTGTATCAGGTCTCATCAGGAGTGACTGCATTTTCTTTCTCTGTGTCCAGATAAGGCTGATCCTCTCCTCAGGGAGAGGTGATCAAAGAGCAGGCCAATCAGTTCATGTCAGAGACAGCCACTGTTCCCATTACAATGGAACCTACTTGGACTTGAACTGCCATGGTCTACATCTGTGCAAAGGTTCTAGGTTATCTCTATGAATGGTCCTTGGTTGGAGTATCAGTCTCAGAAAAGACCCATGTGCTCATATTTTTTGGTTCTGTTGCTCTCCTTGTGGAGCTCCTGTCCTCTCTAGGTATTACTATTTCCCACTGCTTTCATAAGGTCCCCTGCACTCTGCCCAAAGGTTGACCATAAGTCTCAGCATCTGCTCTGATTCCCTGCAGGGTAGAGCCTTTCAGAGGCCCTGTGTGGTAGGCTCCTGTCCTGTTCCCTGTTTTCTCCTTCTTCTGATGTCCATCCTCTTTGCCTTTATGGATGGATATTGAACATTTTAGCCTGAGTCCTCCTTCTTGAATAGTTTATTTAGTTGTACAGATTTTAGTATGTTTATCCTATATTATATATCTAATATACACTTATGAGTGAGTATATATCCTGTGTGTCTTTCTGCTTCTGGGATACCTCACTCAGATGATCTTTTTCTAGGTCCCACTACTTACCTGCAAATTTCATGATTTCCTTGTTTTTGTTTTTTTTTTATTGCTGAGTAATATTCCATTGTGTAGATGTACCACAATTTCTTTATCCATTCCTCAGGTGGGAGACATTTGGGTTGCTTCCAACTTCGAGCTATTACAAATAAAGCTGCTACAAACATGGTTGAGCAAATGTCCTTGTTGTGTACTTGAGCATCTTTGGATATATGCCTAAGAGTGGTATAGCTGGATCTTGAGGAAGCGCTATTCCTAATTTTCTGAGAAAACATCAGATTGATTTCCAGAGTGGTTATACAAGTTTACATTCCCAGCAGTGGAGGAGGGTTCCCCTTTCTTCACATCCCCTCCAGCATGTGTTGTCTTTTGAGTTTTTGATCTTAGCCATTCTGATGGGTGTAAGGAGAAATCTCAGAGTCATTTTGATTTGCATTTCCCTGATGACTAAGGATGATGAGCACTTTAAGTGTTTCTTTGTCATTTGATGTTCCTCTATTGAGAATTCTCTGTTTAACTCTGTATCCCATTTTTAATTGGGTTATTTAATTAGTTGCTGTTTAACTTCTTGAGTTCTTTATACATTCTGGATATTAGCCCTCTGTCAGAAATACGGTTGGTGAAGATCATTTCTCAATCTGTAGGCTGTTGTGTTGTTCTCATGACAGTGTCCTTTGCTTTACAGAAGCTTTTCAGTTTCATGAGGTCCCATTTATTAATTGTTGATCTTAGAGCCTGTGCTCTTGGTGTTCTGTTCAGGAAGTTGTCTCCTGTGCCAATGAGCTCAAATCTTGGCTTTCTCAGACAAATAGGAATAGTACTACCTCAAGACCCAGTTGTACCACTCCTAGGGATATATTTCCAACACATGCTCAAGTATAGAAGGACATTTGCTCAACCATGTTAGTAGCAGCTTTATTTGTAATAGCTAGAAGCTTGAAATGACCCAGATGCCTCTCAATTGAAAAATGGATACAGAAATCGTGGATTTACACAATGGAATACTACTCAGCAATTAAAAGCAGAGAAATCATGAAATTTGTAGGCAAATTGTGAGATCTAGAAAAGATCATCTTGAGTGAGGTATCCTAGAAGCAGAAAGACACACATGGTATATACACACTTATAAATGGATATTAGACATATAATATAGGATAATCATGCTAAAATCTGTACACCTAAGGAAACTAAGCAAAAAAGGACCCTGGTAAGATGCTCAATCTTTACTCAGAAAAGCAAATAAGATGGACATCAGAAGAGGGACAAAACAGGGAACAGGACAGTAGCCTATCACAGGTGGTCTCTGAAAGATGTCACTCAGGATGCTATTAAAACATATGCTGAGATACATAGCATAGCCAAATTTGGGGCAGAATGCATGGAATCTTATGAAAGAAGGGGGAGATAGAAAGACCTGGAGGGAACAAGAGCTCTACAAAGGGAACAACAGAACCAAAAAATCTGGACACAGGGGTCTTTTCTGAGACAGATACTCCAAACAAGGACCATGCATGAAGATAACTTAAAACCCCTGCACAGAAGTAGCCCAAGGCAGCTCAGTATCCAAGAGGATTCCCCAATAATAGGACCAGGGACCATCTCTGACATGAACCCATGGGCTGGCTCTAGGATCACCTCCACCTAAGGGAGATCAGCCGTGCCAGGCCACAAAGGAAGACAAAGAAGCCAGTCCTGATGAGACCTGATAGACTATGGTCAGGTGGAATGGAAGGAAGACCTCCCATATCACTGGACTAGGGGAAGGGCATAGGAGAAGAAGATGGAGGGAGGGTGGAATTGGAAGGGGGTGGGGGCTACAGCTGGAATACAAAGTGAATAAACTGTTACTAATTAAAAAAAATGAAAAAAAATAGATCACTGTTTTCTAATCCCATTCCTGATAAATCTGGACTTGAAAGCACTTGTTTAATAAACAAATGAGCTTGAGGACTACAGACAGCCGATTTGGGTGTTTTCTAGATAAGACATATAGTAAACATTTTTAAAGCAATATAAACGTCATTGTCTGCTGTAAATCCTTAAAATCAAAATTCAAGTGAAATCAAAATACAAAATGGAAAAAAGTATCAACTGATAAAAGCACCTTCCATTCTTCTGTATTTGCACTGACAGCACCATGACTGGGTGGATCATCTTCATCCCGGGCTCTCAGAAGGTCTGTGAGCTTTCGTGCTTTGATAATGCACCTCCTCCTTCTAAGTCTGGTAGTCTCTCTGTGATGTACAATAAACTCCATCCTGATACAGTCAACAGTCTCTGCTCCATTTCCTGTAAGAATCTCCTAGAGATTTTCTCTCACTTCTTGGTTCTGAAGCTCAATTTTCTCTGGTTTATGTTGATGTCTGAATTTTATCAGGATATTGAACAAGTTCACAGTTAATTTTAGAAAACTATGATTAGTTGTCAATGTCTTCTGTTCCTGATCAAAGTGATTAGTTTTATGAATCTGTTTGGTTCTGGATGTCAGCAACATCCTGACAAAGCAGTTCTCTTCTTAATTTGCTGTTTAAATTTCTATGTCCTCATTTTGAAGAGCCAATTTTTCATTAACTTCATTCTTTTTGGAAGTTTTTTTCCTAATGAGTTTTCAATTTGGCAAATTTCATCACATAAAATATGAGTATCTGAGACTAATACTCCAACCAAGGACAATTCATGGAGATAACCTAGAACTCCTGCACAGATGTAGCCCAAGTAGTTCAGTGTCCAAGTGGGTTCCATAGTAATGGGAACATGGACTGTCTCTGACATGAACTGGTTGGCCTGCTCTTTTATCACTTCCCCCTGAGGGGGTGCAGCCTTACCAGGACACAGAGGAAGACAATGCAGCCACTCCTGATGAAACCTGATAGTTTAGGATCAGATGGAAGGGGAGGAAGACCTCCCCTATCAATGGACTTGAAGAGGGACATGGGTGGAGAAGGAGGAGGGAGGGTGGAATTGGGAGAGGAGGAGGGAGGATACAAAGTGATTAAATTGTAATTAATAAAAATAAAAATTAAAAAAGAAAAAAAAACCGAGTATCTTGTCCACCTACAGACTGTTGGACCATCTTCAGCTCATCTTCCAGTTTCATTACATTTGTCTTTAGTTGATTTCACAATTTTTCTTGTACTTCTCCAGGCTTTCCAACTTCTTCCAAAAGTAGGCCTACTTCTTCAGCTGTCACCTTATCAGCATCTGAGTAATTCTGAATAGCTGCACCATGTTTTCTTCATCCTCACCTTTTAGTTCATTTATTTCCACCTTTGATGAGGTAATCTATACCTGCCAAGTCTTTTTGAAGTGTCAGGTCATCTGGATCAATTTTGATTAATTATTTCCTGTTTGTATAAGGTGGTATCTTGAATACTTTCACCTCTTAAACCAAGGCTTCCAAACAGGGGCTGTTGCTCCTCTACAGCAACCATCACTCATGGTTCAGGCCCGGCCCAGCCTCTTTTCCTAGAGCTTTCCTCACACATTTGGGCTCCCACTCCTCCTGAACAAGATAAAGCATGGAAGCTGCTAGGTGACATGACTCCCTTCCTTGATATTTTTGTATAAATCACAACACTGTATTTTCAGTCTATAAACTTATTTTACCTCAGTACAAACTCTGTTGTGTTTTATAATAATCTAGGCCCACTTTTCTACATCTAGAGAGAGGAACAATTTTCTGTTTTACATCCAGTCTATCACCTTTATCACAACCTCTGTTGAGAACATAAGCCTTCCAGTTACCCCTGGAAAGAGGGTAATTAACTCCAGAAAACCATCAAGACGAGGCTGTCAGTATGACTTTTGCTTCATATATTAATAAACTATCTGCAGTTCTCAGCTTCTTCAAGATGCAGGGTACATGTATTTCTTAGAAGAAAGGAGTGTTAGATTTAACGATAAAAACAGAGCCTCATAAATGAGCATCCTCCCTATCTTTTCCTAGGCTGTCCAGACTACCACTGGATCTACCACATGGAATCATCATATTTAGCAAAATCCAGTCTTATTTTATTTGGCTATAAATTTAAACACCCCATGATCCCCTATCAGTTCGTTTATGTTATGGGATGGATGAAACCCAGATAGGGTCCTATCAAGTTTCTTCAGGGCTCAAGGACCTGTCAGGGAAATGAGAGGCATGTATGATGCCTGAGAATGTGGGTGGTCTTAGGTTTTAATTCTATGAGACAATTTCTTCCAGTCCCATTGCACTCTATGCCTGACACTGCCCTCTATAGGATAGTCTATGTTTAGTAGCACAAAAAAAGCCAGAAGAATTCATACAAGTCTCTTATACAATATAAGGCAGAAAGTTCATGAACTATATATACCATTATCCCAGATTTCCTCTGTCCATCGTGTCTCCACCTCACTTCATGGAAAATCAACCCCTTTCAGCTGTGCAACTTTGGTCTTGAAAGATATGTTCCATTCTGTCTGACAACAAGAATCACGAACTCCAATCTGTGTGAACATGGGCATTTGACCAATAAAGACTCAGGCTGCATCACTGCAATTTTTCTTTTGGGTTAAATTGAAAATGGATTTTTCATGCAGTATATTCTGGTCAGTGTTTCTCCTCCCACATCTGCTTCCACATCTTCCCCACACGTCCAACTCCACGCCTTAGTTCTCTCTCTCTTTTTAGAAAACAAACAGGCATGTCAACAATCTAGCCAAAATAGATCACAGCAAACAGAAAAACAAAACAAAAGAAAAAACCAAAACCAATAAAAAGCATGTGGAGCACACATGCATGCAGAGACATAGACATGTGTGTGTGCTCGAGCGCATGCGCACACACACACACACACACACACACACACACACACACACATCTTTTAAAATATCACTGAGTTCATTTTGACTTGGTTATCTACTACTGGGCATGAGGCATGCCCTCAAGTGTGGTTTGTATAAAGGAAGACTTAAGTGAGATGCTGTTGGCAAAAACTAAATTTTCCTCCATGAGCAGCTTTGATTTGGAAATAGCGTCTTGATTTCGAAGGGAAAGCATGTCCATTTCCCACACTCAGCACTGGAACCCCTTCTGCATTGGAACTGTGGAAGCCCTGTGTATGCTGCTGCCATCTCTGGGCATTCATACTGAGCCAGTATTATTGTCCTGAGGGCGTTACTTCCTTAGTGCCTTTCATCCGCAATAGCTCTGACAGTCTTTCTTCTCCTCCTCCTCCTTCACTTTCTCCTCCTCCTTCCTCATCTTCTTCTTCCTCTTGTTCTTGTTTTTCTTGTTGTTGTTGTTCTTCTTCTTTTTCTGCTGCTGCAAAAGTTCTTGAATCCTGAAAGAAAAAGTTCGATAGACACATTCTATTTAGGAATGAGTGTTCCAAGGTCTCTTGTTCCATGCGTATTTTCCAGTTGTGGAGTTTTAGGTCTTTCTACTGCAAGTGGAAGCTTTTCTGATGATGGCTGAATAAGACACTCATCTATGTGTATAGCAGTAAGTCATCAGAAGTCATCACATTGCTACAATATTTTCAGACAATTTGGTTTTCCCTAGGTGTATGGTCTAGCTAGTCTCAGTTTTTTGGCCACTGTACCAGTATCAGGATTGGGTTCCATCTCATAAATCAGGTCTCTAAGTGTGGTTGGCTACTCCAAATTCATTTGTGCCATTATCACAGCAGTGTATCATGCAGGCAGGTCACAATTGTAGATCCAAGGATTTACAGGTGTGTTGGTGTTTATCTTTCTCCTCTAGTGGCATTCACAATACTTTCCAGTAGGTCAGTTCCATACAGGCTCCCTGAATGTTGGTTCAGCTTCTGAGTTCTTATTGAGTCCCTTGAGCTGTGGTTATTTTTAAAATTATTTTAAAATTTATTACAATTTATTCACTTGGTATCCCCTGTAGCTCCCTCCCTGAGCCCCTCCCAGTTCTACCCTCCCTTCTTTTGTTCCTTCCATGCCCCTCACCTATTCCACTGGTAGGTGAGGTCCTCCTCCACTTCCATTTGACCCTAGCCTATTAGGTCTCATCAAGACTGTCTGTATAGTTTTTCTCTGTGGCCTGTTAAAGCTGCCCCCACCAGGAGGAGGTGATCAAAGAGACAGCCAATGAGTTCATGTTAGAGACAATCCCTGTTACCCTTACTAGAGCACTCACTTGGAGAATGAACTGCCATGGGCTACATCTGTGCAAGGCTTCAAGGTTATGTCCATGAATGGTCCTTGTTGGAGTATAAGTCTAAGAAAAGACACCTGGGCCATACTTTTTGGTTCTTTTGCTCTCCTTATGGAGCTCCTGTCCCCTCCAGCTCTTTCTATCTGTCTCTCCTTTCATAAGATTCCCTGCACTCTGCCCAATGTTTGGCTATGAGCCTCAGCATCTGCTTTGATACCCTGCTGGGTAAGGTCTTTCAGAGGTCTTCTGTGGTAGACTCCTGTCCTGTTCCCTATTTTCTCCCTCTTCTGATGTCTGTCCTGTTTGCCTTTCTGAGTGTGGATTGATCATCTTACCCAGAGTCCTCCTTCTTGATTAGCTTCTTTAGGTGTGCAGATTTCTGTATGTTTATCCTATATTATATTTCTAATAGCTACTTATAAGGGAGTATATACCATGTGTGTCTTTCTGCTTCTGGGATACTTCACTAGGGATGATCTTCTCTAGATCCCACTATTTGCCTGCAAATTTCAGGATTGCCTTGTTTTAATTGCTGAGTAGTATTCAGCAATTAAATGTACCACAATTTCTGTATCCATTCCTCACTTGAGGGACATCTGGGTTTTTTCCAGGTTCTGGCTATTATGAATAAAGCTGCTACAGAAATGATTGAGCAAATGTCCTTGTTGTATTCTTGAGCATGTTTTGGGTATATGCCTAGGAGTGGTATAGCTGGATCTTGAGGAAGCGCTATTCCTAATTGTCTGAGATAGTGCCAGATTGATTTCCAAAGTGGTTGTATAAGTTTACATTCCCACTAGCAATGAAGGAGGGTTCCCTTTTCTCCACATCCTCTCCAGCTCTGGTTATTGAATATTGTGAGCTGGGTTGTTTGTTTGTTTTGTGGAATCCTTGGATGCTTTGGTTCCTACAATCCTTCTACCCCCTTTCTTCATAATTCCCTTAACTCCAACTAATATATGGCTGTGGGTCTAGTTGCTTTATGAATCCTCAACAATGGTGAGTATGCTAAGCTTTGGTTTACAAGTATACCAGAGTGTACTTGGAATCATTTCATTAATTTTTTCCAGGTCATGTTAGGTTCTATCCTGGGTCTCTGTGCTATTCAGGCCCTGGTACCTGGCTCTCCAGGCAGCATCAGGTTGGCTCCTTCTCATAGCTTGATTGTCAAGTTGGATCAGCAACTGTTTGGCTACTCCCACAGTTTTTACTTCCCATTTACCACACCACATCTTGGAGGAAGGACAATTTTTAGGTTAAAAGTTTAGTTGCTGGGTTGGTGTCCTAGTTCCTCCACTGGGAGCCTTTCCTGGTTTTAGAAGATGGTCAACTTGGGCTCCTTATCCCCCAATACTAGGATTTTTTTCTAAGGTCATTCTTGTAGATTGCTGGGAGTTTTCATGGCACTAGGTTTCTATTTTGCTCTGAAATGCTCCCAAATCCAGTCATCTCTCCCAGCATTCTCTCCCTCTCTCCCTTCCCTCACTCCTATTTCCAACTCTACCTACTCCTAGTCCACAGATTCTATTTGTCCTTCCCAGTGAGGTCTGTGCCTCCCAACTAAATTCCTCCTTGTTACTTAGCTTTTGGGTCTGTGGATTGTATGTAGCATGATTATCATTTATTTTACAGCTAACATCCACTTCTAAGTGAGTACAAAGCCTGTTTGCCTTTCTGGGTCTGGGTTACCTTCTTCAGGATGATTTTTTTTTCTATTTCCAGCCATTTGAGTGTAAATTTCATAATGTAATTTTTAACAGCTTAAACATACTCCACTGTGTAATTGTACCACATTTTCTTCAGTTGAGGGATGTCTACATTGTTTCCAGTGTCTGTCTAGTATGAATAAAGCTGCTGTGAACATAGTAGAACAAGTGCCCTAGTGGTAGGATGCAGAATCCTTTGAGTATATACCCAGATGTGGTATAGCTGGGTCTTGAGACAGAATGATTCAAAATATTCTTAGAAACCACCATATTGATTTCCAAAGTTGCTGTAGAAGTTTGCACTCCAATTAGAAATGGAGGAGTGTTCTCCTTGCTCCACATCCTCACCAGCATGAACTGTCACTAGTGGTTTTGATCTTAGCCATCCTGACAAGTGTAAGATGGAATACAAATGCCATTTTGATTTGCCATTATCTGATGGCTAAGGGTGTTGGACATTTCTTTAAGTGCTTCTCAGCTGTTTGAGATTTCTCTGTTGAGAATTCTGTTTATATCTGAACCACATTTTTAGAAATTAGTTGATCTGTATTGTTGATGTCTAGTTTCTTGGATTCTTCATCTATGCTGAATGTTAGCCCTCTATCAGATTTAGGTTGGTGAAAATCCTTTCCTATTCTGTTGGTTGCCATTTTGTGCTTTTAGAGTAAGTTGCAACTGGATAGCCATTTATTTGTGCTCACTCTATGATGGTAAACTCCCTTTTCTAGAGGGTTTCTAAAAGTCTCCCCTGATCTAGGTGACCCCAGATCATGTAAGGTGGTCAATATTGTCACATAGCCCTCAGGACAGATTACAGGACAGACCCTTCCCTGATAAGGAAACTGCTCTAGGAAGCATCTAGGAATTCCTAAAAATACCCTACCCTGCTAAGGATGTTATTCCAGCAGTGACCTGAAATTGTACTTGGAGATCCCCTCCCCCATAGAATAATTAAGTACTGTATTTTCCTTCTTGTCATAGGACCTTAAGTATCCCTGACCTCCTGAACCCTTGGCTCCATTGAATCAAACACATTCACCCTCAAAATCCCTTCCTTTGCTCAGGGTTTATATTGCCCTTGACTACACAGGAGCTTTCCCACAGCAGAACCATCTAAGATTTGTCATTTATCCTCCTACGGGCTGAGTCTCATAGGGTTTGTCCTCCAGCCTGCTGGGCCTAAACCTTGCTGGGCCTGTGCCTCACCAGGCCTGTGACTTGGCTGCAAGCCCACCAGGCAAGCACATTGTCCTGCACCTCTGCTGTACTAAGCACAGCAACTTGACCAAGAGCTGTAACACTTTGTACCACCATAAGCTTTGGAATGGCCTGCTTCCATAGCCACTGGCAATTTCATGCTAAAAGACCTAAACTGTAACATTTTGTGGAAAATCTTTTCCAAACCCTGGCTTAGCACACTTATGCCTCATCCTAAGGTGCTATAGCTGCTACTGAGGGAAATGGAACCCATTGTTTCTGTCTCAGAGCTGCGTTCCAGGACTCCAGCCACAATCCAAGCCTCTGCCAACAGGAAGGACAGGTTTCTTTTCCTTTATTTATATCATTTGTAGATTCACTCTCTTTATGGTGTCCTAACTTTCATGGATATTTTCTCCCAGGGTTTTTTCTTTCTTTGTTTGTTTGGTTGTTTTTTGTTTTTTGGTTTTTTTTTTTTTTTTTGATTTAACATTTTTTTTGACTAAGACATCTGTCCATTTCTTCCACCTGGGCTTCAATGCCTGAGATTCCATATCTTGTACTCTGTTGGTGAAGCTTACCTGTGAGGCTTACCAAAGGTTTTTTCTTTTTTTCTTTTTGTATTGGAGGATGACATAAAGGAAAGGAGATTAATTAGAGGGAGTTCTAAGAGGGTCCACAGGAATGACCCAACCTGGGTCCTCTGCATGGTTTGGTGGAGTACCTGAGATATGGAAACAGAAAAGGACAGGCCCATTCAAGTGGTCTGCTTCATGGGTAGGGATGAAACTGGGGACATATCACTGTAGGGCATGAAGGTGAGTGAGGATGGGCTACCTGTTTCCCAGGCAGGTGTGGCCTCCAGGTTCCCAGGGGGAGTGTCTCTTTTGGTATTTGATGCAAAGTAATAGGGGTGAGGGAGGAGAGGAAATGCAGAGAGGTTCAGCTGAATTCCAGAGAACAGAGGAAGAGTGAAAGAATAGGCCCCTGCAGGTGGTCTGTTACAGGGCTGGGGATGGTACCAGGGAATTGAAATGGAGGACAGTAACTCTGGCCTACCTGCTTCATGAGCCCACATATACTAGATTTCCAGATAGATGGTGTTTTTAGATATTTGCATTTGACACAAAGGAAAGGGCATGGGCTGGAATCAGAAGGGTGCTACAAAGGACCACAGGAAGGCGGAAAGCTGGGTTTGTTGCAGTATTTGGCAGATTCTCCAGGGGATCCACACTACTTTTCTATCAGTAATTCAGTCTACAACACTGGATTCTGAGAGAATAAGCCACATGGATGTTGCCACTCTCATGACCAAATGACTTCTGAGACCTTTTCTAAGAGTAGCTATGTGCATTTGTGATTCCAGGCTGGTTTCTATGGAGGGCAAGATGCAAGCATAGAATCATCATAGTTATATTATTAACAAGAATTCACTGAAATAGAAAGAACGTTGTCTTCTTGCTACTGAAAGCCCATGAGAGACTTGAAAAAGCATTTTCTTGAGTGCTGTAATTCACAAGGACAACTACAAACCTAAATATATTTCTCCAAGTAACGGGAGAATACTTGATGAGTGATCCAAGAATTCTGCAGTGTGAGAGTGGAAAGGTCAAAACAGTTCTAGACAGAACAAATGTTACAAACAGAGAGACACACACACTCATAAACACACCCATATATACAACATATATATGCATTTATATATGAACATATTATGGATATGCATTTGTATATGAAGCATCATACATATCTTATACTACATGTAAAGAAAAGAAACAGCTTCACTAGTATGTACAAATACCATTCTTTATCTCTCAGGACTAGAAGCCACGTGATATGGTGATGTGACATACTGTGTTTTACGTGTCTGAGTCACATAGGTTCAGAGAACACTTAACCAGATTCTTTGCTGGTTAGAGATTCACCACAAGGTGGCAGTAGTTCTCAACTGCTTGGGAGGATGCAGAGAATT
>NW_026596021.1:0-1225 GCF_907164565.1 Psammomys obesus
AATTATCTTCTTTATTGCTTGTTTTTTTTAATTTTTTATTAATTACAATTTATTCCTTTTGTATCCTCCCATAAGCCCCTCCCCCCTCCCCTCCCGATCCCACCCTCCCTCCCCTTTCTGCATGCATGTCACTCCCCAAGTCCACTCATAGGGGAGGTTCTCCTCTTCCTTATTATCTTAGTCTATCAGTTCTCATCAAAAGTGGCTGCATTGTCCTCTACTGTGGCCTGGTAAGTCTACTCCCCTCAGGGGGAAGTGATCAACGAGCAGGCCAATCAGATTATGTCAGAGGCAGTCCCTCTTCCCATTACTATGTAAACCACTTGGACACTGAACTGCCATGGGCTACACCTGTGTGGGGGTTCCAGGTCATCTCCACGAATAGTCCTTGTTTGGAGTATGAGTCTCTGGGAATTTCCCTGTGTTCAAATTATCTTGTTCTGTTGCTCTGCTTGTGGAGTTCCCGTCCCCTCCAGCTTTTACTATTTTCTACTTCTTACATAAAATTCCATTCACTCTGCCCATCAATTGGCCATCAGGCTCAGCATCTGCTTTGACAGTCTATACTGCAGAGGCTTTCAGAGGCCCTCTGTGGCAGGTTCCAAGGTTGTTTCCTGTTTTCTTCTGGCTTTCAGAGGCCCTCTGTAGCAGGTTCCTAGGTTGTTTCCTATTTTCTCTTTCTTCTGATGTCCATCCTCTTTGTCTTTCAGGATGGGGATTGAATATTTTAATTAGGGTCCTCTCTTTTCCTTAATTTGTTTAGATGTACAGTTTTTAGGGGTTTATTCTATGTTGTATGTTTATATGAGTGAGTATATATCATGCGTGTCTTTTTGCTTCTGGGACAACTCACTCAGGATGATCCTTTCCAGGTCCCACCATTTACCTGCAAATTTCATGATTTCCTTATTTTTCATTGCTGAGTAATACTCCATTGTATAGATGTACCACAGTTTCTGCATCCATTCTTCAGTTGAGGGGCATCTGGGTTGTTTCCAGATTCTGGCTATTACAAATAAAGCAGCTACAAACATGGTTGAGCAAATGTCCTTTTTATGTACTTCAGCCTCTTTTGGGTATATGCCTAGGAGTGGTATGGCTGGATCTTGAGGAAGCGCTATTCCTACTTGTCTGAGAAAGTGCTAGATTGATTTCCAGAGGGGTTGTACAAGTTTACATTCCCACCAGCAGTGGAGGAGGGTTCCCCTTTCTCCACAACCTCTCC
>NW_026596022.1:0-8074 GCF_907164565.1 Psammomys obesus
CTTAGATTATCTGAGGTAACCAATTTTACATTCATCTTTTGCATCATATCTATGCCCCATAATGAAAATGGCAAAGATGGTATAATATAGGGCTGAATCATTCCTGATTTTCCCTGTAGTTCCCACTTTAACATCTGAGAACTTTGGGCCACATTAGATGCCAACCCCACCCCTAGTAAAGAGGAAGAAGTCCTTTCACAGGGCCAAGAGGAAGGTCAATCCTTCCCTGCTATACAAGTTTTATCTGCCCCTGTATCCATAAGGCCTTGTAGATTTTTTCCATTTATTTTAACTATCATAAGTGGTCTTTCACAACCTATGTCTTGCACCTAGGCCACAACATCAGAGGAGCCAAACTGATCTTGCCGTCTTTCCTGTTTTAATACTGGATTTGGTAAATTTACATAAGGCAACAACTGTAATTGAGCTATTCTTTGTCCATTATGCAGCTGTATAGTTTCCTTTAATGGCTTTACCATTATTTTTATCTCTCCTTGAAAGTCCGAGTCTATTACCCTAGGCAGAACCTCAAAAGTTTCTCTTATAATTTGAGCTTCGGCTGATAATTAACCCAACCGTGCCTTGAGGTAAAGTCCCTAGGACGGAGGTGGAGATTAAGGTGACTCCATCCCATGATGAAAGAATTATATCTTTATTCACTGAGAGGTCCAGACCAGCACTTCCTGGAGTGGCCCTAGGCAAATCAGGGAGAGTAAATTCTGGAGCTTCAGGATTGAGTAAACTCTTTGGTTTACAATTTCTTCCTCTCTTTTTGCTTCGGGGCTGAGAGGTTGCTCCTCATTTAGTTTTTTGTCTCGTCCTCTGAATTTTCCTCTTTTTCTCCTGTCAGAGAAGTTCCATCCTTGTGGAACTTGGATTTGCGTTCATTTTTTCAATGTTTCCCCTTTTCACATTGAGGACAGATACCAGGAGCAGGACCCCTTTTGGACCTCTCCTGTTTTTCTTTCCCTGGACACATTCTTTGTATGTGCTCCAATCTTCCACACTTAAAACATGTGGGTTTGGAGGAGTCTCTTTTCCCTCCTCCATAAGTATTCTTAACATAGGTGCTGAATGTCTGACCTTTCATGGCTGCAACATATGCCATGCCTTGCATGACTGCTGGTGAGGAATGTACAAGCCTTTATGTAATCTTGAATAGACCCTGTCTTTCTCAGAGGCCTAATCAGATCCTGGCATAGGGAATTTGCATTTCCCATGCTATTTGATTTAACAATATTTCTGTTCTCTCAGATGGAGGCAACATCCTATTGATTGCCTCCTCAAGTTGAGACACAAAGTCTTGATACGATTCCTCATTTGTCTGCTTGATTCCTGATAAAGTAGTTCCCTTGGTTCCAGGGGGTGGCAATTTTCTCCATGCTTAGACAGCATTATGTGTAATTGCTTCCAAGACTTCTCTTGGTATTTTTACTTGAGATTGGGGAGTAGTATAGTCTCCCATCCCCAGCAGCATATTTATCCCTAGTATTGGCCCTCTTTTCTTTATAAATTGGGTAACAGTAACTTTTGATCTATCCTCATAATCAGTTCTCCAGAGAACATAACCTACAGGATTCAAGGTAGCCTTAGCAGTCTGATGCCAGTCATATGGAGTTAACTAATGACTTGCAACCATATCCAACACCTGCAAAGTATAAGGAGGGGAGGCCCCTGTAGCCTTTATGGCAGCTTGCAGCTCTTTTAAAATTTTTAATGGAAGAGGTTCCCAAGTAGTTTCCTCATCATCCATTCCTTCCACTACTGGAAAGGTAAATGTTAAATCTCCTTTTCTTCTAGCTTCTTCCATAGTTCCTCGAAAACCAACAGGCACCAGAGGCTTTCTCCTCCTACCAACTCTATCTTTTTCTTGTTTTTTAGAAGCTAGAGCCACCAAAGGATGATCTTGATCATGAAAATGATCTTTTCTTTAGAGGGCTCATATTTAGCTGCCTCATCCTCCAGATCATCATCATCAAAAGGATCATCATCATTCTAATTTTCACTAGATGAGAAGGAGGATTCATATTTAATATACTTAAACTTTAAAGATGGCTTATTTTTAGTTCCATAGGATTTCGTGGGCTAATTAATAGGTTCCACCTCATTTGTCTGATCTAGAGACAGAGAGGTTTCATGAACCATACCTTCAAAATCTGACTCATTAGTTAATAATTCTTTCATTTGTAGCCAGAGAGGATAAGCATGTTTGGGGAGTTCCTCTTCTCCATGTACTTGTACATATTTTCTCATCTCTTTACCCACTCATTTCCGATCAGCTAAAGTCAATGAGCCTTCCGCTGGGAACCAAGAGCTGACCTTCTTAATAAAATCAAGAAAGTCCTTCAAGACCTTTTCTGAAACTCTAAAGCCACAACTTGCTAACATATGTTTTGAAACCCAGAGAAACATTTTCTCTTGCTTTGACTCAGATTGCCCCATGTTTCTATTTCTGATTATTCGCACTTAACTGGTCTTCTTTATCAGCGGAACTGCAGTTTCCTGGCAAAAGCCTTACCTGTTGCCTTGAAAGAAAGAAAAGAAAAAAATTACCTGTCCAAACAGCCCTGTTTGAAGCACCACCTGCCATGGACTGACCCAGCCGAAGTCCCACACCCATGGGAAATCAGAGGTTTGGATATCAGGAAGGCACGGTTTCGGCGAATGACAGTCAGAGACAAAACCGAGATAGCTTTGACTCTGCTTCAATTTTACTGAAGTCAAGGTAATAATTTTATAGTAATTACATAAGGAAACACCTTAAAGTTGGCATACTTCCCAGAACACTTAGATTTTTACCAAGAATGTAAAGTTTACATTTTAACTCAAAAGTGTAGCCAAACATAAAGCAGTGCCCACAAGAAATCTTGGCCTAGGAACTTTTTGATCAAAGCAAACAAACAAACAAAAACCCTCAAACTGCAGTTTTATTATTGCTAACTAGTGAAGAGGAAAGTCAGGAGCTGTAATAGTCCTCCGAGTCAAGTCAGATACCTGCCAAAGTCTTTCTCTGCATTAAAGTCTAAATACACCTTTGTTAACCATCCTCCGATATGTCTTGCTAAAGATTTACGATCTTGCTTAGAAATAAGACGCCAAGGGGGACACGCTCGAGCCGGCTGTACTTTTTTTATGCTATATTTTCCTAAAGAGGAGCCCACTATTTTTTCACTATTCTTATAATGCTTTCTGATACTGAATCTGATTCATTACTTCTTTTAAAATTTTATTTTTCTTCCACTCTATTCTTGCTAAAGCTTTTAATAATCTATCAAAGATATGTTTCCTTGAATAGTTAATTGTGCTGTTCCAAGAATCACAGAGAAAGAACAAAAGGCTCATTAATCCAACCCTGCAACCGAGGAAGCATAAGAATATTGGAGTACATCTTTTTGGCTTAAGTGGCCAGGGGAGACACATTGCCAGTGACCTCCAGGGAGCCTATTCCCGAAGGAAACTTATCTCCCATCTAGTAACACAATCTATTGATATGCTACATTGACGACGCTGGAGTGGGTGTAGCAAGATTTATTTAATTAACCTAGAGCAAAATGCTGGGCAATATTTACTCCATACTAAACCTCCAAGACCACACAGTTTTCTACCATTCAGATTTCACCCATTATACTTGCTTTTAGTCATATCTTAGGTCTGGTTCTTAGCTCCAGCGCCACGTGGTACTAAGACCTCTCCTCTCGGTTCTCCAATCCTCTCCTGCTTCTTTCTTCTTCCTCCCACTCTGGACCAGGATGTTCCAACCTATCCTCTCCATTGCTCAGCATTGTGGCTGGTTGTTTTATAGAATACATAAAGAATAAATGGTGGCATATTTACACAAACTTGAGACAGGTAATGCTTAGAATAAGCAATGTCCAGATTGAAACCAGGTAGTGGGGGAAAGAAATCAGCTTTTGAATGAGCAAGGATAAATTGTATACATTCCAAAAGAACATTATACCAACTATTTATTTATTTATTTATTTATTTATTTATTTATTTATTTATTTATTTAATGCAGTGTTCTGCCTGCACACCAGAAAAGGGTACCAGATCTTATTATAGATGGTTGGGAGCCACCATGTGGTTGCTGAAAATTGAAGTTAGGATCTCTGTAAGATCAGCCAATGCTCTTAACCTCTGAGCCACCTCTCCAGCCCTGATCCCATTTTTCTTTAGTTCATGTTCCTTAAATTTTCTAAAACATAAATGAATGTGTAACAAACATCTGTAGAGGGAGGCATTGATTTTCAAGGAAGAAAATGAAAAGATGATTCACAAATGCCTTCATGATTCTTTACTATGATCACACATAAATTTGAATGAATACTGCGGACTTCATCTCAATGGCTCATGTCACCATGTGGAGAATTAAATTTATCATTGTGTTTTCAGGATGATGTTTCTTACTCAAGGCCACTAGGAGGCTATATGCTGCCTTAGCTGATCTAGCTGGATGGATGAGTAAACAGTAGCTTTTCAGGGGGAGGTGGGAAGGCCAGCCTTGAACTTGTGATCCTCTTGTCTCAGCCTCCTGAATGCTGGGGTTCCAGGCTTGGGCCACTAAAGTGAGAACACTGAAGCACATGGTACATTTATCTGTTCGGGGGGATTATCACATTTTGAGATTTTCAGAGTTTTTATGCATAACATATTTTACACATTTAATAAGTTATTAAAATGTATGCCTTTGTCATGTCAGGCAACCCCTAACCAACTGTAATTCCAACTTCATGAGATCCAGTGTCCTCTTCTACCCTCCATGGACATACAGACACACACACACACACTAAGCACACATGGACATATGTGTCTTTTAAAAAGTAAATGTACAATCATCCTCACAACTAGAAAAGCACATTTTTAAGAGGTGCAGCTGAGAGGCACCATGATAATGTGCCTTGCATAGTCTTGACATGCAGAATATTTCCTTACATGTTTTACACCTTTCTTCTTAAGTAAAAGTTTTTCACATGTTCTCTATACAAAATAAAAATAGAACCCTGTGTCTCCCCACAACGCCTGCCCTGTGGATCTTCTGTAGTTACTCCTGCCTTCTTTGATTTCTTTTGTTTCAAACCCATTAAGAATTTCTTGTGATGGAGATTTAAAAAAAATGAAATAAAATGAAGTTTCACATCTTTCTCCCATCTCTATTTTTTTAATAAACAGTACTGCATGCCTTCCTTTTGAATGGAACTCAGCAATGGATTATAGGCATGTGCCAGCAGGTGTGGTTCTTATTTTTTGTTTTATTATTATTATTATTACTGTCATCATCATTATTATTTATCTTTTGGTTTTTTGAGACAAGGCTTCTCTGTGTAACCTTGGCTGTACAGTACTTTCCTTGTAGATCAGGCCTGCCTGGAACTCACAGAGATCCACCTGCCTCTACTTCCTGAGTGTTGGGATTAAAAGTATGTGCCACCATGCTTGTCATGATTTTTCTATAGCCTGGGTGAAGTCACACTGTGTGACTTAGGACATGTCCAGAGTTGTGAGTGAAGATCTGGGAAGGGGTGCAAGCCCTTGTTTTTGGAGACAGAGTTTCTCTGTTTAACCTTGCATGTCCTGGACTCGCTTTGCACACTCAGATGACCTGGAACTGACACCTGCCTGTGTTTGCCCCACTGACAGTCACAGGTGTGTGACACCATACTTGGCTTTTTGTTATAATCTTGAAAAATGATTTATAATCTCTGATGATGTGTCTGCCTTCCTGAGACCATCCCTGTTTTGACTGGGAGAGAGTTGACCCTCACTAAATGAAAGGGGGCAGTGACCCCAGGATTCCTTCTCCAGTGAGCAGGGACTGGCTACGCTTCAGCTGAGCAGGAGAATTTAAACTGGACACATTTAAACTGGGATTAAGCTGGGGCTGAGTGTGCAATAAACTAGCTTCACTTACTAATGGAGGGTTGTGCTTTTTTTCCCTCTCCTAAAAAGTGTAAATCCCATCTATTTGTTTGTTTTTATATGTCTGAGTGTTTTGCCTGTGTGGGAAGGTATGCCTGTGGACCAGGTGGATGCCTGGTGCCTGAAGAGGCCAGAAGAGGGAGCTGCATGCTCTGGAATTGGAGTTACAAATGGGGTGAGCTACCAGGAGGAAAACAGACCTGGTCCTTTGCAAGAACAAGTGCTTTTAACTTCAGAGACATCTCTATAGCCCCTGATCTATAAAACGCATCCATGATATTGTCCTCAGTGTTGTGGCATATTGGTAGAAATCCTCTCATGATCTTGACCATAAGTATAGAAGGCGGTCACTGAAATTTCTGGAATCCTGCGATGCCCTCCAGCCAGCGTGACCTTGCCCCCGGTGTTATGGGGGTCAGTCAGGAAATTGGACAAGACACTGCAGAACACCAGCATGCTGGGTGTTGGAAGCCTGGCTTCTGTAAATCAGTCAGGAAAATTCTAGCCAGAAAAGTCACAGTGACACTCCTCAGTGATGGGACAGCTGGGTATCCCAAGGTACAAAAGAAAGCAGGAGTTGTGTCCTTATTAAATATGATGATTGCCATGGCCTGGAAACAAAGATTCGGGTCACTCCAAATTCCACATTCCAGTGTGGAGGCAGTCCCATGAAGTATTTATACTATCAGAACAGCCATAAATGCTCTTCACTTAGACCTTATAAAAGCAGGTTATAGCAAAGCATAGAAAACTCAGTTATGGACTCCAATGCTATCAGGTGAAATTCTTAACATCGGGCCTGGTAGAAGCTTGTGTTCTAGTTACCACAATCCTAAAGGTATTCATTAGTCCTAGGACACTAGTTCCAACAAAGAGGCTGGCAAGGAATGGGCAATAGAAGCTAAAGATGGCCCAAGACAAATTGTTATTAGGCTCTGGACACAACAACCTCTCCACACCACTCCAGTTCTGATTGGTCAGTCAGACTCTGTAGACACAGCTCCTCTGGAGGAATTCTCATTCCCCTGATGAGGTGGGTGGTCTGGTTCAGTTTGTGCAACTCTGTCAACACAGGGGAGACATTCCACCAAACTCCACAGACCACAAGTGGAATCCAAGAGCAGATGAAGAGGACAGACAGGTGACTGATACCAGCAACCACCTCAGTGTTCCTGAATTAGAATAATATTCACACACACACATAGCAATATTCTCTCTGTGTCTCTGTCTCTGTCTCTCTCTCTCAAACACCCCCCCCAAATGAATCATGAACAGAGCCTCAGAGTGGCTTGCTGTGTGATGTAGACAACTGTGCTGTGGCGACCAATGAAGAATAAAGAGCAGAGGAAGCAGAAGCAGCAGATAATCAACAGACAGCTTAGAATTCTGGGATTGCCCTCAGCAATGGCACAAGGTTTAGTACTTCACAAAATGACCCCAAACCACAGTAGTGATAATGTAGAAGCACAGAGCTGCACCTAAACCATGACCAGTGTATTCTAAAAGGCAGGGCAGATAACTTGTTTGAGAAAGTGGCTTTATCTCACAGACACACACTTTTATATTTCATAAAGAGGAAATTGTCAGGCTCCAGTTTTATAGAAATCGTTAAAATGATTGATATGTCTATTGTTATTAATAAAAGGAGGAAAGAAAAAAAACATGAGGGATACATGCTCACACAGAAATACCATAAAAGCATGAAACCAGAAGCCATAATGTACAAAAAGGAAATATATATATATATATATATATATATATATATATATATACATGTATAAGTAGATATATACATATGTACATATATACACATACATTATCTAAATATATAGCATTGACACCCCACAAATATACACTTGATTTTTTTCTGTTGCCATATGTTGTTGCTCATGGGACCTACTGGTTAGTCTGGTTTGTTGTCCCAATTAGACTTCCTTGGAGAACACTAAGTTCCTCATTTATTATTATTATTATCATTATCATTATTATTTAAAGAAGTAGTGAGTGTCTTTTGGAAGGGAAGGGAACGTTATTGATGATCCATGGTGTAGTTCTTTTTTTCTGTGTGTGGAAGATTTATTATTTGAACAGTATTCTGCCTGCACACCAGAAGAGGGCGCCAGATTTCACTATAGATGGTTATGAGCCACCACGAGGG
>NW_026596023.1:0-1074 GCF_907164565.1 Psammomys obesus
GACACTGGTTTATTGATCAAGAAAAAGAAATTACACAGACCATGGTTCTGGGGAAAAGCAAATACTACATTCTACTAAAAGTAATAAAAGGATCATTGACACCATTCTGCTATACTCATAGACCAGTATCTTGTTCAGCCATCATCAAAAAATGTCATCCTGCATCTGGTGGAGACAAATTCAGAGACCCATAGAGAAAATAGACAGTCAGTGAGAGACCTCAGAATATGCCCTTCAGGCTCTTCAGTAATTCAGCCAGAAGAGTGTAAGAGCCAGAAAGAATAGAGGATATCAAAGAACAAAGCACTATAAATCAAAAGGACTGAAGAATAGATAAACTGTGAGAGACTGAGGCAGCATGCACAAGGCGTTTAATGTTCTGTCCCTAGTGCTAACTGATAAGTGCTTGCAAATGAAAATGTAGTTTTTTTTTCCAAGGGACACTCATTTTATCCAAGGGAATACTCTTAATTGTATTTTTAAGAGTACATTCCAAAAGGTAGATGGCCAAAAATTTCCCTCACTGGCAAGTTTGGCTTCTCATATCCTATAATTCTGCCATGCATTCAAAAAAATTATCATAGTTCTCATTTTAATGTGCTGAATATTTTTTTTTCTATTTTTAAAGCTACATGTGCTCTGTGTGTATACCATTGTTTCAAGTTTAATATTTTATGATATTCCTGCATGTATGAACAAGTCTGCATCATTTCCCAACTTAGGCTCTTTTTTTTCTACTCAGATGTATTTGCTTTTGTCTTTTTGCTATTTTATTTTCTTATTATACAGTATACCCCTCCTTATTTAATATAACAGTGAATTTATACAGGATAGAAGGGGAGATGGGAAAGAGTTGCCAGGATTAAAGGAATGGAAAACTTTAATCTGGATGAATATATAAGTTAAGTGACTATTTTTAAAAGAAAAAAAGGAGGAGGAGGAAAAGGAGGAGGTTGGAGAGAAAGAAAAAAAGGAGGAGTTGGAGAAAGAAGAGAATCAGGAGGAGGAGAATGATGAGAAGATGAAGAAGAAGAAGAAGAAGAAGAAGAAGAAGAAGAAGAAGAAGAAGAAGAA
>NW_026596023.1:1084-3239 GCF_907164565.1 Psammomys obesus
AAGAAGAAGAAGAAGAAGAAGAAGAAGAAGAAGAAGAAGAAGAAGAAAACAATTGTGTCAAAAGAAATGTTAAATAGCCATGCACAAAAGATCCAGAAAATCTAAAAAGTGAAAAAATGAATTAATGAATAATAAAAATAGAAAAAGAAGACAAAACTTACATCAAAATCCTAGAAAATATTTTCAGGAAAATAATAGAAGAATGTATCCTTAATCTAATGAAGAAGGGGTGGCCTATAAAAGTCCAAAATTATATAGAACAACAATTAAAGTGTACCAGAAAAGAAATTGTGCTCAGCACATAAAATCAAAACATTAAATGTAAAGAAAAGTATATTAAACAAAGAAGGGATATTAAAAGTTGCAAGTTTAAAATACTAAGTTGCATATAAATTCAGGCTCTTTAGAGTAGCTCTTAATCTCTCAGGAGAGATTCTAAACCTAGAATGGCTGAGACAGATTATATATAATCTTTAAGGGACCCTTATTCCTATATCCAGTAAACTTTCAATAATAAATGATGAATAAAGATATATTGCATAATAAAACCAAATATGAGCAGAATCTCTGTAAAACTTCACTACAGAAGCCAATCAATGGACCACTCCAATCTAGTGTTAATCACACCCAAGACAACACAAAGAATGAATAATCCCAAGCATCAAATCAGGACGCAAAAACCCCACACCATAACTACAAAATAAAGGGAAATAATAAACATTGCTCATTGAAATCTCTCAACTTGGATGCTCAATTCTCCAATAGAAAGACAGGAACTAACAGAATGGGCTAGACAACAATGTCCATTCTTCTGCTGTATCTACTGAACACTCTTTATCATCCATGTTGGACAGCATCTCTGTGTAAAAGGATGGAAGGAGACAGTAGAAGAAAGTGGAAGAAAAAAGAAGTTTAGGGGAACTTTATTTTATACAGTTCATACAAAAAATACCTAAAATTATTGAGTCAATTTAAAAGAGAGTATGTACTGTACACACTGAATGAGGAGTTCCACCATTATCCATATGAAACAGATGACTTGGCCTGGTCCAGAAAACATCTACACTCATGTTTACTGAAGCAAAGCTTACCATGTGCTAAGAAAGAATGGACTTGATTGTCCTGAATCACATGAGTGCAAAATATAATATTATTCAATTTTTTTTATTCAAGGAAAACATGTACTTTTGTTTTCTGAGATTTTTTTTAAATATAATCACATTATTTCTCGTTTCTCTGTCCTCCCTACAAAAATTTCTCATATATCCCTCTTTTGGCTCTTTCAATTTTAAGTCTTGGGGTGCCAATAACTGCTATTACATGTATCATGCATGTGGGGGGGGAGAGCAAGAGAGAACATTTAACATTTCAAGAAAAGCAATCATTTTACTTTGAAATTGTGGATGAACTCAAAATGTACAATCAAAAGTTATGACCTGAGCTAGACACAGAAATCAAACATTGTCTGACTTCAGTTCTAATTGGGCTAAAAGCAGTCATTGCTCTGAAATAAGAATTAAATAGTCAGTATTAGAGCCTGAACATCAGGGTGTAGTGGCATGAATTGTCAAAGAACACATTTCAGTGACAAGAGGAATAATATAAAGAAATACTTCAGGGTGCATGCATGAGAGCTATTAATAATAGCTTACATTGTTTACTTGAGAAATATTCTGTGTATATTTTTTAATCTCAATAACCAAAGTGTTATAATTACTGTGTAAGAGATATTAATTTGTTTATATATTATTTATTCTTCCATCAATTTCCTTCCATTTTCACTCTCCTGAGTTTTGAGTAATCATTCTTTGCTCTTTTGAAAATTCAAGCGACTTTTGCATAAACTATTTTTACACACTTAACCTATCAAAATTTGATTTGTAAAATAATTTACAATATTATAATACTAGGAATATATAACAAACCACTGAATTTTATCAAGGGTATTTATTATATATAGTATTACAGGAAAAAGGAAAATGTGAAGAGATGAAATACTATTCTTTCTAGTTGTTTTTAAGAGACAGTTGCCTGAGTCCACCCGTTTCAGGAAAACTCATTTTTTTTCTTTTTTATTGATTATTACAATTTATTCACTTTGTTTTCTGGCTGTAAGCCCCTCCCTCATCTTCCACCAGTTACAACCTACCTCCCT
>NW_026596024.1:0-1158 GCF_907164565.1 Psammomys obesus
CATAAGCGCTGGGGCAGAGGAGGGCAGGTGGGACCCTGCCTGGCTGCTCTGAAGGAGGGGAGGGGAGGGGAGGGGAGGAGAGGAGAGGAGAGGACACACACACACACACACACACACAAATTCAATACAATACAATGATTTTAAATGGTTACAGTGGCAAATTTTCTATTATGTGTATTTACCATGATTTTCGAAAGAAAGAAAGGCACATGGGCTGATGGGCACCAGTCCAGCATTCTGGTGTGGATTGCCTGCTGTGCCAGCCATCCTCATCTAACGTTCAATTATATATTCTTGAAATTTTTATTAATCTATTTATTATTTTATGTGTATGAACGTTTGGCCTGCGTGCACCATTTTGCTTGTATGTACGTCTGTGCCACACGTGTGTGCCTGGTGCCTGCAGAGGCCAGAAGAGGGCAGCAGATCCCCTGGAACTGGAGTTTCAGACTGTGAGCTTCCAAGTGGGTGTTAGGGGTGGAACCCGGTTCTCTGGAAGAGCATCCAGTGCTCTTAGCACTGAACCATCTCTCTAGCCATCAATCATGTATACCGTAGTAACTGCAGAGCAGCCAGGCAGGGTCCCACATGCCCTCCTCTGCCCCAGCGCTTATGAATCGGAGGCAGGCAGATCTCTGTGAGTTCAAGAGCAGCCTGGTTTACACAGCAGGTTTCAGAACACCCAGAGCTACGCAGTGAGACCCTGCCTTGAAAACAAAAAAATGAAATCAAAATAATTATAGTGCTAATCAAAATCCCCAAAGTAAAATATATACAGATTTTTTTACAGACTTTTAAGAATTCTAGCGTTCTGGAATGTAAGGGGTTTGATATAATTTTTTTTTCCTCCATCTGTTTGAGACAGGATCTCTTTCACACTCTTCTTTTCGTGTGTATGTTTGGGTGGTTGGGTGGGTGGGTGTGTATTCTCATGCGTCTGTGCCCATGTGGCAGCCCAAGGCTGAGATCAAGAGTCTTCCTCAGTGACTCTTCCATTTTATTCTTTGAATGGAATCTTCAGTGATATCAGGGCTCACTGGTCCTGCTAGTTTAGCTAGCCAGACTGCTCTGGGGAAGGAGACCTGAACCTGGGGTTGGGGGGGGGGGGGAGTGATAATTGTCAGTGTGAAAAATACTTTTGTACAGGCACGAAGTGTT
>NW_026596025.1:0-4169 GCF_907164565.1 Psammomys obesus
TTTTTTTTGCTTTTTCTCACACCCCCTCATTCTTTCACAAACACTGTACACATTCTTAATTGTTGAAATTTGTGGTAAGTATAGAAGTCATACCATGCCAGAAGATTATGAGATTCATGACAATAGAATCATCCCTTATTTTCTGTTTTCCTCTGTTTCTTACCAGGTAGCTTTTCTGATATGAAATAGAGATTTTGGATGGTTCTTTAGCAATCACATAAAGACAATTTGCACTTATGTCTGAAGAAGGCAGAAGAGATTACATGAAGTTGAGTGATACCAGTTGGCCAGTTTACTCCTCTTTTGACATTTTCTTTTGGTGATCTGTCATTTTCTTTAGAAGTTTCATGTGTCCAGTGGTCTCCATATTCTTTAGTTGGATGATTTTATTCTCCTGAAAAGATTAAATCAAAACCCTGCTCCATCCCTAATTCTAGGATGAGGTATTTCCTTTTTAGGTATGTTATATCTTTTATAGGGCAAAATGGTTTTTGGAAATAGAAAAAGTATAATCTCAATTAAAGTTAAAAATATTTTGAAACTTTACAATTAAATATACCTTCAAGTGTATTTATTTTTAGATAACAAAGGACATTCACTTTGAATTTCAGCCTGCCTTTTATAAGTAGCTTTTAAATGAAATCACTGTAAATCCTATGCGCCTGCCTCTGCCTCCCAGGTAGTATATAAAAGACATGTGCCTCCCAAATGCTGGATAAAGTGTATAAAACCCCCACACCCCATTCATTGTAATACATGAATTTAGAAAACAACTCATTATTAAAGAACTGTATGTCTCTGCTAGGATTAAAGGCATGGTCTACTACAACTTTGCTCAAATATTTTATCTTCACTGCAAATTATTCCAACAAGTTTGTACCCTTTGATTTTACTTAAAATATTTTAAATCTCTTAACTGTTTCATATGAAACAGCAAAAATATCCTTTTTATTTAAGAAGAAAACTTCAGTCTTTATAAGTTAGTTTGGACTGAATGACTAAGCTGTCTGATGAACAGTTACCTCTGCTGATTCAGGAGATCTCTTATTCATATCTAATCAGTTTTGTTGGTATCACCTTTCTTTTCCCGTTGAAACAAAGGCAAAACCTCTTCCCCAGTGTAACATATATCCTGGTTTCAATTTTGAGGTCAGAGCATTTTTAAAATATACAAGCTGATTTAATTCAGTGGGTTTTTTCCCTTTTACCCAATGTCTCTTCATAACCGTCTGTCCTGCTTAAGGATCACCTGAACATTCTGTGACTGTTCTTGATGATACCTTTTAACATTTTCCTCAGAAGTGTTCTATATTTTATGGTTTGTTTCTGAGACTGTAGGAATGTTAATCTGTGTTTTCCATTTCTGCAAAACATTACATCCTTTTAAATTCATTGATGTATTAGCTACATATTGATTTAATGTTTCTGTTTGTCTGTATGTCCTTATACACTTGATCCATCTTGCACTTTCTTTTATATGAGATAAAGTTCCAATCCCTAGAAGCAGAATATTTACTTATTGAAGAGGCCAATCAGATTTCAATAGTTTGGTGAAATTATAATTACATCTCTTCCTGTTTATAAACCTTCCATTTCAATGCCATTTATTTGTAATTTCAGCTTTGGTCTCAGATCATTTACAGCAGTTTGCCAGAATACTAGTTTTGTGATCTCTCCTGAATTTTTTGTTTTATTTACTGAAGCATTTATATGTGTGATTACATCCAGATAAATGTTGCTTTTGGCAACAGACATTAAATCTTTTAAGTGTTTTGTGGATGAGCTTCTCCAAAGCTGACAGGACATGCTTGAATTGTATTTGAAACTGGGGCCTGTGGGAGGCCCCCCTATGGCATTTCCCCATGACAAAGGTTACCTTGCCTATTTCTTGCTGATCTGCACATTCATTAGTTCACAGATGGCCTTTGCCAGACCTTTTGCATATTCCAGAAGGCTGAGGTCTTCTTTTTGGTCCATTTCTAGAAAAAAAAAAAAAAAAAAAAAACATTGGTTTGCCTTACATACAATCCATTGTCAACTGATCTTCCTACAGTTCTGCCAGTAAAGATGCAATTCAATTGTTTCTCACTGTCTACTCCTTTTGGTTATGCTTACTTATTTTTGTTCTAGAGTATTAGTTGTGCTGTTAAGTTGCTAGTAAGAAACCTCTCTGATTTTTTTCTATATGTACTTAGTGCTATGGACTGTCTTCTGGTCAACACTTCCATTCTGTACTATGAGTTTTGATATGTTGTTTATTCATTTCATTGACTTCTAGAAAGTCTTTAATTTCTTTATTTCATTCTTGACCCATTTTTTATTCAGTATAGAGTTGTTCAGTTCCCATGAGTTTGTAAGCTTTCTATTGTTTCTGTTATGGATGATGTGCTGCTTTAATCCACAATGGTCTGATAGGATGCGGGAGGTTATTTCAAGTTTCTTTTGTCTTTTGAGACTTCCACTGTTCATCATCAATTTTGGAGAACAGTATACAAGATGCTAAGAAGAAAATAATCTTTTGTGTTTGGATGGAAGGTTCTGTAGATATCATTTGGGTATATTTAGTTTTGGATGTTAGTTAGCTGGAGCATTTCTCTGTTTATATTGGGATGGAAGACATGTCCAATGGTGAAAGTGATATATTGAAATCCTCTTCTGTCAGTTTATGATGTGATGCAGGCTGCAGAAGTGTTTCTTTTATAACTTGGGTGTTGTTATGTTTGGGGCATAGATGTTAAGTATTGAAATGTTATCATCTTGCTGGATGATTTTTTTTTAATATTGTCCTTTGAGTATTGTCCTTTGCCATCTTTTGATTATATTTTGTTTGAAGTCTGTTTTGTTAGACATTAAAATTGTTATACCAGCTTGATACTTCAGTACATGTATTTGAAATATCTCTTTCCAACCCTTTACCTTGAGATAATTTCTATCCTTGATGTGAAGCTGATTGTTGTAATTAGAAGAAGGATAGATTCTGTTTTATCATCCATTTTGTGAGTCTGCATCCTTTTATGGGTGAATTTGAGTTGATGTTATTAAGAGATATCAATGAACAGTGATTGTTATTCCTAGTATTTTGGTGGTGGTGGTAGTTTTAGCACCCTGTGTGGAGCTATATTTATAGATACATATTGTTTAAATTTGACCTTTTCATGGAACATCTTATTTTTTCCATTTGCTAATTGAAAGCTTCTGGGCATAGTTAGTAATTTGTATTGGCTTCTGTAGGTTTTTTGAGTCAGAAGCACCCTGTCTAAGCCCTTCAACTTCTATCATTTTTTATTGAGAATACAGGATTAATTCCAATAGATCTGCGTATTTTGTTTCTTGGTTGGTTTTTGTTTGTTTTGATTTGTCTGATTGGTTGGTTAGTTTGGTTTGTTTGTTTTCATTTGCAGCTTTTCATAGTCTTTCTTTGTTCTGCATGTTTAGTGTTTTGATTATTCTGTGGTAAGAGGACTCTCTTTCTGGTCCAGTCTTTTTGGTATTTTTTTATGCTTCTTGTGCCTTCATAGACATCTTCTTCTTTAGGTTAAGAATTTTTTCTTGTATGATTTTGTTGAAAATATCTTATTTGATCTCATTCTTCTTCCTCTAATCTGATTATTAGCAGTTTTTTTTTTCAAAATGTTCCAGAGTTTCTGGATGTTTTGCATTAGGGAATTTTTAGATTTAACATTGTTTTTCACACATGTATCCATTTCTTTTTTTTTTTTTTTCTGTTCTTTTCCGTTGTTGTTTGGTTTGGTTTGGTTTTCAGACACAGTTGCTTTTTATAGCCTTGGTTGTTCTGGAATCACTTTGTAGACCAGGCTGGCTTCAGAAGAATCCAGTTGTTTCTGCTTCCCTGAGTGCCGGTATAAAAAGGAGTGTGCAAACACACCTGTCTTCCATTTTTATATTTTGTATTCAGTGCCTAAATTTCTCTCTTTCATCTCTGTTTTCTGTGTGAACCTTGCCTCTGTAGTTCCTTGTTGTAGTATTTAAAATTTTCATTTCCAGGATTTCCTAACTTTCTTCTTTGAAAATAAAATTAAATTCTTTCTTTCTTTGGTTCTTTCTTTCCTTCTTTCCTTCCTTCCTTCCTTCCTTCCTTCCTTCCTTCCTTCCTTCCTTCCGTCTTTCTTTCTTTCTTTCTTTCTTTCTTTCTTTCTTTCTTTCTTTCT
>NW_026596025.1:4179-7863 GCF_907164565.1 Psammomys obesus
TTCTTTCTTTCTTTCTTTCTTTCTTTTTTTCGAGGCTGGGATTCTCTGTGTAGTATTGGCTGTCCTGTACTTGCTTTTCCGAGCAGCCCAACCTCAAAGTAAGAGAGATATGTCTGCCTTTGCCTTCCCAAGTGCTGGAATTACAGGCATGCACCACCATGGCCAGCTTATTTGGGCTTTCTTTATTGTTTCTATTTTCCTATTTCCAAAATGTGTTTCATTCGGTTGTTCTCCATGTAGCAGGGGCCTGGAGCTCAGCTTCCAGATAGAGATCATAGAGAATGGCACTTCCATTTCTCTTAGGGGCAGCTAGACACTTTAGGGTGACACCCATGTTCACTAGGCCACGGTTTGGAAAATTTTTCTATGGACAATTACAGCTAGATAGCTATTTTAGAATGAGATCACCAATGTAAATTCAGGTGTTCCAGAGCCTATGGCAATACCAAAATGTTACCATTCTTGGTTAAGCTGCTGTGCTAAGCACCTCAGAGGTGCAGGTGAAAGTCCATGTCTGGTTGCCTTGCAACCAAGACACAGGCCTGGTAAGACCCAGACCCAGTGAGGCCTAGGCCCAGTGTGCCAGAGATCAGGCCCAAAGGGGGATAAATGATGACTCTCAGGGGCCATGGAAGGCAGATGGTATCAGGTGGCATACAACCAGCCAGCATGTATGCACCCCCAAAATGTTTATTTGAAGTCAGGGATTTATAAACATTGGACAGAGGGAGGGATTTTGAGGATGAATGAGTTGCTGGTCTCTAGGGGTCAAGGATACTTGGCTTATATATAGTGCTGCAATGCTTCATTTTCCATGCAGTAGCATGGTCCTATTGCAAGAAGGAGAACACAGTACTTAAGTATCCTATATATGTGGGGGGAGAAATCTCTGAGTATGGTTGAAAGTCACTGCTGGAAACTAAGATCCTCAGCAGGGTGATCCATTTCTATGAAATCCCAGATGCTTGTTGGAGCTGTTTTCTTCACAGGAAAAGGTTTGGCTAATAATCTGCCCTGAGGGCTATGTGAGGCTCTTTACAAGACCTGGGGTCATAGAGATCAGGAGGCAGATTTTTAGGCCCTTCACTGAGAAAACAGTTCACCATCATGGAGTGCAAATAAATGGCTATCCAGAGATGTCAGACTTCACCAAAATCCAGCAATATCTTACTTCGTTGTTTCATGGCTTTATTTAAGGAATTTATTGATTTCCTTCAATAGTTTGATTTATTTATGGAATTTATTCACACCACATACTACAGCACATCCTGATTATACAAAGATAGCTGGAAGCACAAGAAAGAGATCTTAAAACATACTACATGAAGATGATTTTGGTCATTAAAGCAATTAGTGCAAAAGGAGGTGTTTAAGTGTATAATACAAACACACTGTTTCTTTAAAAATCTGCTTTCTTCCACTTGGTTTTTAAAAGTTTATATTTTCTCACACTGGTGCATACATATATCCAATCATCAGCCATATAAAACAATATGGTTTCCATCTGATCCTAACATATATCATTTTATTTCTCATAAGAGTATGAGATAATTTTAGTAGTCAAAATTAGTTTCTCTAATGTTGAAACATTTGTATGCTTTAATGGAATCTCTTCAATTGGAATATCCCTCCACCGCCAATGAATTTTTTTATTGTTGTCAAAGGAAAGAACCAGAATGCTTAAGTGGAGTGCTGGTCAGTGATTTCTTTCATTTTGATTTTGACTATAATACTGTTGTATTTGCTTATAAGACTGTGTTATATTTATAGGCCTATCTTTGTGTTACCTTTAGTCAAGGGTGCTATGTATACTGTATGATTTGATTAGTTATAATCTAGCTATATTGTTTCTCTTGAAAGTGATAGACCGTCATATATGTTTGCCTTCTGAAAATTTATTATATTATGTTATAATTCCTTGAGTTTGTGTTGATTTGGAAACTTGATTTAGAGAAATAGTTTTACTTTTCTTTTCTTGATACTAAAGACTTTCCCCTCCTCATTTCTTGGTATATCTGTTTTTTCATGTTGTATAAATCTTCAATGTCTCATTTTTTTCTACTTAAGCGATTGATAGAGCTAACACATTGTTTTGGGGTTTTTAAAACTTTCTCATATATTATCTCTGTGTCCTAATTCACTTCAGTTGCCAAAATTTCAAAGCCTACAGTCATCTGAGGCATGCCCTCATTAGAGAAGCTGGTTGCTCTATTTGTGAGAGATTGTGTTGATGTATGATTGATGTTAGAAGGCTATTCCACTCAGAGATGCAATATCCCTAAGTAAGTGGGCCTGGGCCACATAAGACAACTACCAAACTAAACAATTAAGCCCATTCATGACCTGAGATGCTTTTGGTTAGGGGATTTAGTCACAGGAACAAAGTAGCAAATTAGAACAAAAATTATATGCAAAGAGTGATTTAGCTGCTGCACAGAACCTTGGAATGTTCTCTTTTTATGGAAAGTGGAAAACATCAGGATTTAAGATTGCAAAGGCATTAAAAAGCTGTATACACAGCTTCATCAACTGTTCTGCTAGGACCTAGAAGATCAGAGTGTTAAGAGTAATGCAGACAGAGGAAGTCCAGGTCATAGGATTTCAGTGGAAAATAGACCCCATGGAAAATTAGGCTAGAGGTCATTTGTATAATATTTTAGCTGAAAATCATACTTATTCTGCCCATGCCCTGAGAAATTGAGTGAGGCGAAATTAAAAAATAATAGGCTGTATTTCTTACTTGTAATACTAAATCTGTTGAATGGTTATTGTCAGTGAGTTATTCAGGAACACAGTGAAAGAAAGAGACAAGTGGAGCAGAAATAAATGTAAAGTCTTTGGTTTGTAAAGAAAAACATCACTAGGTAGTTTCAGATGGCAGTCACATGCTGAAACAAAGACAGTAATTTTCAAGGAAATTATCACCATCAATGAGTAGGTCCTCACTCTGGATTTGAAGCCTAAAATGGTGTCCATACAGTAATAACCCCCACTGCTAATTCTTCTGTTAATGGAAGGAGTAGGCAAAGTGATTCCTAGTGCCAGGAAGGAACTTCATATAAAACCTGCTCCAAAAGTGGTCCAAGTGTGGCACGGTCCATCCCAATTTGTCCACCCCAATGTAGAATCCAACTTGACAGGCTCACCCATGTTGTGCTGGTTCTAGAAACAACAAATATGCAAAATTTAAGGTAATAGGTTCTTTGTAGCTTCAGTTCAGCACTGTGCCAGCCAACTGTGTTTGACAGAGTCAGATCCCCAGTAAAGATACTGTAAAGGTTCACTGCATGAAGCAGTGAGGGTGAAGCCTGGGTTGCATCTTGACAGTAAAAGATGTTGAGATACCTAAGTTATGAGACACCTCCCATAGAGTGATACCTATAGAGAGTAGAAGTAACCAAACTGAGAGATGTATGAGACGTTAGAGGGATAGGACCATCTAAGCCTTTTGAAACATCAACAGGATTTATTGTTTTCCTTGCTGAACTTCTTTTCTTGGTCCAGTCTTCCCTCACTATATATGCATTCCTCAATACTAGAATGAGAAGAGGTATTCTGTGCATCTATGTTGGAATGATGTAACTTGCTTCTGATGTTACAAAATATGGCAGCCAAGAGATTCTCTTGTGTGTCAGAAGAGACTGTGAACATTTGAACAGTGTATGAGCTATTGCAGAATTGTAG
>NW_026596025.1:7873-9517 GCF_907164565.1 Psammomys obesus
CAGTCCATTGTGTAAATGTACTACAATTTCTGTAAAACAATGGTTTGGTTGAGAGACATGTAGTTTGTTTCCCTGTTATGGCTATTATGCATATAGATACTACAAACATAGTTGAGCAAATATCTTTGTCGAATGGTGGAGCATCTTTTTGATATATTCCCAGGAATGGTATAGCTGGGTCTTGAAGTAACACTATTTCCAATTTTCTGAGAAAGCATCAGATTTTTTTTAAAGTGGTTGTATAAGTTTGCACTCCCACCAGCAATGGAGGAGTGGTCCTCTTTCTCCACATTCTCACTACCTTGCTGTCACTTCAGGTTTTGACCTTAACCATGATGGGTTTAAGATGGAATGTCATTTGCATTTCCATGATGACTACAGATATTGAGCATTTAATGTCCACCATTTTTGATATTCCTCTGTGGAGAAATCTCTGTATAGTTCTGTACCCCAGTTTTAAAGTGGATTATTTGGATTGTTGGAGTTTAATTTCTTCAGCTCTTTATATATATTGTTTATTAGCTCTTTCAGTTGTATGTAGGGTTGGTGAAGATATTTGTCAGGCTGTAGGTGGTCATTTTGTTCTATTGACAGAGTTCTTTGCTTCATAGAAGCTTTTTGTTTCATGAGATCCTATTCATTAATTCTTGATCTTTGAGCCAGTGCTCTTGGTGTTCTGTTGAGGAAGTTATCTTCTATGCCAATGAGATCAAGGCTCTTTTCCAATTTTTCTTCTAACAGATTTAGTGTATTTGCTTTTATGTTGAGGTCTTTGATCAACTTAGACTTTATTTTAGTGCAGGGTGATAAATATGGATCTATTTTCATTTTCCACATGTAGACACCCAGTTAGACCAGCACCATTTGTTGAAGATGCTGTTCTTTTTCCATTGCATGTTTTTGGCTTCTTTGTCAAAAATCAAGTGTCCATAAGTGTATGAGTTTATTTTTGTGTTTTCACTTCAATTCCATTGATCCACCATTCTGTTTTTATTCCAGTACCGTGCAGTTTTTATTACTATTGATTTATAGTAGAGCTTGAGATCAGGGATGGTTATACCTACTGAAGATCTCCTATTGTACAGGATTGTTTTAGCTATTCTGGCTTTTTTATTTTTCCATATGAAGCTGAGAATTGTTTTTTCAAGTTCCTTGAGGAATTGTGTTGATATTTTGATGGGAATATTATTGAATCTGTAGATTGTTTTTGATACGATGGCAATTTTTACTATGTTGATCCTACTAATCCATGAGCATGAGAAAAATTTCTATCTTCTGGTATCTTTTTCAATTTCTTTCTTCACAGACTTGAAGTTGTTTGTTTTTTTTTTTTCATAAAGGTTTTTCACTGGCTTGTTGAGGATAACATCAAGATATATTATGTTTTTTTTTTTCCAGGCTATTATGAAGGGTGTTATCTTCCTAATTCTTTTTCAGTCCATTTGTCTTTTGTATACAGGAGTGCTACTGATTTTTTTCTGAGTTAACTTTATATCCAGCCACTTTGCTGAAGTGTTTTTCAACTGTAGGAGTTCCCTACAGTAGAATTTTTGGGGTCATTTTTGTATACTGTAATATCATCTGTGAATAGTGATATTTGATTTCTTCCTTATCAATTTGTGTCCTCTTGATCTCCTTTACTTA
>NW_026596026.1:0-1124 GCF_907164565.1 Psammomys obesus
GAGGAGGAGAATGGAAAACAGTCATGAAAGAACCGTCACATTACTCCTATTACAACACCGTCCCGAAAGCCCTCTTGGAAACCACACACACAGGCCCCGTCCGGCGGACTCAGCTGCACCGATCCGCCGTAGCCCTCTCGTTACCGTCCAGCCGTGCACCGGGCTGTGTCACAAGCCCAGATGAGGGGAGAGAGGAGAAATCCCGGCATCCGTGCACAGTTCCCTGTTCCCCCGGGGTCGTTCGACCCGGACCTCTTGCCGGTTCCTGTCGCAAAGTGCCTGTCAAGGGAGACCGTCGTGTCGCGTGACACGAGCCGGATTCAACGTTAAGAGGGTGATGTCGCTCCAGCCACTGTCTCCAAATACATAACAACGCAGTTGGCTGGAAAACCAATATGGCTCCTCCCGTGGCGAGGACTCAAAGGAAAACTAAATCCATGTAAAGAGCGAAGAACCGTCCGGGAAGAAGGCGCGAAGGGAAGGCGTCTGCGTGGGGCGCGGCCGAGGTGATGGGGCGCGTGGGGAGCTCGCGGAGGCGAGGCCAGGTCGCCGCCCGTGGGTCTGTCCAGTGGCCGGGTGCCGCTTTCCACGAACGACCCTGTGTGGCCATCAACAGCCGAGGTTCGTGTAAGGGGTCACGTTGGCCGCGCAAAATCCCCTGGAGATGTGGCATGGACGAGGCGAGCGTTTTCCGCCCAGGACTGCGTCGCCCTGTCCCGCTCTCTGCTCCGGGGAAGCTGCTCCGGCGGAAAGAAAACCAGCACCCAAAGGGCAGGAGATGCTGCACGTCGAGGGCGTCGTCTCAGAAGGGCCCCGACCGGGAACGGGGGGCCGGGAGACGCTCCCCTGTCCACCCGCGGCCGCGCCGCCGGGCGCAGCCCGTGGGACCCCGGCAGAGAAGAAGATGGTGAGGTTTGTCCGCCATCAGAGGCCAATCCTGTCGCTGTGCTGCCCCTCCTGGAGGACCTGGTCCCTGTGCTGGGGGACGCGGCCATGACACCGGTCAGCCGTCTCCATGCCCGGCCTCACACTCCCGTGTCTCCTCCTTCCATGACACCCATCACCCGGCCTCACACTCCCGTGTCTCCTCCTTCCATGACACCCATCACCCGGTGTCACACTCC
>NW_026596027.1:0-2835 GCF_907164565.1 Psammomys obesus
GGGCGGGGCGGTTGGCGGCGGCGCGGGCGAGGGGCGGGCGGGCCCGCGCCCCACGTGCCCCCGGCGGGCGGGCCAATGGGCGCCGCGCTCCTGGAAAGATCGCCATATATGGACATGTTCTGCGGCCGCGCGCGCCTCCGCCCGCGCGCGCGGCCCGCTCCCTCTTAAATACCGGCGGGGGAGGCCGGTCGGTCTCACACTCCGCCGCCGGCTCCCTGTTCGCGTCTGCTCGCCGCCGCGTCGCCGCCTCCTTCGCCGGTAAGCGGCCCTCGCGCCCCGCGCCTGGCCCCGGTCCCCCGCCGCGGCCCGGCCCGCCGCGGAGCCCAGGACGGCCCGGGAGCCAGCGGGCAGGGCGGGGCCCCTCGCGCCGTTGCGGACGGTTATGCGGTCCCCGGGGAGCGGGTGGGGGCGGCCGGGCTCCCCGCGGGGCGGCTCCTCCTGACTCCTGCCGTCCCCGCGCAGATCGCAATGGAAGACGAGATCGCCGCGCTCGTCATCGACAATGGCTCCGGCATGTGCAAAGCCGGCTTTGCGGGCGACGACGCGCCCAGGGCTGTGTTCCCGTCCATCGTCGGCCGCCCCCGGCACCAGGTCAGCGGTGAGCCCCTGTTCCTCCCGGGCCCGGGTGCGCGCCAGGCGGGGCGAGCCTGACCGGCTTCTTCCCGCAGGGCGTCATGGTGGGTATGGGCCAGAAGGATTCGTACGTGGGCGATGAGGCCCAGAGCAAGAGGGGCATCCTGACCCTCAAGTACCCCATCGAGCACGGCATCGTCACCAACTGGGACGACATGGAGAAGATCTGGCACCACACCTTCTACAACGAGCTGCGCGTGGCCCCCGAAGAGCACCCCGTGCTGCTGACCGAGGCCCCCCTGAACCCCAAAGCGAACCGAGAGAAGATGACGCAGGTACGCGGGAGCCCCGCCCTCTGCCGCCGGAGCCTGACAGTCATCTCTGTTCCGCCTTGTTTCCTGACATTCAAGCGTTTCTTTGGTGTTTCCAGGGTTCTGTTCCTCCTCTCCTGGCCTTTCCTCCCTGAAGCATCAGGTTTCTGTTTGCGTTTCTGCTTGTGTTCTGCTCTTTTTTTTTTTCCTTCACACATCACATTGTGGCATGCTGCATGTGGGGTGTAGGTGTGGGTGACCCCGGGGTCCCGGCTCCAGCTCATTGAGATGCGCTCTGGCCCTCTGCAGATCATGTTTGAGACCTTCAACACCCCGGCCATGTACGTGGCCATCCAGGCGGTGCTGTCCCTGTACGCGTCCGGGCGCACCACTGGGATCGTCATGGACTCTGGTGACGGGGTCACGCACACAGTGCCCATCTATGAGGGCTACGCCCTTCCTCACGCCATCTTGCGTCTGGACCTGGCTGGCCGGGACCTGACCGACTACCTCATGAAGATCCTGACCGAGCGGGGCTACAGCTTCACCACCACAGCCGAGCGGGAGATTGTGCGCGACATTAAGGAGAAGCTGTGCTACGTCGCCCTGGATTTCGAACAAGAAATGGCCACTGCTGCGTCCTCCTCCTCCTTGGAGAAGAGCTACGAGCTGCCTGACGGGCAGGTGATCACCATCGGCAATGAGCGCTTCCGGTGTCCGGAGGCCCTCTTCCAGCCTTCCTTCCTGGGTAGGTGTCCGGAGGCAGGAGCCCAGGGCGCTCACACCCCCGAAGGGATGACCCGCAGAACTAAATGAGCTCTGTTCCCTAGGCATGGAGTCGTGCGGCATCCACGAGACCACCTTCAACTCCATCATGAAGTGTGACGTCGACATCCGCAAGGACCTGTATGCCAACACAGTGCTGTCTGGAGGGACCACCATGTACCCAGGCATTGCTGACAGGATGCAGAAGGAGATCACAGCCCTAGCTCCCAGCACCATGAAGATCAAGGTGAGTGCCTGCCTGAGCCCGCTGGCCCCCAGCGGAAGGGCATTGCGAGGGACACCTAAGTCTAACTCTGGTCTTCTCTGCAGATCATTGCTCCTCCGGAGCGCAAGTACTCCGTGTGGATCGGCGGCTCCATCCTGGCCTCCCTGTCCACCTTCCAGCAGATGTGGATCAGCAAGCAGGAGTATGACGAGTCGGGCCCCTCCATCGTCCACCGCAAATGCTTCTAGATGGACTGAGCAGGTGCCAGGCATCTGCTGCATGAGCCGATGGTGAAGTGCCGATTTGCCTGGCAAATGTACACACCTCATGCTAGCCTCATGAAACTGGAACAAGCCTGGGAAAAGAAATTTGTCCTTGAAGCCTGTATCGCTATCAGCACTGGATCATAGAATCAGCAACAGATTTCTGACCTTGTTAACTGTTCCCGTGGTACATGTTTAATACCCTGTGCATATCTTGATTTAGTCCTTTGTCCACGCGGCTCGTTGCTTGGTGGCTGGGGAGAGCACGCTCTGGAAGAGACAGCCCCAGCCTGGTGATCAGTGCGCTACGTAGTGATCTGTGCAGGGTATTAACCGACAGCTGGCTTCCAGGCTCTCTCAAGGCTGGCAAGGGTTCCTGCCCGCTTGCCACTTCCATCTTGCCGGTCTAACGGGAAAGTCCGAGCCTTAGGACCCAGTTTCCATTCTGGTGGTTCCCCTCCTGACCATGGGTTGTTACTTGCCTTGAGAAGGATTGCATTGACACCTGTAAATGTATTCATCCTTTTAATTTATGTAAGGTTTTTGTACTCAATTCTTTAAGAAATAACAAATTTTTGGTTTTCTACTGTTGTGAGAACATTAGGCCCCCAGCAACATTGTGTAAAGAAAAATAAAAGTGCTGCAGTAACTGACCATTGTTTTTTTTGGGAGAGGGAGGCTGGGGGGGGGGGGGGGG
>NW_026596028.1:0-10020 GCF_907164565.1 Psammomys obesus
GGGCGCGGGCCCAGCCGCACGCCCGCGGGGCCGCCCGGGGCCGGGAGCTCAGCGCCCCGCGCACACGGCGGCCGTGGCCCGCGCTTCCCGGGAGCCCCGCCAGAGGGCGGCAGCGCCCAGGCGATGGCCGAGGGCGGCGCTGCCGCGCGGAGGGGAGGGAGCCCACCCGCCCCTGCACACCTGCGAGGGTCACACAAAGGCGGCATCGCCACAGACAAAGGCTCCAGCCGCTGCCCGGCTCCCGGCCGCCCGCCCGCCGCCCGCCTGCACACGCCCCCTGGCTCGACCCCACGCACGGGCTCCCCGGAGTGTGCAGGCCCGCACCGCTCTTAAGTGCACACGGGGACGCTCCAGCTCACATCTCCGCAGGTGGCCCTGCACCCACCTCCCGCCACACGCGGCTCCCGCTCTACACTCCCCACACGGCACAGTACACGGCGGGCAGCCCGGCCTGGCCGCGTGTGCCACACCCCCACGTGTCCGCAGGAAGCACACAAAGAACGACACGGGTGTCCCCTGCCTGCGGCCTGGGCACCAACGGCACTAGCAGCCGGCCTCCTAGCCTTGGCCCCGCTGTCCCCACAGGCGCTGCTGTCTGTGGGGACAAGGCACGCGGTGCTCAGGGAGGCTCCTGGGACCCCGACCCTGCGGGGGAGAAGGAGAGGAGCTGCAGGCCTCCGATCGCAGCTGAGCTAGAAAGGCGCCCGCACCCCTGGCCTAGCAGGAAGCTCAGCACAGTGCTGCACGTGCGCGCGTGGGCACACACACACGCGCGCACACACACACACGCACGCACACACAGACACACACACAAACCCACATCCACACATATGCACACACACACACACACACACATGAACACACACACACACACACACGAACAGGCACACACACACACAGGCACGCACACACACACGCACACGCGCAGTTCTGGGGACGCCATCACCGGGAAGGCCATCTCAGAGGCCATCCGCAGCCCAGGCGGCCGCTGGCTAGAGTTTCTGCCCACGAGTGTGTCCCACGGCCTTCAGGGTAGTGGGTGCCTCGTTTACGCAGCCAACACCGCTCTGGGCCGGGGTCCCCTCCTGAGGGGCTGGGGTCGGGGTGCCCCCGAAGGCCCCCGTGACCGGGTCTGTGAGGAGCACACGGGCTGGGCCCGGGGGAGCAGGGAGGACGCCGTGCCCAGTGAGGCCCTCTGGGGTGTGCCGGCTGGGGAGGCCCGAGGGTCCCCTGAGGGCACACCCGCCCCCGCCGCCTTCCACGCTGGACACGGGGTCGTGGGTCCCGCCCGGGTGGGGACCTGAAGGAGGCAGAGGAGGAGGCTGGAGCGGGCGGGCAGGGTGTGGACGCGGGCCCGGCTGCCACGCGGCGGCCTTGGTGGGCGAGGCGGGCAGGGCGCGGGCGCCGGGGGGCACCGGGGGGGCTCGGGAGCCCGCGGGGAGGCGGCCCGGAGGCGGCGGCGCAGGCTGAGCGGTAATTAAAGGAGACGCGGGGGCTCCCCAGGGCCGGCGGGGCCGGTAACTGACACGCGGGCCCCATTGCTCCGCTCATATTTCTCGCCGGATCGATACGTTTGACTCCCGACAAGACAATAATCGCTTGTACGCGGCCCGGCGAGTCGATCAAATACATTATTAGAGCCAGGTCCCTGGGGGCCGCCGGGGAGCGTGGGGGGGCAGCCGGCCCACCGGGGACCGCGGAGCACGGCTCCCCACCCCTCGGCTGAGCACGGCTCCTCACCCCTTGGCCGAGCGGCCTCCTGCTCCCGGCCACCCCGGGGACCCTCCGTGGCTCGGTCCCTGTGATCAGCAGCAGCCGGCCTCCTAGCCTTGGCCCGGCTGTCCCCACAGGCGCTGCTGTCTGTGGGGACAAGGCACGCGGTGCTCAGGGAGGCCCCTGGGACCCCGACCCTGCGGGGGAGAAGGAGAGGAGCCGCAGGCCTCTGATCGCAGCTGAGCTAGAAAGGCGCTTGGGCCTAAGCCGGTGGCAGCAATCTGCCCCCATTCTGGGTGTCAGGGGCATGGGGACTGCTGCCTCAGGGGCCTGCACAGACAGGAACGCGGGACAGTGACAAGCTCCCAGAGGGAGGCCATGAGGCTGGTCTCCTTACCCAGACACATCAACCCAGCTGCGGGCTGTCTGGAAGCGCCCTGCACCCATCTCTTGCCTTGGTTTCTGAGCTCAAATCTAGATCTTTTAATTTTTAAAAGATTTCCTTTAGCCAGGTGTGGTGGGGCACACCTGTAACCCCAGCACTGGGGAGGCAGAGGCAGGAGGATCTCTGTGAGTTCAAGGCCAGCCTGGTCTACAAAGTGAGTCCAGGACAGCCAGGGCTACACAGAGAAACCCTGCCTCAAAAAACCAAAAATAAAGAAAGATCTTCTTTATCTTATGTGTATGAGCGTTTTGTCTGCATGTACACCCACGAGTCTGTGTGTGCCGGGAGCCCTCGGGGGTCAGAAGAGGGGGTCCCTGGAGTTGGAGCCACAGACGGTTGTAGGCTGGCAGGGGCTTCTGGGAAGTGAGTCGCTGCTCTTAGCCACTGAGCCACCTCCCAGCCCTGAAACGCGTCTGTTGCTGGCTTGATTCTCCATCCTGATGGGAGGTCCCTCAGCTCTGCTTCTCCAGTGGCTGCAGGTCAATCACGTGCCGGGCCCGGTGCCGGGCGCAGGGAGTGCTGCTCAGAGAGGGCGCGGGCTCAGCCTGGACGACCCCAGCACCTCACAGGCTGGGTGTGGTGGCACAGGCCTGCATCGCCAGCACGGAGAGGTGAGGGCAGACGGATCAGAGTCTACACGGCAACTTCAAGGTTCGTCTGGGCTATGTGAGGCCCCGTCTCAGAAAACAAGTCAGACAAGCTCTTACGGGCGGTCTGCCGGCTGTGGTCGCAGAACCTCCCTCGTGCTCTCTGAGCCGGTGTGTTATTCCTAAATCTCTCCACCCGCCTGAGGGCCTGAGTTTGTCATCTCATGGTCCTGATGGGCTGGGGCACAGGCAGGTGACTGCTGGAGTGGGGTTCAAACCCGAGTCTCTCCTCTCCCTGGCCTCCTCTCTCTGGCGTGGGCCTTCTGGAGGCCCTGGGCTTCAGGGATTAGGACTCAGCGCTTTTGCTGCCGTGGGCCTCTTTGTTAGACTCTGAAATCCTCCCCGTCCTCAGCCAGAGGGGAGAGATGGCCCGGGACCTTCCACCGCCCACAGCCTTAAGTCTCTTGCTTGTTTTATTTTGGGTCTTTTCTTTTCTTTTCTCTTCTCTCCTCCTCCTCCTCCTCCTCCTCCTCCTCCTCCTCCCCCCCCTCCCCCCTCCTCCCCCTCCCCCTCCTCCTCCTCCTCCTCCTCCTCCTCCTCCTCCTCCTGACTGGGGGAACAGGGTTTCACTGTGCAGCCCTGGCTGGCCTGGAACTCACAGAGATCCGCTGCCTCTGCCTCCTGAGGGCTGGGCCTAACGGTGTGTGCCACCACGCCTGGATTCTGTCTGTCTCTTGATGGCTGGTAAAGCACCAGGTTCCATCTGAGCTCCTCAGCTTCCATGTGAGGAGGACCAGGCCCCTGCCCGGAGTCTCCCCAGACAGCATGGTGACCCACACCCACGGTTCTGACAATTTCAGAGGCCAGTGCAGGGGAACTTCAAATTCTAAGCCAGCTTGGCTCGAGAGACCCTGCCTAAACATAAAACAAAACAAGAGGGAGATGGCCCAGTGTTTGGGAGCAGCCTTTGCTCGTCAGAGGCCCAGGGTTCAATTCTCAGCACCCACATCGGGTCGCTCACAACCACCTCGAACGACAACTCCAGGAGATCCAATTCCCCTGTCTTCCATAACACCAACACACACCCACCCACCCACCCACACACACCTACACATAAAAAATAATAAAATTAAAAAAACATAAGGCTGGCCTGTGCCTTTAATCCCAGCACTCGGGAGGCAGAGGCAGGCGGCTCCTGTGAGCCTAAGGCCAGCCTGGTCTACAGAGTGAGTTCCAGGACAGCTGGAGAGAGCGGTTTCAGAAAGCCAAACCAAAGCAAACAGAAACAGACAGAGAAACCCTCAACCAGGGCAGCTTGGAGCTGGCCGTGTCTGCCGCGTCTAACTGGCATAGCCTCAAAAGAACCCTTCAGCCCTAAACGGCCAGGGGAGGTGAAGGGGCCTGCGCCCTCTCCTACTGGCCTTCTCTCTCCTCCCTGGGATTCAGGGTTGATGGAGGGGAGGGGGGTGCTTAAGCTTCCCCAGTGAGGCAGACCAGCCAGCAGGGCGGCTCTGCAGGCCTGGCCGGCCGGGTCAGCGGCAGAGGGTGGAGCTGTGGCTCACGGTAAAAGCCAGTGCAATGTGGCTCAGAGGCAGAGCACCGGCTCAGTACACACGATCCCCGCAGCGTACAAAGAAGAAAAATCCACATTTAACCCGGCTCCAGTAGGAGCGCTTTCTCGTGGGAAGTGGCATGAATCTGCCAAGAGTGTGTGCTGTGTGCACGGTGGGTGTGTCCAGGGGACACATATGTTCATATGCTGGGGTGCATACCCCGCAGGGGCCATTCGCCCGCTTTTTAAGACATGATCTCTCACTGGTACCTCAGCGCCAGCTTGGCTAGACTGCCAGGCCAGCAAGCCTCAGGCATGTCCTGTTCCCGCCTGAGTCCAGCAGAGGCATTTGACATCTGTGCTGGGCGTCGAACTCGGGCCTTCACCAGTGACCTCCTCCCAGCCACACACATGCCTGGGGCCTACAGAGCCAAGAGAGGGCCCCGGGCCCCGGGAACTGCGTTGTTAGCTGTCACGTGGGCGCTGGGATTGAACTCTTAGGCAAGAGCAGCCAGTGCTCTTAACCTCTGAGCCATCTGTCCAGCCTGCTGTGAGCATCTGAAGGAGCCCGATGGCTGCCGTGGAGGGTACGCGAACAGGTACCGAGGGGCAGCTGGCATGTCTGGGCAGGAAGGAGACAACGTTGCCAGTAGGCACAGCGGGACCTGGAAACTGGCCGATGGGGTGGGCTGAGGAGGCAGTAGAGTCAAGAATGAGCCACACAAGCCTGGAAGTACCTTTCCACCACTGGAGGGACTGAAGGAGGGACCTGAGCTCCGAAAACTAGAGCCACAGTGATCTCAACCATGTGGGAGATGGAAGGTGGTTGGCCACAGAGGAAGCTTCTCCATCTCCCCTTCCTCCTCTCTTCCTCCTCTCCTCCTCCTCTTCTCTCTCCTCTTCTGTCTCCTTCTCTTCCTCCTTCTCTTCCTCTTCCTCCTTCTCTTCCTCTTCCTCCCCTTCTTCCCCTCCTCACCTTCCTCCTCTTCTGTCTCCTTCTCTTCCTTCTCCTCTTCCCCTCCTCCTCCTCTTCCTCTCCTCCTCCTTCTTCCTCTTCCCCTCCTCCTCTTCCTCTCCTCTTCCTCCTCTCTTCCCCTCCTCTTCCTCTTCCCCTCTTCCCCTCCTCCTCCTCTTCCTCTCCCCCTCCTCTTCCTCCATCCTCCTGCTCCTCCTCCCCCGTCCTGGACTTTTCAGACAGGATCTCGCTTAGGCTGGCCCTGAACTTCTGGTCCTCCCGCCTCGGCCTGCTGAGAGATTACAGACACGCACCCCAACATTAAATGGATGGAAGTCTTCTGCCAGATAATCTGAGCCATGAGATCCCTCAGGAGCTGCTCTGGGTGAACTGGCAGACAGATGGCTGTGGGAAGGCTGGGGCTGTGGTCCAGGCCCAGGGGAAGGATGAGGCTGTGAGAATGGGTGTAGGAATTCAAGGCAAGGTCCCCAGGCCTTGACGGAGATGGGCAGAGGCTGAGGCCATCTCAGGCGGACAGTGGGAAAGTCATGCCAGCAGCAGCGAGGCCGGGGTGCCTGGCAGTGGCACGGGCTTCGTGAGTCCACATGGAAACAGATGCCGCCGCCATTCCCAGAGCTGCCAGAGTTTCCAGGTTGCTTCAGGGAAGAAGTGACGCTCTGCAGTGTGGCTCAAAGAACATAAAAGGTCATCAGGGCCAAAGAGATGGCTCAGAGGCTAAGAGCACTGGCTGCTCTTCCAGAGGACCTGAGTTCGATTCCCAGCACCCACACGGAGGCTCACAGCTACCTGGAACCCAGTTCCAGGAGCTCTGACACCTTCTGGCCATGGGCACCAGACAGGCATACAAGCAGGCAAAATACCTACACATACATAATAAAAACATGACTAAAACAGCCCAGTGAGGCCGTTTCTGGTGCCGGCCACCTGACCACAGAGGGCGCGTTCCCTGTACTCAGTTTCCCATCTCTGAATACAAGCTGGGAAAATTCTAAGCTCGATCTACATTCCAGTCTAGAACGTGTGGCAATCCTCCTGCCTCAGGCTGAGTGCTAGGCTCACAGGTGAGAGCCACGTGTGGTTCGTTTGTGCACGTGTGTGTGGAGGTGTGTGTGGAGGCTGAGGTCAGGTCAGCTGCCGCCCCAAACTGCTCTCCCTCCATCTCTGGTTTAGGATGGGCCTCTCCCTGGACTGGGCCTCTCTGATTTGCTTACACTGGCTGGTCAGTGAGCCCCAGGGGTCTCCTGCCTCTTCGGACATCCCAAGAGTGCACTATTTGTGTCCAGCATTTGGGGGGGGGGGGGTTAGGGTTTCTCTGTGTGGCCCTGGCTGTCCTGGAACTCACTCTGTACACTTGGCAGTCTTGAACTCAGAGATGCTCCTGCCTCTGCCTGGGATTAAAGGCGTGCGCCACCCCGGCCAGGCTCGAGCTGGCATCTTTTCCGTGGTGCAGAGATCAGCCTCGGGGCTTCGTGTTTGGTGGCCAGCACTTCCTGGCTGAGCCCTCTCCCAGCCCTCCTGCCACCCTCAGCTTTCTTGTACGGAGGCTGTGCAGCCCGGGCTGGCCCTGAACTCCCTTTCTTCCGAGCAGGGCCCACACCAACACAGTGGACTCTGCCGCCACACAGCGGCATGAACAAGTAAGATGGGATGATGGAGGGAGGGATGGGATCGGGGAGGGAGGCGAGGAGACAGGAGCAGACACAAGACCCATCTAAGAAGACCGAGTCCAAGAGGCCTGGCCACCGCCGTAGAGGTGGGACCCTTATCACCTCCCGTTTTCTTCCAATTAAGTATGTGCGTGTGAGTGGGCGCGGTGGCGCACACCTGTCCTCCCAGCACTCAGGAGGCAGAGGCAGGCGGATCTCTGTGAGTTCAAGGCCAGCCTGGGCTACAAAGCAAGGCCAGGACAGCCAGGGCTACACAGAGAAACCCTGCCTCAAACAAAACAAAACGGTAAAATAAAAATGTGTGTGTGTACACACGCACAGGAGCACTAACGCATGACACACTTGTGTGGGGTCAGAGGACAATCTCGGGCTTCGTCCTCAGAACATCTCTTTTGAGACAGGGTCCCTCCTGGCCTGATGCTCCCCAATTAGGCTAGCCTGGCCGGCCATCAAGTCTCGGGAATCCTCCTGCCTCTGGGATTACACGATTTTGACAGCACACACAGCGTGTTTAGGGGGGTCCTTGTGCTTGCAGGGCACGCTCAGGGCACGCTCAGGGCTCCTCCTGTTGACTACTTGAGTCGGCACACGGAATGATGGGGTTGGTCTTGTGCTATTCCCATTAGAGTCACGAGGAGGCTAAGAGCAACCACAGAGCTCAGCTGAGAGTGTCACAGCCCAGGGCCCGCGCGCCCGGAGAGCCCTTGGCACGCCGACCCCCCAGCCTCCCGGGAAGCGGGGCCTCCTCGCCCGCTCTCATGCCAGGAGCCCCAGCACCTCCCACCGCACCCGACTCCCCACAGCCCACAGGCGCCCTGCTCGGCAGCGCTCAGCACCGTCGGTGCGTTGGCGGAGAGGGCCGCGCGGGGAGCTGTCCAAAGGCTGAACCGAGTTTTCCTGGCCAGGATGCTCCTCCGAGGCGGGGCTCCCCTCCCCATCTCCCAGGGTCTCCCCAGCGTCCTCATCCCCGTCTGGTCCTCCCTTCCCCTCCCCCTCTTCCAGGGGGCTCCCCTGAGGCCCCCAGACCACCCCACCGCCCCACCACGTCTCCAGGGCCCTGCGGAAGGGCCTCCTTTCCCCCACACACCGTGCACCGCCGGCTGCAGGAAGCCAAGGTCAGTCCCCAGGAGGCCTTTGACCTGAGGCCTTTGACCTGCTGCCGCCCTGGACTGCTGTGGGCTTCCCCCAGGGTCCTGGTCCCCAGGACGCGCTCCGGGCCACCTCCTGTCCCACTCACCCTGTGACCGGGTCTGCTCCCCAGCACGGTGGTATTAAGTCACTGTCCGGTCTTGCTCATTCCCCGTCTCTCACTAAAACGCACGCGATCCGGGAGCAGGTCTCACTGGAGCAACTCTCCGTGGGAACTGCCCCGCCAGGCACTCGGCGCCCCGGATCCCAAAGCGGAGCAGGGCAGCCCCTTCCATGCCCACGCCCCACAGACCGGAACCAAGTCCACACTGCTCTCCAGACAAGCGTTTACGGCCCCCGCCAACCTCACCAGACATTTGTCCCCGGAGTTCCCTTTCATCCTCAATTCAACAGTGGGGGGGGGGGCGCTGGAGCTGGAGACGGCTAAACAGGTAGGAGTGCTTGCTGCTCTTGCAGAGGACCTGGGTTCGAGTCCCAGCAGCCACACGGTGGCTCACAACCATCTGCCTATAACTCCAGTTCCAGGGGATCTGAGGTCTTCACTGCCCTCCCCAGGCACCAGGCACCAGGCACACGTGATATACACGCACGCACACACACACACACACACACATATGCATGTACCAGAACATACTTATACACATGAAATGTTAAATTAATCATTTTTAAAAAAGAATGTAGGGAGGGGTAGCCGGTTGGTGGCAGCACATGCCTTTAACCCCAGCATTCAGGAGGCAGAGGTAGGAGGATTTCTGTGAGTCTGAGGCCAGCTTGGGCTACAGAGTGAGTCCAGGACAGCCGGGGCTACACAGAGAAACCCTGTCTCAAAGAAAAAAAAGAAGATGAAGGAGAAAGAGAAGGGGAGGGAGAGGAGGAGGAGGGAGGGAGGGGTTTAGGAGATGGTCGGGGAGTCAAGTGCTTTCCACAGCAGTGTGAGGACCTGAGTTCGAATCCCACAGTACCCACAGAAAGCCAGGGACTGTAGTGTGAGTGTGCCAGCCCAGCCCTCCTACTGTGATGTGGGAGCTAGAGACAGGAGGATCTCTAGAAGCCAGAAAGCGAGCTCGTCTAGAGCACATGGAACAGCAGCCAGGACAAAAGACCCCACCCAGAGAAGGGGGACAGGGCCCTCCCTCTCTCTCTCTCTCTCTCTCCCTCTCTATCACTGGGGGTGGGGAGGACTTTCCAGCTCATGTCTCCTCTACAGCAGCCTCCCCTGACCCAAAGTTTTGTCTGTTTCTGAGACAGGGTCTCTCTGTGTGGCCCTGGCTGTCCTGCACTCACTCTGTAGCCCAGGCTGGCCTGGAGCTCACAGTGATCCAGCTGCCTCCACCTCCCCAGTGCTGGGCTCACGGGCGGGCGCCACTTCACCCAGTTACTTGCACAGATTTGGGCATGCCTGGCAGTGCACAGCTACAGAACAAGCACCGAGGCCGGAGGATTTTTGAGTTGCGAGTCCACCTGGCTACACAGGAGACTTTATCTGAAAGGAAAAAAAAAAAAAAAGGCAGCACAGAGTTCAGGCTTCACACACTCCAGGGAACACTCAGAGATCCCGCCCAAGCCACTTCCGGGGAGGCTGTGCCGGGAGCCGGAGCACGTGGCTGGCCCCGGGGCACGAACGTGCAGCCTGGACTCACTGGACTCGCACAGGGCGGCTCCGGGACGGTGTGAGTGAGGCGCCCCCCCAGGCCTGCAGAGACACAGTGAATGATCGGGAGGGCTGTGCACAAGGGCTGGGACGCGGCTCCCCTCCAAATTTGCTGTGCACACGGAGTCAAGGCTTCCCTTGCTGGGAAGTGGGGGCTGCCCCTCGGGCTGACGGGAGTGCAAGGATCCTCACAGAGAAGCTCCCAGCATGCCTGAGCAAAGGGACAGAAGGGAGCGTGTGTGTGTGTGTGTGTGTGTGTGTGTGTGTGACTGAGTGTGTG
>NW_026596028.1:13020-36596 GCF_907164565.1 Psammomys obesus
TGTGTGTGAGAGACTGAGTGTGTGATGGTGAGTGTGTGTGTGTGTGTGAGAGACTGAGTGTGTGATGGTGAGTGTGTGTGTGTGACTGAGTTGTGTGTATGTGTGTGTGTATGACTGAGTGTGTGATGGTGTGTGATAGTGAGTGTGTGTGTGTGTGTGACGGTGAGCGTGTGCATGTGTGTGGCATGCACACTGGTGTTTGTGGCTGCAGGGCTGTGCACACACGTGTGTGGAGGCCAGAGAAAGAAGCAGGTGTCCCCTTCCTGCACCTCATCCAGAGCAGAGTCTCTCTGACCGAGACGCTTGTTGGAGACCAGCAGGGAGCCCTCACCTCCACCCCACGGTGTGGGCTGGGCGTGCACACGTGAGGCCACACGGCTGTCCTGGGGGCGGGGACCTGGGCTCCCATCCTGACGGCTCCGACCCCCAGGCCGGTGGCAGGCCTGACCAGGACTCAGTGTGGCAGCGCATGGTTGTAACAGCGGGAGGGACTCACACGGTGCCACCCGGCTACACGGCGCCACCCCAGCTCAAGGAGGAACCGACGGGCAAAATAAGGCTCAGGAGAGGCAGCACAGCGGCTAAGAAAGCAGCTCACGCTCAGCGAGCTTGTGTCAGGACCGCACATTTGTGTGAAAAGGCCAGCGGGGCAGGACCGCACGTTTGTGTATTCGGGGCACTCCCGCAGCGAGAGCTCCGGCCCGTCCTGGGGGGGGGGGGTCCGAGCGCCCCATCTCTCGCCTCATCTCACGCCTCCCCCGTGTCACCGCCCAAGAGCTGGGGTCCTCCCGTCACAGGATCGCTGCGGGCTGCGGGCGCTGTCCACGGTGCTAGCTCGAAAGCGGTCGGGCTCATTCCGGCCCAGGGCGAGGGAACAGCAGGTTATCCTGGGCTACACCGGGGCTCCAGGCTAGCCTGGACTACGGGGCACCCTGCCTTCCCAAAAGAGTGAACAGAGAAATTACAGTCTCCGCAGGCCCCGCCCACCCCGCGGAGACCGCCCTGCCAGCCGGGGTCCCCGGCTGTGCTCAGTCACTGCAGCAGAGCCTTGGCCCACCTCCTCCGCTCTCTCCTCCCTCCTCCACTTATGAACTTACAGAGAGAGCCTCACTGCACACACAGCCCAGACCGCCTCCAACCCGAGAGACTCCTGCCTCAGTTTCCCAAGTCCGGCTTCCCGGATCTGTGCCACCACACCCGGCTTGTGGTTCTTGTTTGTTCGTTTTAATTCAGGCAGGATCACTATAGCCCAGGTTGGTCCATGTAGCCAGCGCTAGCCTTGAACACCTAAGGCGTGTGCGCCACCCCTAGTTCTGTGTGACCTCAGGGGTCAGACCCAGGGCTCTGCGCATGCCGAGGACACGCTACCAACTCGCTGCACCCCACGAACCCCCCCCCATGCTCTTCAGATCAGAACTGATGACACTCGCTGATCTGTGCCCTCCCTTACCCAGAGGCCCCGGTGCCCGCACACGCCACACCCAGGGGAGTGCCACGCTGTCCTAATGGAGGCAGGTGGCAGAGGAGAGGAGGGCACCGTCCCGAGTCCCTGTGAGCTCAGGGCAGAGCGGAAGTGTGGGAATCGGTTACCTCCGCCCAGGGTCTGAGCGGCTGCCGTGGGCTGGGACGCTCACTGGGTGTGTGAGAGGCCATCCGCCTGCTCTGGGCTCTGTCACCTCCTGGAGGATGACAGCGGCTCCGCAGGGGCAGAGGGAGTCAGTCAGCAGCACAGCCATGCTTGACCAGCGCCACCCAGCCACAGGAGGGACAGGCGGGAGCAGCAATGACATCAGTGGAGAAAGGGCCTCTCAAAGGAGGGTCAGCTGGAGCGAGGTGTGTGTGTTTGTGTTCGTGCGCGTGCGCGCGTGCAGCACAGCAAGGCCCGGGGCAGCCATTACCTTCCTCCACGTAGGTTATAGGCATCAAACTCAGGATGTCAAGTTCGCATAAGAGTCATCACCCACTGAGCCAGCTCTTCAGCTCAGGACGCCCAAATCTCTTTCTGGCCACCAAGATAAGAGGTGGGAGGCTTAGCCGGGCCTGGGGGGGGGGCACACTTTCAGTCCCAGTACTCCGGGGGCAGAGGCAGGTGGATCACTGTGAATTTGAGGCCAGACTGCTCTACAGAGCAAGTTTCAGGACAGCCAGGGCTGCACAGAGAAACCCTGCCTGAAAGAGGAGGAGGAAGAGGAGGAGGAGGAGGAAGAGGAAGAGAAGGAGGAGGGAAGCCTCCAGGTATCCCGATGACAGCCCATGCCCAGCAGCCAGAGAGGTAGAAAAATGGTTGCCTTAGGAGCCTCCCCAATCTTCAGCCCTGCCTTTGTCCCCCCCACCCCCTTCCCTATTCCTGGCCTCTCCCAGAATCCCACACTCCGTCAACAAGCCAACAGCCCTGCCGCCTCTTCCCATCCCTGGAACTCTTGTTGGCATCCCAGCTTCCCCAGGGCCAGCCCTGGCCCTCCCCTCCCCTCCCCTCCCCTCCCCTCCTGGCCTTTACTGCGGGGACGCTGAGAACCGAGGCGGGCGTGAAGGCGCCCACTGCCACCACTGCTCCCAGGAGGCTGAGGACAACCCGAGGGCCAGGACGAGCGCAACCTCACTACATGCCGAGAGCGCTCTCACAGCTACACCAGCAACAAAGAATGCCATCAGGGCGAGGCTCGGACACCCCTGTAACCCCGATACGCGGAGGCTGAAGCAGGAGACTGCAAGGTCTGAGGCCAGCCAAGCGGCGTAGAGACACTTCTAAGGAGCTGCCTAAGGCCTGAGCACCTGTGATAAGTAGGTTTGAGCATTTACACACTTTTTTTATTTTTAGCTTTTGGTGGCTTTTGCTGTTTGGAAGAAAGTCTCATCAGCCCAGGTTGGCCTAGAATTTAGTACGAAGCCAAAGATGACCTTGAACTCCTGACCCCGGCCTCTTCCACCTAGCACTGAGTAACAGGTGTCCCTCACCCACGGTCTTTTTACACACGCACGCACGGGGTCGGGGAGAGCCCTCCCCCACAGCACAGGCCCCGCTCCTCTTCCCCCTGGAGCTGAGGCACTGCTCTAAGGAAGCATCTGGCAGCCAACCTCCCCCAGCTGTCAACCTCCCTAGTCCCCAGACCCTCTCCCACCTTAGGCCCCTCCCCTGCTGCGCTCTACCTTCCTCTGACGCCCCAGCCCCGCCCCAGGGAGCTAGGAACAGGATTGGATGTGTCTTAATTGTGTTTATGTATGTGTATGCATGTGTCTGTGTGTTTATTTATTTTTGAGGTAGGGTCTCTCATAGCCCAGGCTGGCCTTGAACTGTATTTGTAATCAAGGATAACTTTGAACTTCTGATTCTCCTGCCTCCACCTCCCACTTGCCACGCCCAGATCGTGCGCTGCTGGGGGTCAGACTGGAGCTTTAGACACGATGGGGAAACGCTCTCTCGGCGGTCCTTTCCCATTTTGTGAGGCCGAGCCTCGGCTCAGCGTGACTGTGCCTATCAGGCCACTCTCTCCCCAGACCATGAGGAGAGAAAGCCCCAGTGCAGGTGCCGCCTTCTCTGGCTTCTTGTGCTAACTCACAAAGAGGTGAGCCACAGGCCTGCATCCGTGAGCCCTCACCTCGAGGGCTCCAGCGATGGCTGTGTCAGAGCTAACGCTCCTGTGAGCTGAGAGAACACAGCCTTCTCGGCAGAGCAAGGCCCAGTGTGCCATCTTTGGGGCTGCAGTGCGTGTCTTGGCAGACACAGGGACGTGTCCCTCAAGGCTCTGGCCCTTCGGCTGGTGTCCAAGTTTCCAGATTTGGTGTGGGACCATGAGCCATGCCCTCTTCCGGCTGAAGTTCAAAGCTTCGGGTCTCTGCTTATCTTTACATTGTAGGAGGGTGACTGAGGAGGAAGATGGGGACAGAGGGCAAGGCCGAGCAGAGCAGAGCAGAGAAGAGTGTAGGGAGAATGGGGGTGGGTCGGGAGCGAGAACAGAGGGGTGTGAGGCTCCAAATCCCTGGGGCAGAGGCCGAAATAAAGGAGAGAGTCACATAGAAGGAGAGAGGGCAGAGAGAGAAGAGACAAAGAGGAAAAGAGGAGGGAGGGGAGACAGCAGCCACCCACTTGACAAGGGCCGGATCTCCTGTAAATGGCCCAACACTCTCCTCCTGGCCCCTTCTTAGTGGCGGGGGGGGGGGGGCGGGGGGGGGGGGGGGGGGGGGGGGGGTGTTGTCCCTGGTCCTGGACAGAGCTGACGCAGATAGCGCACACGTGGGAAGCCGTGCCAACTTCCAGCCATGTCTATCCTCACCCACCTGCTTCCCGGAAAGAGAGGCCTAGTTCAGTGTGGCAGACAGAGAGGCAGGGACCTCGGAGTGTGCAAAGGGCTGAGCGGAGGGGGACGCCCTCCCTGGCGCCCACCTGTGATTGCTCCTATTCTCGGGGTGTCCTCCCGACTTTGGCCAATGCCTGCCTTCACCGTGGACATCATCTGTTACCAACGCCCTCCCGCCCTGCTGCGGCCACCTAAGACCACTTACCGCCTTCTGCCCCCCAAAGGGTTTGGGGGCTAGGGAGGGGGCAAGAGCCTAGGTGGGGGTGGAGGGCTTCTGTACTGCTGAGGATGTGCCAGGGACCTGCTGACACGGATGAGGAAGAGGAGGAGGTGCTGGTGATGGATGGTGCTGATTCTTTGGTGAGGGGATAGCAGAGGGGGTGAAGGCAGGTTGGGGGATGGGTGGATGGAGGAAGCAGGGTGGGGGGGAGCAGGACCAGGCTCACATTTGCCATTCAGGGCAGCTGACAATAAAAATGCTTTATTGCCAAGAAACTGGATCGATCGGGGCTGGAGGGGGCCGGCAGGGGGGACGCGGAGGGCTCGGCGCAGAGGCCGGCGGCCGGCCTCCGCAGCGACCAGGCCCCCGCCGCCCTCCCCCTGCGCCCCCCTCCCCGCTCCTGCCCTTTCTCTCTCCTGCAGCCACCGCTTAGTTCTTATTATATTTTTTCTTATATATTTTTCCCCCAGCTTCTCCTGCTCCTGTTTTTTTTTTTCCTTTTAATTTTTTTTTTTAAACTCACTGCACTCCCGATGCTGCAGGCTGGGTGGGGGCGGGGTGGGGGCGGCTGCCCAGGCTGGGTGGCCCATTGGCTTGCCGGGCTGCGGTCTCGGGCTGAACCTGCACTGTAACTTCATAACCCTGGCCCTGGTTCCTCGGCACTCCCTAGAGCCCGCCCTAGCCTCCTCGGGACTTCCTTCTGACTTAGGGGACCCATACCCACCCCGTGGTGGGCTCACAGCTTTGGGCAGAACCCCTTCCCCTCCCCCCTACCTGGCCCCTTGCTTCCTCATGGAGCCATTTGGCTGATGGTCAGAACTGTCCGTCAAGGGGGCTCTGAGCCCCTGAGGACTCAGATGGGAGGAGGGAGGGGGAGAGGTCGAGGGTCAGGCCGCGTCCCCTCAGCTCATCTCCTTCCCCTCCCCCTTCCTAACAAAGGGAACAGCAGACCATCGCTGGGGAGGGGGCTGCTTGGAAGTCAGAGGGAAGCCAGAGAGAGGGGCTGTGGACGGCCATGGGCAGGAGGCAGGGCGAGGCTGCTTCCCCCTCCTCTGCCCGCCCCCTCGGGTCAAGGCTAAGGTGATTCCTCAACCTCTCGAGGCTGGGAGGGGAGGATGGTCTTCGAAGACAAAGAACAGGAGCCCCGGGGAGTTGGGGGCTGTCAGAGAAGCACCTGGGACCCACAGTGTGGGCTGAGGGAGGGCAGCAAGCACCCTCTTGGGCCTAGCTTTTCCCTCTTAGTGCCCTGCCTCCTATCTGTACCAGTCCCTCAGGATCTCAGAGCCGAGGCAGGATTTGGATGGGGCCAAGGGGAAAACTGAGGCCCAAGGAAGGGAAACAGAATTCTGAGGAGAATGTAGGGCGCAGGTGTGGCCTGGGGTTTTGAGCCCCATTCCCGATCTTCCTGGGCAGGGCTGGCCCATGGAGGGGCGGGTAAAACAAGGCCGTGGGGAGAGGGGAGAGGAGCCTGAGGTCTGGAGACTGAGCCCTGTGCTCCAGGCCAGCAGGGAGTTTGAGGGACTTTAGCGGCTCTCCCTGGGCCTGGACCTGGGTGACAGAAAATTAGCAAGGACCAGGACACCCCAGCACCTGTGAAGAGGCCTTCAGAGAGGGCGCCCTCCTTCTCATGGTCACACAGCTAAGGTGGGCCCACAGCTGCTCTGCCCTAACACGCCTCGAAGCCTCCCGCGTGTCCATCCTGGCCGCGGCCAGCCAGCAGGAGCCATGGTTGGCGGCCACCCTGCCCACTGGGGAAACAAAAAGAAATGCTCAAACCCTGGAGACTTAAATTTTCCTACCAAGGCTGAGGGGGCTCTCGAGGAGAAAGAGGGCCGCAGCCAAACGGAAGTGGGGGGCACGGCACACTTTTTTTGGGGGGGTGCTCAAACACTCTCCCACAGCCAGCCAGGAGACCCTACACGTACCCAGGACTAAGGGGTCCCGGCTGCCCTCCCCCAAACCTCCCCTCCCTTCTCTCCCTCTCCTTCTCGCCGGCTATCGACCGACCAGGCTGTGACATGGTGGATCAATACAGCAGGGATATAAAGCCGGCTGGCTGGCTGCCTGCCTCTGCCTCTCTCTCCCTGCTTCTCTTCCTTTTCTTTCCCGGAGCCGCACCCAGGCCCCTGGCTCACGCACCCTTTCCCCTACCTCTGAGGTGCAGCCTCCACTCCATCCTCCCCTACTGTGGGAGAGTTTAGGGAGGCTGAGAGCTTGGAGAGCCAGGAGAGGGGGTGAGTATGGGGTGGGCAGGGAAGCAGATGGGTGTGGGGGCGTCACACCGGCAGGCGAGGTGGCCGGGGGAAACTGAGGAACGGTCCTGTAGGAAAAAAGCGGGCACCCCCCAGTCGGAAGTAGTTCAGAGAGATGGGCCCTTCGAAGGTCTGTGAGGGTGAGGGTTGTGGTCCTGGGAGGTGGGCAGGGGCCGCGGAGAGGTGCCGTGCCGAGCCTAAGGAGCGAGGGAGGGAAGGCCTGGGCCTGGAGTGCGGAGGGTCAAGCCCACCACCTACCCACAGGGCCGGGTTAGGGTGTGGGTGGTTCTCTCAGGGTGTTAGACGGGAGGTCCCCGCCAAAGCGGTAGAGTCCGGACCGCCGCCGCCATGTTTGAGGCATACACAGGGGTCCCTCACTGCACCCCGGCTGCCCTGACCCTCCAGCCACGTCTATGTGTGACCGGGAGCCTGTGGGGTTTGTCCCGGGAACACGGGGGGTTGTGTGTGTGTGTCCTGCAAGGCCCCGTGGCCCTGTGGAGATGTGGCTGGGTGGCAGGGGTCCCTCTCGGTCCCCGGAGAGGTGGTGGCTGAGTGTTCCCCAGCGCTGTGGCGGCATGTCCACGTCTCCGGGGGCGCGGTGGGTGTGGGTCTCTGCACCCCTTGGCTGTGGCAGAGGGTGGGTGTCCCTGGGCTCCGTGTGAGCAGTAGGGACTCTGGGCAGGGACTTACTGTGTGTCCACCGCCCCAGATGACCCTGCCTGTGGATGGCCCTGAGTGGGAGGGAGCGGCGGGTGTGTCCCTGGGCGTGCCGTGGTGACTCGGTATACGTGATGGGGGTAGAGGTCGCGTCCCCGAGTCCCAGTGGGGGAAGGGGTGAGGCAGCAGACCTCCACTGCAACCCTGGCCAGCGAGGTTCATGGCTCCATCAGGCCCACGTAGAATCTAAGGGCACTGCCTTCCTCCTTCCCCTGCCAGGGTGGGCTCACACGCCCGCCCTTCCTCCCCCACCTCTATCCCTCAGCACCCTCTGCTCTGGTGGACACTACCTCAACTCCACCAAGCGACCTCCGTCCCTCCCAACCCCCCCAGCGCCACCCGCTCCCCCCGCCCTCCCCCACCACAAGTCCAGTCCAACCCAGACAAAAGCAATTACTCCTGAGGTAGGATGTGAGTGTGGGTGTTAGAAACAGAAAAAAAAAAAAAAATAGTGGGGGAAGGGAGACACACACACAGAGGCAGGGATGGTCAGCCAGAGACCTGGAGAGACAGGGATGAAGAAAAAGACAGAGCAAGGCAGGGCGGGAGAGAGGAGGGCAGCCAGAGGTGTGCTCAGGCAGAAACCGAGAGACCAGGATGGAGAGAGACGCTGGTCCAGGAGGCAGGGGAAGCCAAGCAGAGACCCAGAAAAAGACCACAGGGAGAGAGACGTTGGTCCAGGAGGCAGGGGCAGCAGAGAGACCCAGAAAGAGACCAGGGAGACAGAGGCCAGGGAGAGAGGGCACAGTGGACACAGAGCTGCCCACAGAGAGGACACGGATGAGGAGGTGGGGAGCCCTGGCCCGGGGCAGCTACAAAGAGGAACACAAAGAGTAAGAAAGACCAGGCAGAGGCAGACGAAGGACAGATGCGCAGACAGAGGCAGAGGGACGGTAGTGAGGCCGTGAGGAGACAGAGCACGCCGAGGCGAGGCCAAGTCCAAAGCCTCTCCCTGACATAAACACGCACACTCAGCACTGGCCCACCCCCTGGGCCAGAAGCCAGGTATGAACAAGGCCCCCACAGTCTCCGGTCCCCGAGAGCCAGATGGATGGACAGTGGGTCTTGGGCACAGCAGAGAAGGCGAGGCAGAGCGCCTCCTCCCCACCAGCACACCAGCCAGCCTGTCGCCCGCCGCTGTCACGAGCCACACCACTCACATCCTGCCAGCACGGACGCCCAGTGAGGCTGTGCCCTCCTTCCCCGGTACCAAAGCCCCCATCTTTCCTGGCTGGTACCAAGCCAGAGGCCTTGTCCCCTGGGTCACCTTCAGGAGTTTTCATACACTCTGGCTTGGGGTGACTTCCTGCCCCTCCCTCCTACCGCCTCCCTTCTGTTTTGCTCTTCTCAAGAGCTCGCTGCCAGCCCCGCCATTTCCCCAATGTCACGTGACGGTCCCTCTGGAGCCCCTGTTGGCCACGCGACCTCACATGGGAGTACACGCCCCAACCCCTTCCCCAGAAAGCTGTCCTGGAGGATCTGGGGGCCAAGGAGGCTGCCCCCATGTTCTCTGTTTCCTTCCCCTGTCCTTGCCACCCCAACCCCTACCAGGCCCCACATCTGAGTGGCTGTCCCCGAGGCCAGAAGCTAAAACTCTATTCAAATACCTCCAGGCTGAGAGGAAGAGGAAGCCCTCAGGGAGAGACGGAGAGCAGACAGACAATCAGACCTAGCAGAATGAACAGTGCCAGTTGGGAACTCAGAGAGAACCGAGGGTGAGGACCGAAGGCCAGGAGTGGAGGTCTGGGATCTGTGGGCCTGGAAAGACCTTGGAACTCGGCGGGATTCCCAGCAGGCCTTGCACAAGGCTCCCAGAGGCCGCCTCTGCTGCGGCCCGGGCTTGGACCCACAGCCTGCCTTCATTTGCTGCCAGGACTCCGGGATCCCCTGATCCCAGCGGCTGAAAGAGAGCAGCTTTTTCACATCTGCTGGCCTCACCTGCATGTAAGAGACACTCCTAGGCCACACTGCCTACCCGCCCTGCCCGGACACACAAACCACAGACAAAGGCACAGCCGTCCACACTGTGGCTGCTGGCTGAGGAGCTGTCCCATCCCGCCAGAGAGCCTTCCCACCTCCGGAGCTCCCGCCCTAAGCCGCAAGGGTACCAGCGCACACCCAGCCCAGTGCTAAAGTCAGGCTCACCCCACCCCCACGCCGCAGAGCAGACTGGAAGGCTGAGTGGGCCAGGGGGACCTGGAAAACCCGTTGGCCCGTTGGCTGTCTGTCTGCTGGTTCGCTGTCTTAGTTCCTGCCACCTGCCGGAGACACCCTCCCCCATCACTGGAGACGGCCTCAGGAAGCTTCCAGGTCACCTCCGGAGACCCGTGTGCAAGCCTTATCCCCCAGGACTGAGCTCCTCAGGTCTCCCTGGCCCTTGCATGGGGAGTACTGTAGTCTCCGGGCACGTCCCTGAGTGTCATCGTCATGCACCCACCCCCAGTGACCCCGTGTCACCTTCACGTTTGGGGGCGGGAGGGAGGGGGTCACAGCCCTGCTCCTGCCTTGGCAGTCAGAGGGCATCAGGCCCCGGGGACTGTAAGGCCAGAGCAGCACTCACGGCTCCGTAGCTGACAAGCCTCTCACATTGCAGCCTCCAGAGCTAAACCCACTCTGGCTTCTCCTGGCCCTTCAAGAACCCCTCCCAAGGACGTCCTCCAGGCCCTGGGCCGGTCACTCACCCCTCTCGCCTCTGACCCTTGCAGCCCCGGACTCAGGTAGAGAAAGCTTGGCCTGATTCTTCCCTGCCTGGGGACCCCTCTGAGGCTGGCAGTGAGACCCGGGGTGCTGCGGTAATAAACGGACAGATATGGACTTGGTTGTGTGGGTTTGCTCGTTCATTCATCCGACACTTTCTGAGCATTTGCACTGTAGCAGGAACTGGCTGCAGCCGTGTAGACAAACAGGAGTGCCTCCCTATGAAGCTTATGGGGGATGCGAAGCCAGAGCAGGACAGATGGGTGGGGCTGCCCAGGGATGGGGGTGCAAGGCAGAAAGAGAGGAGGGTGAAGAGCGAGCCGAGAAAGAACTAGAGACTGAGAGGGAGGGAGGGCGGGCATCCCAGGCACACCCCGGGCCTGAAGCCTCACTCGTCCTGCGGAGCCATCCGGAGGCCCTGGACATACTTGGGGAGCCACCTGCCTTCCTGGAGGAGCTAAAGAAGGGGAGAGCCAACACTTTGTTGTAGCCCAGTGGCCTCCTTAGGCACTTCCTTCAAAGCCAGCTTGCAAGGGCTCCAACATCCAAACACTTCTCTCTGCCGTTTCATCCAGGGAACCCACGCAGAGGCCCAGCATTAGCCAAGTGTAACTGTGGCTAAATCAGATTCTAGTCTCCTGAAAGAAATCCACCCCCAAAGCACAGAAACATGCAGGGTTTCTTACTCTGTGGTGGGACTTGGTGAAGAATGAGAGCCCTAAATTTAGGCAGTTCTGAGTTCAAACTGTGCCCCTACCATGGACAAAATGAGTGACTTTAGGCGACAGAGAACCACCCACCCATGTGGGTGCTGGGATTTGAACCCAGGTCCTCTGGAAGAACAGCCAGTGCTCTTTACCGCTGAGCCACCTCTCCAGACTGACCTCTACATTAATCGGGCTCCTAGTCCTCAAAGCCACCTCGAAACCCCACACATGCATCTCGGAAGCTAGCCAGGCCTCCCTTCACATCAAGGGTGTCTGAGGACGTGGGGACCCTGGGAAGGGTGCAACTCGACCCCTTGAAAGAGAGCAGGGGCGTCTGGTACGGGCCACGCCCAGAATCTTAGCAGGGACCTGAGGCAGGGGGATGCAGAATTTGAGATCAGCCTCCACTACAGAGCTAGACCATGTTGAAAGAGGAGGAAGAGATGGATGGATGGATGGATGGATGGATGGATGGATGGATGGACGGAAAGAAAGATAGATTGAAAGGAAGGAAGGAGGGAGGGAGGGAAGGAGGGAGGAGAGGAGGAACAAAGGAGGGAGGGTGGAAGGAAGGAGGGAGGGAAGGAAGGAAGATGGACAGACAGATAGCTGGACTTTGGGGGCAGGGAGCAGGGGGAAGAAGGTCCCTGAGTGGCTGAACAATTGGGCACACACAGGTATGTGGTTTCCCGGGTCCCAGCCTGTAACTATTATAAAACTACACATTCATGGGCCTGAAAAATGGTTTGGACCACAAAGAGATTTTTGAAATTTTATATTAGTTGTCGGCATTTAAGAACTGGGAGGTGTTCCATAAAGTTCTTGTCTGTCTGTCTCTCTCCTTCCCTTTCTCTCTTTCTTTTTCTGTCCTCTCTTTCATGTTCCTCTTTGAGGCAGGGTCTCATGTAGCTCACTGTGGCCTCAAACTCACTATGTCACCAAGGATGGCCTCGAACTCGATGTGCTTTCAGGCCTCAGGCTGTGACGGCAGGCAGGCCTCTTTCTCGGGGTGCTGAGCGAGCACAGCCCTGCACTAACCCAGCTGCACCCCAGCCCTTCTGCTAACGCCCAAAGCCTCGTAACTCAGAGCTGCCTCCCCACGTCTGTCCACCCCGACACCTGCCATGGCAGGAGAAGGGCACGTGGGGAGAGCAGGGACTGCTGACCGGAGGCCGATCTGGTCCACGGCTGGCTCTACAGGACCCCAGGCTGGGGCTCAGGGGTCACTGGACAGACCTCACTTCCCACCCAGCCCTCCCTCACTGCCGGGAGAGGGGATGAGGGAGGGTGTCCGAGGGTAGAGGCCACAGGGGGCAGATGCCCGCCCTGGGGCCCGAAGCACAGGAGTCCGCTTCCACTGTGGGTCTGCACGCCGTGGGGGTCGCTTCCTTCATCTTTATGCCTCACCGTGGTGCGGGACTGGGAACCCCCCTCCTCCGAGGGTGACAGGGAAACTGAGCCACACCAGTCATCACATGACCTGTCTTATTTTCTCCCTCTCTCTCTCCTCTACCTTTTCCTGTCCTCAAGATCATATTTAAGGTGGGCCGGCTTTGTCCTCATTTATGTTAACCCTATCTATCTATCCTATCTCTCTCTCTCTCTCTCTCTCTCTCTCTCTCTCTGTCTGGGAGTGGCTACAGAAGGACGGCGCGTGTGCCCTGGTTTGTGTGTAGAGTGTGGAGGATGAACTGCAGGAGTTAGGTCTCTCTGCGCTCTCTGCGTGGATCCAGAGGTTAAACTGGTCCATCACGCCTTCTCCCATTGAGCCATCTTGCCGGCTCCATGTTCTCGCTGACTGACAGATGACAGCATGGTGGCATGAGCTTTCTCAGGTCCCTGCCCCACACACCTGCCCCACAGACATCAGCTGAAGCCAGTCACAGGCCACACTCACCAACACCCACAAACATTTGTTTGGCCAGGAAACCACAGAACGCACTGAGGAAATGAAAACGCCAGACAGAGCGTGACCTCCAGGGAGCAGAGACCACTCAGGCAATGGTGGCCGCCCCCACGGGAGGTCCCGGACACGCACTCAGCAAAGCAAGAAGCCCGGGCGCAGAAATGCACGGCGTGCAGGCCACGACTCTTACCTCTTGGGCAGACGGAGCAAAGCTAATACATTCAGGCCACCAACCCGGTCCAGCCGAGAACCTGGAGAGAGAAGACAGAGTGAGCACCCTGGGCAGTGGCCTGGCTCTCTTCCGGGGTGGGCCTGTCCCTCCTGGATCCCCATCAACAGCTGGAGCCCACGGCCCGGGAGCTGAGCCCCCGAGACTCAGTGCTCTCAGGGGCCACACCCCGTGACGGGCACGCTGGGGGGCACCCTTGCTGAACACCTGTTCTCCCATCAGCCAGGAAGTTTCTCTTGTTTTGGTGTTAACTTTTACTCAGGTATTTTGTGTGTGCCTGCGTGTGTTTGCGCTCAGGACATGTGTCAAAGGGCATGCAGCACAGATCACAAGCTAACTTCCAGGAACTGTCTTCCTCATTCTGCCCCGTGAAGCCACCCCCCACCCTGGGGGGGGCTTGTTCCGGGTTTGAGGCAGGACCCTGGTGAGCCTCCCCAGAGTGCCTGGCTCAGACACCCCCTGTTTCGGCCTCCCGCGCTGAGGCGAAGGCGCCCCTCCACACCCGCCCCCTGGGCTGTTTGAGGCAGTCTTGTGCTGGCAGCCGAAACTGGCCTCCCGCCCCCAGCTCCTGAGCCGGCCTCCGCACCAGACAGGACTCCTGGTCAGGAGGCTCCTGGAATCCTGCCGCAACATCAGTGTTTGGCCGGGACCTGGCAAAGCCTGAAGAGCCTTATGTGACCATAAATGCTGAGTGGATCACACCCTGATGGATGAAGAAATTAGTTAATTAGCAAACTGCATCTTAAACAAATGCTGGCAGGATCTGGTGAGGAATAAATTTGAAGGGTTGGTCTTTAGGAAGCGCCTGTGAAAACATAAGTTGTAAGGTTGTGGCGTTTCCGACTTGGACGTTTGTGTAGTCAATTACTCGTTTATGCAAAAAATGATTCCGTTCCTTTCTTTCCCTCTTTCCTTCCTTCTCTTCAACTTCTTTCCTTCCTCTTTTAGAGACAGCTATGTACTTTACAGAGTGTGTAGCCCAGGCTGTCCTGGGGCTCACTATGCAGGCCAGGCTAACCTCACTCACGGAGATCCTCCTGCCTCAGCCTCACCAGTGCTGGGATTACAGGCGTGCGCCACTACGTTTGGCAAAGCATTGAGGGTTTTTTAAAAGTGTGGGAGTGAAGACATGAGTCAGAGGAGACGTGTGTCCTGCTCCCCCCCCCCCGGGGACTCAGGGAGCCGGGACAGGGAGCTGCCACCAGCGTGCTGGGGTAGGCAGAGGGCCCAGGGAATCCTGGCGGAGGCCGAAGACACCGAGGGGAGACTGAGGAAGCAGCCCAGCAAACCCAGAGGTGAAGGGGCTTCTGGTCCAGGTGGGAGGGCTGGCCTCTGAGCCTCCCCGGAGCGGAGCGGCTCCTGCCTGAGCCTGAGACCTGCTTTCCCACTTCCTGGATGCTCAGGCTTCTGGGGAAGCCACCAGGCCCAGCTGAAGATCAGTCTGGCCCCCGCCTGCCTGGGCATTTAGGGAAGGGGCAGGGCTGAGGGACAGAGGGACTCTAGCTAGGCAGCAGGATCTCTGGGAGGCTCTCAGGCAGGTACTGAGAAATAGATGGTGAGCTGTGCTGAGAGAGGAGGCCAGCGGGGCATGGCAGGTCCCAGCTAGCATGTGGGAGCCTAAGGCAAGAGGATAGTGAGTTCAAGACCAGCTTGCAATATACAGCAAGACCCCATCTCAGGGTCAGAGGCGGTGGAAACAGCTCAGTCAGTAAGTGCTGGCCACAGGAACATCCCCAGCGCCACGTGTAAAAAGCTTAGTGTGTCTGTCTCACAGTCCCAGCACACTTAAAAAGCTCGGTGTGGCTCCCAGCCCCCGCACCGCCGTGCGCACACTATCACGGCCCTGGCTCGGGGGAGGCAGAGAGCCTGGAGGAGCCCCAGGGCAGCCTAGACTGATTAGCCCGGATACCAGTGAGAGACTTTTCAAAACAGAAGGTGGACAGTTCCTAAGAAATGACGCCCAGAGCTCCACAACCGAGCACACACTCACAGCGAGAAAGCTCCTTGAGCAGGAAGGTGAACTACTCAGCGCAGTTTCAGGAAGTCCCTGAAGCCGACCAGCTTCACCAGGCCCCTCCCTGCCAGCACAACGGAAAGGAGTCCCTCCCAGGAAAGGGAAGACTCTGAGACCAGACCAGCCGCCTGCAAGAGGCGGAACCCAGCCGAGCTGCCCACAGGCTGGGTGCCCATTCCCCCCCACACACACACAGACACATACATACATGTGCTCCCATCTCCACACACACGCACACAACATTGTATGATCACACACTACACACTCCAAGACCATCTGGGCATAAGTGGCTCATGTCTGTAATCTTAGCATTTGGGAGACTGAGACAAGATGATCGGTCTCTAGTTCGAAGCCAGCATAGGGTACAGAGAGAGCTCTAGGCCAACCTGGGCTACAGAGTGAAACTGTCTCCAAAGAACAAACAGAGATAACAGGGAGAGGGAGAGCTCTGAGAGTCAGCTCACAGGGCCTGTTAGCCCACACCCTCGTGAGCCCACGGGACGGGAGAGGATGCGGGGTCGGCGTGAGAGAGAGGCTAGCCATGGACTTTACGAGACTTATTTTTTTTTTAGGGCAGACAGGCAGGTGCAGACATAAGGCTGAGGCCCAGGGTCAGACAAGGATTTGGGAAATTCGGGAGGCGGCACGGTTTTCAGAAAGAGAAGAGAGAAAAAGACAGCGCTAGAGAGGAGAGAGAGATGGGGAGAGAGAAAAGAGATGGGGAGAGAGACATGTGCCCACGCAGAGGGACCAGAGAAAATCCCAAACAGGAGGAAGACAGAAGCCAGGGGGTCGGGGACCCCCAACCTCCCCGCTCCCTCCCTTCTCCCTAGAGCCCGGCCTCCACCCTCAGGGGCAGAGGGAGGTGAGGTCCCTGGGGGAGGGGGCGGCTCCCCTTGGGGGTGTCCCCCTCTCACACACCCCCCACCCCAGGGCTAATCAGTGCTGTCATCTCTCGGTGAGGTCTTGGTTAAGGAGATTTAGGGCTGGGATCAATAGGAAATTTAAAAATCGATGCAGCGCGCAGGGCAAAATCGATGGCGTTTAATCGCCTTGCCGATTCCCAGTCAAAACAATTAGCCGCGCCGAGTGTTCAACACGCGGCGACACGGCATTAACCGTCAATATTGGTGTAAGTGATGGCGGGCGGAGGGGAATCCCCGGGCTCCGAGGAGCCCCCGCACCAGACAGCGCCTGAGGGCCGGGGTCTCCCCCGAGGCAGCTCTCAGGGCCTGCGCGTGGTTCTCAGCCCTCTGCCACCTTCACCCGCATGGTGCCCACGGGGCACGGCGCTGGCGGGCTGGCCTTCAACTCTGCAGGCTCGGACCGCCCACCTGTCCTGGGCAGAGGGGAGAGAGTGGCAGGCAGAGCCCAGTGGGCAGAGCCTGGCGAGCCCCTCTTGTACATCCGGCATCAGGAGGGATGGACCTGGCAATATACCAGGCCCAGGGAGAGACCGAGCCGGGACTTGAACCCTGTTCCCTGAGGCGGCATCACGGATGCTGGTTTTCCCAGGACACAGTGAGGTCGGGGTTGGGCTCCCTGCCCCTCAGTTTCCCTCCCAGTCAGCAGCATCTAACCAACTCGGCTGTGCCCCGAAGCCTCCTCCTGCCCACGTGCCATCCCATGCCACCTGAGGGCAAGGTGACATCTGCACACGGGACTCGGGGACGGGTCTGCGATGACGGGGTCACCTGCCTGCCCACACCCCCCGCACTGAGCACACACGGATGCGAACGCCTAGCAGAGCGTGGGCGCGGCCCGGCACACCAACACTGCTGTGCTCTGCCAGAGACGGGCGGACTCCTCTCCGCTCCGGGTTTCGCTCAGACCCACGCACAAGAGCCGAGGGCTCCGGTCCCGCCCTTCCCCGGGGTTGCCCGCCGCAGCAGGGGGCTCAGGGCGCACAGAGCACGCACACCCCCCGCCTGCAAGGCAGGAGAGGCGTGGGCAGGCGGCCGGCACCCGGGCAGCCGCCAGTGACCCGGGCAAGGCCGGGCTCCCGATCTGGGGGTGTCCGTGTGGAGCCACGGTCGCTTCTGCCGGCAGCCGCTCCCCGGCTCTGCCGAGCAGGAGGGAACGGGCGGCAGGGCGGAGGCCCCTGGGATGAGCCGGGGATTGATCTGACAAGGTCCTAATCAAATGGTCAATATCCCTGACCTGACCACTTAACCTATCGATAAGCTGGCAAGGATGGAGCAGGCGGGGAGCGGCTTGGGAAGGCGGCAGAGAGACGGGGCGGTGCTCCACAGGGCGGGGAGGGTGCTCCGTGGGGTGAGGCTCGCGCCAGTGTGCCCGGGCCTTCTCACAAGCCCTCCTCTCCCCCAGGACGAGGCCTTGCTGGGACTTCTCTCTGCCCGAGGTAAAGCCAGGAGCCGTGCCCGTGGCACTCCCGACACACTTCCCGTTCCAGCCTTGGCGTCCCCACCTGCTACCTGGGGACATCTGTGGAAGAGCTCAGGTGTCTCTCGGCTGGGGCTGACACCATAAATGATGTTCCGGTGGCCACACAAAGGAAGACAGTGGGGCTGGGGGAAATAAGCCTGAAATCATTCACTCGCACAGACGTGTCCCTCATAATCCATTGTTGGGGGAAATGCAACTTACACACCCAGACACAAAGTTCAGAGCCCATTTTACGAACACAGATACAACCTAAAGAAGGAGGACAGGGAGGAGGAGAAAGAAGAAAGAAAAGGGCTGGGGGAAAATCAGCTGACTTTGGATCCTGGAATCTGCATTCCCGTGAGTTTGGGGCAAACTAGGCACAGAGACATACAAAGGGGCTGGCAGTTTAGTGCTGGAAATGGAACCAGAGGCTCACATACCCTAGGCAGGGTCTCTGCCCCCGAGCCACCCCCAGCCCCGCACTGGGGGATTCTAAGCAGGGGCTCCACCACTGAGCCACACCCCAGCCCTTCACTGGGGGATTCTAGGCAGGGTCTCTGCCCCCGAGCCACCCCCAGCCCCTCACTGGGGGATTCTAGGCAGGGTCTCTGCCCCCAGCCACCCCCCAGCCCCTCACTGGGGGACTCTAGGCAGGGGCTCTACCACTGAGCCACACCCCAGCCCCTCACTGGGGGATTCTAAGCAGGGGCTCCACCACTGAGCCTCACCCCAGCCCTCACTGGGGGACTCTAGGCAGGGGCTCTACCCCTGAGCCACACCCCAGCCTTTGATTTTTTTTAAACTGGGTTTCATTTGTGCTTTGAGTTGAAGCTCTTCATCTTCCTGACTCCACCTCCTGACAGGTATAATTATAGCTGTGTGCCATCCCACTTGTAAAAATAAAAATAAAAAAGTTGATTTTTGCTTCTGTCTTTCATTAGAATAGCCTATGGCAGTATTTCTGTCTTATCTCCGAGTGTCCCTGTCTTCTCTTTTTCTGCCGTGGCTGTGCATCACGACCTGCTAGCGACTGGTAGAAGTGGAATTTGCACACTACTCCATCAGCTGGCCTGCGGCCAAGGACTCTGGAAAACACAGAAGCGCTGGCTCCCCACCCAGCCAGTCAGGTTCTGTGCAAACCCAGCAGAACTCTGAAGCGGTCAAGGTGGGGAGGGGAGCCCGACGGGCCGGGGCACACCTCCAACCCCGGCACTCAGGAGGCAGAGGCCGGCCTGGTCGACAGAAGGCTTTGCAGGCCGGCCAAGGATGCAGTGAGAGTCTCTCAATGGATGGATGGATGGATGGATAGACAGACAGACAGACAGACAAATAAATAAAAAATCGTAAGTGGTGAATTTAACCCCACCGAGCGCACACCCTGTGGCCCTGACTGTCAGTCACGGGCAGGACAGGACGAAGCCTTTTCTGCCCGCTTCCTCACCGGGGAACGGACGGCTTACTGAGGCCCTGGAGTCACTCAGAACAGAGGCGGAAACTGAGGCTCCGGCCTCAGCTGTCCACAGCCAGGAGGAGACAACTGTCAGAGTAAGTGTCCACTTGGACCACGGAAGGCGCGCATGCTCTACAGCCCCTGGGTTAAAACTAGCCCCAGCACACGGTCAGCCCCGACCCCTGACCTCTGACCTCTGACCCCAGCACCTGCTGTGGAAGCAGGGCCATCAAGGCTGAGGCAATGGGGCCCCGATGGAGACGGCTCAGTGGAGAAGGGCATGAGTTTGCGTGCCCAGCACCCACGCAAGACCCTGGGTGTGACTGGGTGTGTCAAACCCCGGAGCCGGGCTCCCAGTCCAGGGACAGACACTGTCTTTTCGGGGTTTTGGTTGGTTGGCTGTTGGGTTGGCTGGCTTTTGAGACAGCATTTCTCTGCGTGGCCCTGGCTGTCCTGGACCAGGCTGTAGACCAGGCTGGCCTTGAACTCAAAGCCCCACCTGCCTCTGCCTCCGAGGGCCGGGATCAGAGGTTCGCCACCACCGCCTGACTCCCAGGTTTGGCAGGAGCCCCAGGGGCACGTTAGAGCCTTCGGGACAGCAGCCCCGGTCACCCGGTTTCCTTCCCATCTGCCCCCCGGGAATGTTTGTTATTTAGCCTGACGGCAGATCCCGAGGGGCCTGGGTTAGGCTCAGGAGACCGGGACGTGGGGGCTCGGGACGCACGGACAGAGCTCACGCCGAGCTCACCGCCCAGGCTTCCCGAGCGGCCACCGCCCGAGGCGCTCGGCGCGCCACCTCTCTGCCACCTTCTCTGTGTCGCTCAATGCTGAGCTCCGTCCCGGACGGTGCTGTGTGTGGCTTCTCCCAGCAGCACTCTGAGGCGGCCATCACTGTCCCGGTGTCCCAACACACTGGTTTCAGAGAGGTGAAGAGACTTGCTCAGAGTCACAGGTCCAGGGGGTCAGGAAGCTGGTGATTTTACTTGTGTTTCCTTCAGAACCTCTAATAGACCAGGTTGGCCTGGAAGTCTCCGATTAGTTAATTATTAGGGGTGTGTGTGTGTGTGTGTGTGTGTGTGTGTGTGTGTGCGTGCGCGCGCTCGCGCACAGGCGTCTGCACGTGGAGAGGGCACAGGGACATGTCACATGTCATCCGGACCGGGCTCGGTGGCCCACACATTTAATCCCAGCACTGGGGAGGCAGAGACAGGGGCATCTCTGTGAGCTCGAGGCCAGCCTTGGCTACAGAGTGAGTCCAGGACAGCCAGGGCTACACAGAGAAAGCCTGTCTGAAAAATGAAACAGAAAATTCAAAGCGCCCAGCACAATGCTTGACAACGCGGTGCGGAGAGGCGGCTTTCCAGCGTCGCCAGCACAGCGGGCGCTCTCCGTCCCCGGAAGGAGCCTGTGCTCTCCGCACGGAGGCTCCTGATGTGCCGGCGGCCACACAGCGAAGCCAGAGCGGGCGAGCGAGCCCAGCACGGAGAGGCAGGAGGGTGAGGGCTCCGCAGTGTGGGCCAGCCTGGTTTACGTGAGACCCTGTCTCAAAACAAAACGAAAGAAAGCGGGGTCTGTGAACCGCTTGCCTGACGCGGCCTAACACGAGAGGAGCCCCGGACGGCACCCGGAAACCACCCACACCCGACGTGGGGCCGCACACCTGGAATCACGGCGCTGAGGTCGGAAGCCAGGTCCTCGGATCAAACCCAGCCGCCACGCGCCTCCCTGGCACGCTCAGGGTCCTGGGTTCGATCCCTCACACCCCATCAAACCAGCACCCTGGCACACACTTGTACTACCAGTAGACGAGAGGTACAGGCAGGAGGGTCAGGCACTCCAGGTCAATCCTGGCTACCTAGAGAGCCCGGGGCAAGCCTGGGCTACATGAGACCGCACGTCAAAACAAAGCTGCTCTGAGTCTCCCGCAGAGAGCAGACAGCCCGCAGCAGACGTACCGTCAGGGCAGCCATAGGCGTGGTCGCCCCTTCTTGACAGGACAGGTGAGGCTCGCCTCGCCGGCTGCCTGCTGCGTGTGCTATTCGGGGTGCTGGGGTGTGGCCTCGGAGGAGATCAGGCCCCATCCTCTGCTTGTCTCTCGGAAGGAGACACAGAAAGAAAACACAGGAGGAAGAAGGGAACGAGGCAGGTGGGCATGGACCGAGCCACATTTCACACTGAAGCGTCAGTGGCCGAGTCATGTCAACAGCTGCCCAAGGAGCCGAGGCGGGAGCCGGGAGGGAGGCCGGGTCACAAGTGCAGAGGGCCTGAGGCCGGAGCTGGGCTAAAGGGGCAAGAACGCTGCCTCTGGGGGCCGGGAAAGGAGCGACGTCAAGCAGGCAGGGCCCACTCACAAGCCTCCCTCCGTGGGCCCTCCGAGGGCCCAGGCCTGCCTCGAACCCTGATCCTCCGGTCTCCGCCTTTGTGTTGAGATTCCCGTCGTGCCCGGCTCTCCTCCCCCTTCCTTGTTTGTTGCCGTCGTGTGTACACACGTGGCGAGTGTGAGTCCCCGTGCTCGCACACCTGCACGCTGCTGCGTGTAGGGGGGCTGCGCGCTGCTGTCTTCCTCAGGCTCTCTCCGCCTTATCATTGTTTTACTTATGATCGTCTTGGGTGGGAGTGTGACGTGTGTGAGTGTGGGCACGTGCGTGCACGTGGGCGTCAGAGGGCACCTTCCTCAAGCTGAGCTCTCCGTGGGTCCAGGACGCGAACCCAGGCCCTCAGGCTCGCTCGGCACCTTTCCTGGCTGAGCCGCCCTGTCGCCCCTCAGCTCACGTTTTGAGGCAGGTCCTCGTGAACACGGAGCTCGGCAGCTGAGCTGGCTGAGATCTCGGGCGCACACCCCAGCTCCTCACTCGGGGTCTAAGCTCAGGCCTGCACGCTCACACAGCCAGTGTGTCACCCACTGAGCTATCTCCCGGCCTGGAGGCCGCCTGTCCCGACCGTGGGCTCCTTCGTTCTCCAGAGGGCCTTTCCCTCTTTCCCACACACACTGTGGGGTGCCTGATCACGTAGCTCCAAGAACCAGGCCCCCCACTTCTGGTTAACCACTGAGGTTCCCAGCAGGGCTTTGCCAAGGCCACATGCCCGTGCCAGGGACCCCTCTGAATCAGGATGGGGGCTGGCGCGTGCCAGGCCAGACCAGGCCTTGGGGAAGTATGACGTGACCGTAGCTGCTAATGGGCATCCAAAGTCCATGCCCATCCCCTGGCAAGCCTCACTTCAGGGCGGCCGTCCCTGGTTCCCGCTCAAAGGTGAGGCCAGGAGCTAGGAAAGAAAGGGTACCGCGCCTGACAGGCCTCACCCAGGCCTGCTCGGCGATTGCAGGACAGCTTGGGGCCGGGAGAACACTGTCAGACCTTCGGGGCCTGTCCCATCCCCCCGCCTCCTCCTCCTCCTTCTCCTCCTCTTCCTCCACAGGCTCTGAGCCAGCCCTGCTGGGCTCGGCCCTGGACCACACAGCCCAGTCCCTCCTCCAAACCCTCCCATCACGCCAGCATGGCTGAGCCCCCCTCTGGCCTCCTCCATCCTTGTGTCCCGTGGCCTTGACCTTCCTGCCCCGGTAGGACATTCCGTAGTTGTTCGGGTGCCACCCTGCCCCTGGGCCCACAGCGCCTCCCACATAAGGCCGTCTCCTTCCACGGTGGCTGGCGTGTTTCCTGTATCTGGCCACAGCCCCCAGACCTGGACCACAGCTGAGGGAGCCCATGACTGACCTAAGGACATACCCAGCGGGGCTCCTAGGGACAGGTGCCTGTGTGGCTTTGAGGGCTTTACAGAGAGAGAGAGAGAGGGAGAGAGACACCCAACGCTGGGCATGAACAGCCTCCTCCAAGGCAGTGGTTTCAACCTGTGGGTCGTGACCCCTTTGGGGTCAACTGCCGGTTGCACAGGGGTCACCAGGACCATCCGGAAACACAGATCTTTACATCACGACGCCTTACAGCAACAGATTCCAGCAGCAAAATGATTTTATGTTGGGGTCAACACACACAAGGAAGCGTGTGACAGGGCCGAGGTGTGAGGACGCCTGAGACCCGCCTGTCTAAGGGGTCACACAAGGCCTGCTCCAGGGCCCCGCCCCAACCCCACGGCTCCCGTCCTCCTCCCCCATGCCAGCTAGCTCTCCGCTGCAGTGTGTCAGGGCTGGTCCGTGGGCACGCTGTGCGCTGTGAACCGCCCTGCTGTTCTCCAGGATCTAGCTGAGGCCCTGCTCGCGCACGCACGCAGACTGATCCAGAAATGTGGTCAGGCTTCAGCACGGACCCAGCTTCACTTCACAGTAGTGGAATGAGGTGGCGGTGAGGCCGGGCCGTGTCTGCGCCGTGTGACACAGTGTGTCCCGTCTGTCACCGCAGCGGCCTTCCCCGTGGCCTCGGGACAAGCCAGCGTGCCCTCGCAGGCATGTGGGCTGGATTCCTCCATGTCTCAGGATTTGTCTTTGCACTGCCTCTGTGGGAAAAGCCACACGAGGATCCTGGGCCTTCGCCGTTTGTCCTGTCTTATTTGCCTGCCTGCACAGACATGGGGGTCACCCTGTGCTCCATTTCAGCATCTCCATAGGCACAGATGTCCGTGTGGACCGCCCCCTCGGGCCTCTCTTCCTTTGCTTTCTTTCCCTTCCTTCCTTCCTTCCCTCCCTCCTTCCTTCCTTCCCTCCCTCCTTCCCTCCCTCCTTCTTTCCCTCCTTCCTTCCTTCCTTCC
>NW_026596028.1:36696-47710 GCF_907164565.1 Psammomys obesus
TTCCTTCCCTCCTTCCTTCCTTCCCTCCCTCCTTCCCTCCCTCCTTCTTTCCCTCCTTCCTTCCTTCCTTCCCTCCTTCCTTCCTTCCCTCCTTCCTTCCCTTCTTTCCCTCCTTCCCTCCCTCCTTCCTTCCTTCCTTCCCTCCTTGCTTCCCTCCTTCCTTCCTTCCCTCCCTCCTTCCCTCACTCCTTCCTTCCTTCCTTCCTTCCTTCCTACCTTCCTTCCTTCCTTCCTTCCTTCCTTCTTTTTCTTTTGTTTTTTTGAGACAGGGTGTCTCTGCGTGGCCCTGGCTGTCCTGGACTCACTGTGTAGACCAGGGTGGCCTTGAACCTCTCCTGCCTGAGTGCTGGGGTGACAGGCGTGCCCCGGGCTGACTTGCTCATTCTCTATGGGGCTCCCTGATGCGCTGGGACCTGGGCTACACGTGTTTGTTTGCTGCAGGTACTGGTTTTCCTTTTCTCTCCTTTGAGATGGGGTTTCGCATAGTGCCCCTGGCCTTGGACTGTGTAGGTAGCCAAAGATGGCCTTGAACTTCTGACCCTCGCACCTCCAGCACCTGGGTGCTGGACCGCAGGTGTGAGCCACCGGGCCTGTTTTACGGGGTACTGGGGATCAAGCCAGGGCCTTGTGCAGCTGGCACGGAACGCACGCATTCGATTGACACGTACCCCGGAACCCAGCAACATCCGTACGTGCGTTTATGCATGCGTTCAAGGCCTGTGGCCCCTCTAGTTTGGAAGTGTACGGCGTGCGTGTGTTTGTGTGTGTGTTGCGGGCTTGTGTAACCTGGGCGCCTTTCTTCCTCCAGCTGCCGTCTTCCCTCCTCTCTAGCTCGCTCACACACCCATGCTTGCGTGTGGGGCTGGGGAGGCCCGGGTGTCAGCAGGCGCCCGTGTCACAAGGTTAATTTCTCCGCAGCCGGGCAGCCGGCCCTGAGGGGGCTGTGGGGGAGGGCTCTCCCGGCCCTCTGATAAATATGTATTTGGGGCTGCCGTGCTCAGAGGTCATGGGGGAGGGGAGGGGTCCGCACTGGGCTCCCGGCCAGCCCAGCGTGGCTGGGGTGACCTCCCTCGGAGGGACGAGGAGACCCGGGGAGGTGCCCCTCGCTCTGGTGTGCCCACCGCACCCACACCCACACCCCACCCACGGGGAGACGGTTGTGGACACCGATATTCAAAGTCTAAAGCAGGAAAGCATGACGCTGCCCCCGCCTCCCGGGAGCCAAACAGGGACAAACAGACACAAAGCGCCCGTGGCCGCCAGGCGCGTGGAGGCCGAGGGTACTCAACCCCTTCCCAGCCCCGGCCTCCCACCGGCGCGGCCCATGGAAGCTGCACGCTGCACAGGGACATTCTCACAGGCGCGCACAGGCGTGCCGGGAGGAGGCCCGCACGCTCGGCAAGGAGACACACAAAGGTGCCCGGCCCCCAGAACGTGTCCCCGGCTCCGCACACGCGGGCCACGCGCCCCAGGGCCGGCGACACAAACTTCTGCGGGGCGAGCAGACCCGGCGGAGGGAGGCCTGTGGACTCCGCGTTCGCACCTCACATACAAAGACCCCAAGTCCCCTCCCCCTGCGGCGCGCAGCAGGCGTGGAGGGGCGCCCAGTGAGCCGCCGTCCTCCCCCTCTGGCCCCCGCCGTCCAGAGCCCCCTCCGCGTGGCCGTCCAGCCGAGTCCTGGCGGCCCGGAGCCCCCTCCGCCCGCCGGCCACCGCGGCCATCAGCCCGGCCATCGGCTGCTCCTGCGTCTGGCCTGCCTTTGCTCACTCTCCCTTACCTGGCCACGCCGGCCGGACCATCGGAGCCCTTCCGGGGTCTGCCGGGCTCTCTGCCCTGCTGAGTGACCCTCGGCCCATGCCTCACTTCTCAGCACACGGCTGTCATCCTTCAGTGACCGCCAGGCACACTGGTTCTGGTGCGTTTGAGTGTGTGTGAGAGAGAGAGCCTAGGAGAGGCTTAGAGGTGTGTGTAGGAACGGTGGGATGGCGGCGGCTGTGTTCCGGGTCAAAGGAGTGTGTGTGAGAGAGGGAGAGGACAGGGAGGTTGGGTGCCAGCAGCCGGGGGAAAGGTGAAGGCTGCATATGTGAGGTCTGCACACGGCAGCAGGGTGCGTAGGCCGCGTGTGCGCGTCGGCAGCTGCACGCCTGTGTGCACGCTCGAGTGCCTTAGTTTCTGAAGTCTTTGCTACATCGGTCTGCGTGGGATCCGGGACACCGGAGCCTCTGTCAGGGGTGGACAACTGGAGTGGGCCTCAGCCTGTGGCCTGTTTGTGAACGTGACAGATGCGGCCTCCCGGCCTCCCTGCGTCGGATTAAGTCCGAGAACGCCTCAGGAGTGCACGCCCAGGGTGGGGGAGGGCCCCGGCCTCCTCGGGCTCACTGGTGTGGGCCGCAGGGTCCCGGGCTAACAGCTGAAGGCCCCGCCCCCGCCCTTCTGCATTTCTCGAAGGGACGCTTTGACCTGACATGAGGACGAGTGTTCCTGTACACGCATGAGCACACTCATGTTCACACATGACAGTTCCCGAGTGTCCGAGAAACACTGTCACGAGCTGCATGTGAGTGCGAGACCTCCTAGGCTGTAGGAGACCAAACTCAGGTCCCGAGAGCAGGGCGAGTGAGACGGCCTCCTCACCCCCTCCCCCCGGTCCTGGCACCCCTCCCTTGCTCTTCCTTCCCGCTCGCCCAGCTGGAAACCGTCCGATCTTCTCCTGTGCTCACACCCAGGCCCACCGGGCATGCGGCAGGACAGGCTCTGTGCGAGTCTAGGTCCAGCCCAGTCAGGCGCTGGCGCCGCGTTCTTTTCAGGCCGAGAGTAATCACGCCACCAGCCTAATTACCTGGGGGAGCGCAGGGGACTTCATTCACACTCTGGCAACCCAACAAACAACCGAATGCAAGGCCCTGGAGTGGGAGGGGAAGAGGCGCCCCAGCCTCCTTCTGAAATCCCTCTGTGTCAGAGCTGGGGACACCCGGGCCTCGGGGATCTAGTGAAGATGGGCCGTCGGTGAAGGAGGGAAGGCACGTTTGCTTGTGAGGAAGCTGTCCAGGGCTGACCAGGCGGGTCAGGAAGGCACAGGGCCCTCCACGGATCTGTCTGCGGACCCCCTCCCTTTCCAGCTTTCCTCTCAGGATGGAAAGCGAGGCCCAGGTCTTCTGAGCCCTTCGGAGTCCATCTACCTGGCAGGCCCTCGGAGACGGGTCTGTGGTCTCCCGGGGGGGGGGGGGGGTCCAAGCCAGCGAAAAGAAGGGTGAGACAGCGGAGAGGACGGGAGAGTGGATGTCTATGAACAAAGCTGGCCTCCTGGAGCCGGGAACCCTGGGCAATGGTCCTGCTCGGGCTTGTGCACCGAGCTAGGAATCTGAACGTCGGGAGCTTCACAGGAGGAGGCCCTGTGAGAGCCGGGATGTGTGGGGACCCAGATGATGGGGATGATGGGGATGATACGTGGAGAAGAAACCAAAGAGAAAGCAGTGGGAGGCACAGTAAGAAAGGACAGAGCTGCCTAGGAGCCCACAGGCCCTTGGCCTCCTCCAGCGAGCCCTGAACCCGGGGTCTCAGCCAGTTCTACCCTGTAGGAGGGAGCTGCTCCCTGGCACCTGGCAGCACCTGGCCAGCTCTTGGCATGGACGTGGGGCAGGCGCCTCCAGGGTGTCATGCCCTCGCCCACGCATCGCCACCATGTACCAGGGCTACAAAAAGCCCAACATGGTTTGGAGGGTGCCGCCCGGCCTGGCCGCCGTTTTCATGAGCGAAGCGCTTTTGCCCCACAGGCCCCGACTGTGAACAGGTGGGAGGTGGCCGGGGGCGGCCGGAACACGAACCTGACCAGCAAACCCAGCGTCTGGAGGTGCAAGCTCACAACCTGTCCTGGTGCACTCCCGGGTACAGGTGTGCGTACAAGCACACCAGCAGCACGACTAGACACCCACTCTCCCTGCAAAGCCTGGTGAGCGTGAGGCCACCCAGGTCCCCAGGGCAGCCCGGCAACCTTCCGGAGGGACGCCAGCAGCGCCAGGAAAACCCGGGCCTGTCTGCCCCCGGCACCCCCAGTCAGGATGGAGACTCACCCCGGTGCCCACAGCGAGGGAGGAGGCCTGGGCCCTGACCCTCACAGTCCCACGCCGGGACACCGTCACTACGGAGGGCCCGTGCGGGAGGGCAGCCATTTCCTTGTTCTGTCTTCTCGAGCCCAGCGTTGTGCAAACACGCCGGCAAAGCTTCCCACCTCGGCAGCAAGCAAGGCATCCCCACGCAGGGACTGCACCAAACTGCCCGCCCTCTCATCCAGGACACACGGGGACCCCGGCCACAAAAGCCACAACAGGGACAGCCGCATGCGGAGGGCACTTCCACATATGTGACTCCAGCGTGCACACGCCACGGTCGGCGGCCGCGCACAGGGGCACCAGGGTGTCTCCTGTCCACGGCTGACGCACGCCCTCGGCCACTTCCACACACAAGCCAGGGACGGCTTCCTGAATACACATGACGGACGGCACAAAAAACCTACAGGGGAAGAGACGGGTCCGAACACGTGCCGGAGCCCCTCCTGGATGGGGGTCACCCACACGGGGGCACGGGCTCTGCCGCCCCACTGCAAACACGCACCACGATTACATACTCTCAGCCCCTCGCTCGGCCAAGGCTGCAGAGCCCCGTGCAGTCAGCCCGTCCGGACACCTCTGCGTTACCTTGAGGGCCCTGGACACACGCATGCAGCCGCCATGGTCTGGCCAGGCCCCCACCATGCAGACTGCTCGCCTTGCCCTTACACGCTGGGGTTGGGGACAAATTCACCTGTCAGGATGGCAGGAGGACACAGCTGTGGGCTCAGGCAGCTGTCTGGAATGTCTCTAAATCTAAGGCTCGCTGGGTCCAGTTCCATGGGCCCAAGGAGGAAGGCAGGAAGAGGGGAGTGGTCGGCAGGCCAGAGCCTTTCTCTCGGGATCTTTACCTGAGACTCTGAGGCCCTGAGGAGCTCCCCCTCACCCTCCGGGTTCCTCCCTTTCCCTTCCAGGTCACTCTCTGCCCTGCCCACACCCTTCCTCCTCGGTGGGGCTGAGAGCTCAGTCCTGGGCCCTGCTTTAGGCTCTTCCGCCCCCTCCGCGCGCCCCTCCGCGCGCCCCGGGAGCCTCCAGCAAGACTTTTCTGGAGGCCAGAAGGAGACAGGAGGCAGCCCAGGACCCCAGGACAGACCAAACCCCAGCTGGGAAGATCAGCACAGAGATCTCTGGGATTCAGGCGGCGTAGGGGTTAGGTTCTGGAGGAAAGTTAGGGGAGCCTTGCCTTTGCACGGAGCCCTTCTCCCTGGCACCCCGCTCAGTGCTGATGCTGCAAAAGTGATGAATAAATGAAACTGAGGGGGGGAGAGCCGCTGGGGACAGGGGAAACGAGTGGCAGGAGGAGAGAATGGAATAAAGGGGGGAGGGAAAGAGAGAAAGAGAAAGAAAAGCTGGCGGAGAACGGAGAAAGAAAGCTGGAAAGCTGGGCGGTGAAGGCTGGAGGAGAGAAACTGGAAAACGGGAGAGAGAAGAGATAAAGGAGGACAGAGAGCGTGAGAGCACGGAAAGGAAGAAAGAGGAGGGAAGGACAGGCAGCTGAAGGGGCTCCCCAAGTTACAGACTTTGCCCAGAGAGCTGAGGGGTGCGCACGGCTCCCCAACACCGCCCTGGGGTCCCCGGCCCCGCTCTCCACCTCTCTCCAGTGCCACCCTGGCTGCCTCCACTTCCCACTGCCCCTCCTGCCGGCCCAGGCGCCCCGCTCCTTTCTCCCTCGCCCCGTTCCAGCCCAAGCCTTTCTCCTCTCGGGGCCCTTACCTCTCCCCCCCACGCACCCCGCTCGCTCCGGAGCTCCAGACGGCACCGCCAACCATCAGCGCACTAGAGCGGCCCCCACAGCCCCGGGAAGGAGGGGGAGCGAGGCCAGCGGGCGCCGGCGGCCGAGCCCTCGCCTCGTCCTGCTGAGCCGGGCAGAGCGGTCCCGCCCAGGCCGGGCGCCTCTCGGCCGGGAGCCGGCTCGGCTCGCTCCTTTTTGTGTCGGGAGCCCCGGAAGCGCTGGGTTTTGTTTTCCACACCTTTTCACTGGTGTGACCCCCCGTCTGGGCTTTATTTTTCGGCCTGGGGGGCGGCTCGGCTCCCTCCGCCCGCGCCCCGTCCCTCCAGCCCGCGGGGCCGCCGCTCGCCGCTCCCCTCGGCGGGCGCCCGCTCTCCCGTCCCCTCGCCTGCGCCCCGGTCCCTCCTCGCCGCTCTCCGCCCGTTTCCCCGTCCCACCCCTCCTCCATCGCCCCTCGGTCCCCTCGCGGCCACCAGGAGCGAGCCGCCCCCCCGCACGCGCTCTCGGGCTCCCAAATAATAGAGCCCCGGCCGGGGGCCGAGCCGGGCCGGGGGCCGAGCCGGGCGGGGACGAGGCCGCGGCGGCCGCCGAGCGCTGCGCAGCGAGCGGCGCCCGCCCGAGCGCTCTGCAATAGGCCGAGCGGCCGCATTAGGCTCCCGCAATCAATAAAGCGCGGGCCAGATTATGCAAAGCGCAGATATTAATATGCAAAGTTTTAAAGATTTTTAAATGGAAGGGCGAGCGCGGCGCGGGCGGGCGGGCCGCGGGGAGGGAGGAGGGAGGGCGGCGGGCGGCGCGCGGGCGAGCCGGGAGGAGGAGGCTCCGGCGCCCGCCCGCCGCCCGGCCGCGCCGCCGCCTTGCCTTACCGCTGCTCCCATCGGTAGGCGCCGCTGTCTTCGCCATGCGCGTGAGCGGCACGGCTCCGAGGGGACGGCCGAGGAGGAGCCGCCGCCGCCGACGCTGCCCCCGCTCCCGCTCCCGCTCCCGCGCCCGCTCTGCCTGCTGCTGGCGCTGCTCTGGCCGCTGCTCCTCGCCTGAGCTGCGGCGCGAGCCCAGGCGCGCGCCATCCCCGGCTCCCACCTTGTCCCCATGGCAACCCCGGGCCCAAGGATGCTCAGAGAGAGAGCGCGAGCCGGCGAGCGCGGGGGGGAGAGAGGGAGAGGGAGAGGGCGGGGAGCGCAGGGGACACGGAGGCAGGGAGAGGCCCGAGACCCGCAGAGACACAGAGACGGAGAGACCCAGAGACAGGCAGAGATACGCCGAGACGGAGACGCGCAAACGGGAGACACCCGGAGATATCAGAGACGTGGAGAGACACAGAGACACAGGAAAAGGACCACAGGCAGCGAGCACACAGGAACTCAAATAGCCAAAGGCAGGGAGAGGGAGACCCTCCCTCAGAGACTCGCAGAGACATCCAGAGACACACGCAGACTGAAACGGAGACGGTGCTACTCACAGAGACACAGAGACACTAGGAAACAAATAGGCCACCGGAAGAGAGAACCAGGAGACTCAGCAGAGACTCAAAAGGCCCTGAAGCCAGAGGTGCAGAGAGACACCCAGAGACAAAGAGAGAGGGGAGAAAAGAGAGGGAGGAGAGTGCAAGCGGCAGGGAGAGACAGAGACAGGCAGAGACAGTCCAGAGATACTCAGACACACACAGGGCCAGGGATGGGGGTGTGGGGAGCAGACAGGGCCTGAAGACAGAGACACCAACAACCACAGAGACAAAGAGAAAGAGACGCCAACAACCACGGAGACACCCAGAGACAAAGAGATAAGGAAAGAGATAAGGAAAGAGATCTCTCCACGCAAGGGAGAGATGAGAGGCAGGAAGTCAGCACAGAGACGGAGCCCGCCCCCCACAGAGACAGAGAGCAGCAGGGAGAGACCCCAAGAGAGAGACAGAGAGATAAGGCAGAGAGGTCACCAAGAGTCAAACAGGGAAAAGAAGTCTAGAGGAGGGAGGTGGAGGCCGAGAGCTCCAGAGGCGGAGGGGAGAAGAGAGCTAGACCCGGGGACTGAGGGGTGGGAGCCCATGAAGGCCGGACGTATAGCGGCAGAGACCCCGGCAGAGACCAGAAGGCAGAGACAGAGAAAACGGAACCGCGTGCTGGCGAGGGCCCGACGGTCGGAGGGGAAACTGAGAGCTCCGCATAGCGAGGGGTGCTGGGAGGGGTGCTGATGTGTGGACAGAAAGAGAGGTGACGAGGGACGCGGAGGAGAAGGCCCCAGAAGTGAGGCCATGCGGCGAGAGCCAGCAGCCCGAGGTCCAAGGACAAGGAGCTGCGGAGAAACGCGGACGCGGGCACCCCAGGAGGAGGCTGGCTGCCACGCGGGGACCAGCGCTGGCAGGGGCACCCGGGTGACAGAGACTGTGAGGAGAGATGAGGCCGAGACAGAGAGAGACGCCAAGTCCAAGAGAAACAGGCGCAGCACACAGGGGCGGAGGAGGCTGGAGGGGGCGGGCTGGATGGCAGCTGAGGGGGGACAAGCAGGGGCACCCCAGAGGAGAGGGCAGGGTGGAGGAGCGCAGGGCCCTGGACAGCGCCCGCCCTGGGGAAGGGAGGACGGGGGAGAGCCCTGGGCCGGGCAGGCGCTCCCGGGCGGCCGCAGGCTCCCGCCCCCTGCTGGCTGGGCGAGCAGCTGCGGACCGAGGGCAGGCGGTGCCCATGGCGAGGACGGCGGGGAGGGGCAGGAGGCCAGGGGCGCGGCCTCCACCTCCGCTTTGTCACTGAGGGTCCCTCCGTGTGTACGGAGTGGGCACGCCGGTCTCCCCGAGGCCAGAGGACCCCACCAGCCCCGAACCGCCCACCTGTGCGGGGGCTCCCGGGACCCACAGGCGAGCGCAGCTCCGCTCGGGAACCGACACGGGCGAGCAGAGTGAGGGCCGGACCTGCGCCCGGCCCGGCGAGGTAAAGCCGAGCCACTCACTGCTCTCCAGCGGCCCCGCGGCCCTGCGGAGCGTGCGGACCACCAGCAGGCCCGCAGCGTGGACAAGGACCGACCGCCTCCGGGCGCCCGCCCGCAGGGAAGGCCTGGCGCCCGCATGCCACTTAGCAACACGAGCCCGGGCATGAGCACGCGGGCTCGGAGCCACCGCTAGTCGGGGGTGATGGTGCACTCCAGGGACTGCCAGCAGGCGGGAAGGGAAATCAGGAGTTCAGGACCAGGCTCAGCTGCATTGCGAGTTCAAGACCCGCCTGGACGGCAGGAGACCCTGTCTCAAGCAGAACAAGAGGAGAGCCCCGGGGCTCGGAAACACGGCGTGCACACATCGCCCACACAGCCAGGACTAACAGGCGCTAAACCAGTGTGGTAAAATTTAAGATGAGGGGACCGGGCGGCTGTGTGTAAGGGGACTCCCAAGCAAGCCTGGTGACCGGAGCCCAGCCCCAGGCTCCACACAGAGTTGGAGGGCGAGGCCCTCCACCTCTGCACGTGCACACACTAACAAGAGTTCACTTTCAACCTAAAACGCTTTAAGTGCTTTTAAGTGTATTTCTTTAGGTTTTTCGAACAGGGTTTCTCTGTGTAGCTCCGCCTGCCTCTGCTTCCCGAGGGCTGGGATCACAGGCGGGCGCACTGAGCTCGGCATAAACGTGCCCCGCTGACTCACCCGTGCCCCACGACAGGCTGTGCCTGTCTGCTTCCCCCTTGGCACCCGAGGGCTCATTGGGTGGGGACCGCCTCCTTAAGGCAACCAAGTCGCTGGGCAGGGGTGGCGCCCGCCTCTGATCCCAGCCCTCAGGAGGCAGAGGCAGGAGGAGCTCTGCGAGTTCCAGGCCAGCCTGGGCTGCAGTGAGTCCAGGACAGCCAGGGCTACACAGAGAAACCTTGTCTTGAAAACCCAATAATAATAATAATAATAATAATAATAATAATAATGGCAGCGAGGTCCTGATAATTACATGTACAGCAATCGGGCACATCAGCCCTGGCCCTGAAGACCGGAGGACTGCCACGTGCTAAGCACTGTGGCCTTCTGGGTAAGCACACTGTGTGGCCCCGGCCTGCATGCCCGGCATCTCTTTCGGAGGACGTCAGGGTCGGATACTGTCTAGTGTGCGTGTGCTTGTGTATGTGCAGCGCCTGGGTGAGGGCACACGGGGTTGTGCGCATGGAGAAGAGCTCCCGGCCCTCGTCCCTCAGGGCCAGGTCATCTTGTCCTGTTTTGTTTTTGTGATAGCGTTTCTCACTGTCCTGGGCCCCGGGGAGACCAGGCTGCTCACTGAGCCCCAGAGACGAGACGCAGCTTCCTCCACTCCCCAGTGTGTCAGTACGGCATATGCTGCACCCGGCTGTCCTGGCGCTCACGCGGCAGCCCAGGCTGGCCTCGAACTCAGAGCTCCGCCTGCCCTGGCTCCTGAGTGCCGGGACTACAGGCGTGGGCCACCGTGCCTGCTTTAGTCTCTCTCTCCCTCTCTTTCTCTCTCTGTGCCCCTCTCTCCTCTTTGTCCCTGCCCCTCTCTCTCTGTTTTGTTTAAGGCTATTTTATAATGTATTTATTTCTATGTTGTGCGCATTGGTGTTCGACCTGCGTGTATTCTGTGAGGGCGCCAGATCTTGGAGTTACAGACAGCTGTGAGCTGCCGTGTGGCTGCTGGGAATTGAACCCTGGTCCTCTGGAAGAGCAGCCGGGGCCCTTGATCGCCGAGCCCCGTCTCCAGGGGCCGTTCTCTCTTAATGACCTAGAATGTCCACATTAAGCCGGCCGCAATGTGCCTTCCTCTCTTGCCTACAAAGGAGAGTCCACAGGAGTATCCAAGTTCCCAAGGCCTGGCGCCCCTTGTCATAAATTGCCTCTGGGGTCCCCTCGCCCAGGGTCATGATTCCAGAACACACCAGGATGTGGGAGGCGCTGGCTGCACAGAGAGTGAGCGTGCCCGGCCTCTGAGACGCCCCATTTGCACAAGCCGCGCATTCCTCAAAGGACTGGGCACGACCCGAGTGAGCGGCCTCCGGGGCGCCCACCGGAGGTGGCCTTTCCTGGGCGAGGGCACATGTGGGCAGCTCTCACTCTCGGTCCTTGCTGGAGTGGATCCGGGAACCGGCTTGGCAGAGGCTATCCGCTGGGGCTGGAGACGCACGGGGCAGTTAAGAGCCCCGGCGCTCTTCCAGGGCCCGGAGTCCGTTCTCAGCGCCCGCCGGCGGCTCGCAGCCGTCCGGAGGCCCA
>NW_026596028.1:47720-48794 GCF_907164565.1 Psammomys obesus
GTCCGTTCTCAGCGCCCGCCGGCGGCTCGCAGCCGTCCGGAGGCCCAGGCCCGGGGACCCAGCGCCTCTTCCGCCGTGGCGCACGCCTGGTGCGCACACCTGGAGGCCAGCTTCTGCCTTCCTCGAAGACTCCCTTTGGTCCTGCGTTTGCCACGAGCTGGGCGCAGGATGGATTGCCGGAGGCTGGCTTGGAGAGGGCGCTTTGCTCTCTCCCGAGAGGGGCGGGACTTTGGCCCTCCGAGAGCACCCGCGGGAGGACTCCGAGGAGAGGGGACAGAGGTCCCCGAGCAGTGAGGCGCCCTTCCACCCCACAGCGCTGAGCCTCGTCTGTCGTGGCCTTGGCTGCCGGTGCCCTGAAGACTGGGGCTGCCGATCCCCAAAGACCCATCGGCCCTGGCGGCGGGAAGCAGGCGAAGGCGGCCTCGGCCCTTCCCCGCTGCTCTCCCCGAGGCTGGGCCGGAGGGAGGCGAAGGTGTGGAAGACCCTAAACAAGGCAGGCTGGGTGAGCCGTCTAAGCCTGCACACCAGGCAACCATTCAAGCTCGCTGGGCGCCACCGTGGCGCCTGTGAGCCCAGCACCCGGGAGGCGGAGGCCGGCGGAGCTCTGTGAGTTCAAGGCCAGCCCGGTCTACAAGGAGAATCCATGACAGCCAAGGACACACGGAGACACTCTGTCTCGAGAAACCAAGCAAACGAAAGAAGCTTCCAACGTGAACGATAATAAAGTTGTCCTCTGGGCGACGCGGTGCGGCATTCTGGAAGCCGTTCGCTCAGGTTTTTGGAAGCGGGCGCGCGGGGCTCCGGGGACAGCTCTCGGCACGCAGCTCCCTTCCGAGCTGTACGGGCGAGGCCGCAGGGCCCTTGCCGGAGGAGCCCATGCCACAGCCTTTCCTCGCCCTCCTGCTGTCTGCTGCCTGTTCACCAGCTGTGCCCTGGGCCTGTGCGCACGCTCGTCGCGGGTTCCAGCCGGGGCCGCCAAGAAGAGAAGCCGGGCAGAGCCGCACACGGGGAGACCCGGGGCTGTGTGTGTGTGTGTGTGTGAGGGCTGTGAGGCTGTGTGAGGCCTGTGTGAGG
>NW_026596028.1:51794-56459 GCF_907164565.1 Psammomys obesus
GGCTGTGTTGGAGAGCTGTGTGAGGGCTGTGTGTGGAAGGCTGTGGAAAGTTCGGCTCTCATGGAATTCCGGCGGTAGCACTGTGTAGCAGAGAAGCAGTGCAGTGGCTGGAGGGGGCTGGCGTGAAAGGAGGCGGGGGAGCGCTCCAGGCTCAGGGAAACGTGTTGTATCAAGATCACGGCGGTTGCACAACCCTGTGTGTGTGTGCGAGGGCACATCGAAGAATTCCCATATCACATCACCTAAAACGGGCGAGCGTGCCCTGGCTGTGCACACCTTTGATCCCAGCACCCGGGAGGCAGAGGCAGCCTGGTGGCTGTGAGTTCAAGGCCCGCCTGAGACTGCCCCCTACCCTTCTATCCTCTCCACCCGTTTCTCCCTCTACCTTTCCCTCTACAGACATGTATCTCTCTCTCTGTATATATCACACCTACCATGCATTTTCGGGCTGGCGCGATGGCTCAGTGGGCAACGGCACGTGACCACCCAAGTTTGCACCCCAGGATCCACACCGAGTCAGGATTGTCCCCAACATCCACAAGCATGCCATGGCATGTGTGTACCCCAAAAGTTAAAAGATGCCATGATTTTTCGTTTGATGACTCTGAGCTCGTAACAGCCATCCTGTGTGACGGAGGCCTTCCGCAGGGCCGCAGCAGGTGAGGCCTGACGGTGAGGGAGGAGGATGGGGAGGGCCGCCGAACACGGTGAGGGACCCCGTAATCCAGTATTGGGAGTGAAGGCAGGAGGCTCCGGCCGGTGAGCCCAGCTGACTGGGAAGCTGAGGCAGAGCACTACTGTACGTTAGTCCAAGGGTCTGTCTCAGTACGACGTGGGGAGCCAGTACTCGCCTGTAGTCCCAGCTCTCAGGGAGACAGGCAGATCGCCGAGTTCAAGGCCAGCCTGGTCTACAAAACGAGTCCAGCACAGCCAGGGCTACCGAGAGAAACCCTGTCTCAAACAAACAAATGGATTGTGGGTACACTGAAGGGATGGCTCGGTGCTGGAGAACGCGCACTGCCTTTACAGAGGAGCTGAGTTTGAGTCCCAGCCCCGCCTAGCCCCATCACAACCCCCCGTAAGGCCAGCTACAGGGGGTCCAGGAGCTCTGGCCTCCAGCTCACTCCACTCACGGGCACACAAGCCCACACCCCACACATAACCGGAAACAATCACATGGTAATAAATGGAAACAATGAACACACGAATGCTAAAGAAATAAAGGAAGGAAGTAAGAGCTGAGGGTGTGGCTGGGTGGCGGCCTCTTAGCTGCCATTCCCAGGGCTCCGAGCTCTCTCTGTGCACCAGATGGGGCTAAAAAGAGAGAGACTGTCTTATCCTCAGCTGCAAAGTAAGTTCAAGGACAGCCTGGACTGCATGAGATGGTATCAAACAAAAATCAGGAAGAGGGCTGGAGAGACGGCTTAGAGGTTAAGAGCTCTGGCTGTTCTTCCAAAGGTCCTGAGTTCAATTCCCAGCAACCACATGGTAGCTCACAACCATCTATAATGAGATCTGGTGCCCTCTTCTGGCATCCAGGCTGAACGCTGAATGCATAATAAATAGTAAATAAATCTTTAAAAACATTAAATTGAAAAAAAGACAGGAAAGAAGGTAAAAACCAACAAACTAGGAGGCTGAGGCAGGGGGATGGAAAGTATGAGGCTCTCCTGGGCTACACAGACAGGCCTCGTCCCGATGCTATTAAGAACACTTAATACGTATTTCTATAGAAAAGTACCGTGTGCACACAGAGAAAGGTCAGGCTCCGTAAGTTCACGGCCAGTGTGGTCTACAGAGAGAGCTCCTGATCCTCCAAGGCCACACACGGAGGGCGTGCCCATCGACCAGCTCCCCTCACTTGGGAACTTACACACCCAAGTGGCCTCACCTGTGGACCAGCCCCCTAAGCCTGCAAGGCTGCTCGGCAGTCAGCTCTCTGGAGTCCATGTGGCTGCTGCCCCCTGGTGGCCAGACTGACAAATTACAACAGCCCCATGGACCAGCCCAGCCTTGACCTCCAGGAGTGCAGGCCAGGCGGTTCCATCTCCTGCCTGCCACCCCTTCTTGTCAGCCCTTCCGGGGCTGACACCACCACAGCCATCTTCAAGGGTTCCCTCTCAGCACTCCAGAAGCCCCACCTTCTCGAGAGCTTCTGCTCGGAGCATGAGTCACTCTCATCCCACAAGTGCTGTGTTCTCGATGGCAACCCTAAATCTGTCTACAGCTCAGCACTCACTCCCCAAGCCCCTCCCGGAAGTGCTGAGGACGCTTCCAAATGGGCCTCTCAAATCTGCGCATGGAGCACCCCAGACGCACACTGCTGCTCTCCCACCCCGGCCAAGTCAATTCAGATACGTGACCTCCGTCCTCGCCTGCTCCTCTTCCTCACGCCTGGTCAGGCTCAAAATGCCACCTCCAACACGGTAATATGGAAGGAAACTCAAGCTGTGCGAGATGCCAGGCTTAACACTGGGAAGGCTGGGACCGGCAGATGGAGAGGCCAAGGCCAGCCTGAGCCGGGCTGAGCCACAGAGCCAGCCTGAGCCACAGAGCCAGCCTGAGCCACAGAGCCAGCCTGAGCCACAGAGCCAGCCTGAGCCACAGAGCCACAGAGGCAGCCTGAGCCGGCCTGAGCCACAGAGCCAGCCTGGTCCCTCCAGCCTGTAACGCTGGCTTCCTGAGAGGCTGAGGCTAGGACAGCGGAAGCTGAAAGCCTGTCTGGACCCTTCAGCGAGACCATCTCGGCATGAAAGTGGGAGAGGATGTACTCCTGCCGTTAGTCCCAGCACTCAGGAGGCAGAGGCAGGCAGAGCTGTGAGTTCGAGGGTAGCCTGATCTCTTAGTGATTTCCAGACCAGCCAAGGCTACCTGGTGAGACCCTGTCTCAACAAAACAACACAACAGTTACCAGTGAACGGGAGGCCGGATAGGTGTGGACACCTTCAGTGGCCTTTGCTTGGTTGACGGGGCAGCAGGGGCATGGAGGTTACAGAACAACCGTGAGTGCCAGGCTCCGCTCCCCACATCCGGATCAGCCGCAGTTGGTGCAAAGTGCGGTTTCCCAGAGCCATCCTGCGGGCCCTGAGGTGGTCCTTCTGTACTGCGGCTCTCCTCCAGCCTACTCCAGGCTGCTCCTGTGGCTCAGGCGGTACAGCACCCGCTTAGCATGTGAGAGGTGCTGGGTTCTAGTCCCAGGGTGGCACAAATCATGCATGGGGATCTGAGTTCACAGCCACCACCTTGAAGGCCGACCTGGGCTACAAGGGATTCTGTCTCAAAACCATCCCACGCTCCCTGCCGCCACCAGGCTTACAGCCCAACTCCCTGGCCCACTTTTGAGTCCCTCGGAGCATCAGCTCCCCGCCCCTCTAGCCACTGCCCACTCTGTGCCTTACACGCCAGCCACACCAGCCCCACACAACCTGGATCTGCTTCCTCTTACTTCCTGGCCTCCCCCACCCCCCACCACTCTCCTCTCCACCCCTCTCTGCTAACGCCGATTTAACTTTAACAACCAGACGCGGTTTCTTTTTCTTAGGATTTAACTATTTTATGTGTCTGAGCGTTGTGGCTGTGTGTGTGTGTGTGTGTGTGTGTGTGTGTGTGCGCGCGCGCCATGTGTGCCCAGTGCCTTCAGAGGTTGGAAGAGGGCATCAGATCTCCTGCAGTCAGACGGCTGTGAGCTGCCTGTGGGTGCTGGGAGCTGAACTCAGGTTCGGCTGAGCAGGGATATGGAAGAGCAGACAGTGCTCTCATCTGCTGACCGTCTCCCCAGCCCTGGGACACAGTTCTTGCTATCAGGGTTCACAGTCCAGTCAAGAGAGGGCAAAGCGTGCAAAAACCCCGACATCTGGGCTGACCAGATGTCTCAGCAGATAAAAGCGCTTGCCTCTCCGTGTTCCGACCCGAGTCCGGGTCCCAGGAAACACTCGGCGGCAGGAGACGAGCTGTCCTCTGACTTCCACACATGTACAGTGACGTGTTCACACGCCTGCAAATATGCGTGCACACGCTAAAGAACGTAAATCGTTTATTCCTGAATCACAACAGAGGCTTCGGGGACACAGACCCAGCCTGGGGGATGTGCGTGAGGGTCCCTCCCCAAATCAGGCTTTCTCTGTGCAGCCCTGGCTGTCCTGGAACTCACTCTGTAGGCCAGGCTGGCCTTCAACTCAGAGGTCCTCCTGCCTCTGCCTCCTGAGCACTGGGATTAAAGGAGTGCGACACCACCGGGCAGGATTTCCTTCAGTTTTAAAAAGGAAATGTCTTCCAACAATAAAGAGAAAGGCATTAAAATTATAGAGGACAGCTGAGCCGCATTCATGTAGGGCTTACTCCTTGGTGTAGCCGTAGTCTAAGAGAAAGATGCTGCGGAGACTGGGGCAAAACACTGAAAGCAGAGGACATGGGGCCACTGAGGTTTTTTTTAAATACAGTATCAGTGACTTTGTCTAGGAACCTACACATGCTGGGTAGTTGCTCTACCATTGAGGCCCAGCCCCTCACCGGGGGATTCTAGGCAGGGGCTCTACCCCTGAGCCACACCCCAGCCCCTCACTGGGGGACTCTAGGCAGGGGCTCCACCACTGAGCCACACCCCAGCCCCTCACCGGGGGATTCTAGGCAGGGGCTCTACCCCTGAGCCACACCCCAGCCCCTCAC
>NW_026596028.1:56559-60230 GCF_907164565.1 Psammomys obesus
GCAGGGGCTCTCCTCTGAGCCACACCCCAGCCCCTCACTGGGGGATTTCAGGCAGGGGCTCTCCTCTGAGCCACACCCCAGCCCCTCACTGGGGGATTTCAGGCAGGGGCTCTCCTCTGAGCCACACCCCAGCCCCTCACTGGGGGATTCTAGGCGGGGGCTCTACCACTGAGCCACACCCCAGCCCCTCACTGGGGGATCCTAGGCAGGGGCTCTCCACTGAGCCACACCCCAGCCCCTCACTGGGGGATTCTAGGCAGGGGCTCTACCATTGAGTCATGTCTCCTGCCCTCTTTTTACTTATTTTGAGACAGTCTTAATGAATTTTTCAGGCTGGTCTTGAATTCACTCTGTAGTCAAGGCAAGCCTTGAACTTGGAATCCTCCTGCCTCAACCTGCTGGGTAGCTTGGAATATAGCCCTGCACCACCAAGCCTGGAACCCTGAAGGACACAGTCTAGGGAAGCTTGGAAAGGGTACACTTAAAAGGGTAAAAGCAGAAGCAAGAAAAATCAGTTTGCAGTAGCCATCACCACGGTCGACAATGGGCCTCGCTCCAATGGTGTGTGGGACGTGAAGGAGACAAGAAGGGCAATCAGACTACAGGCGACCCATCAGCAGGGCTTCTGTTGGGATGTGCTGAGGGAGAGGGTGGGCACGGAAAGAACTGCTCAGCAGCATGGTTTGGGCACACGGACCTGTAAGTGCAAGATCAAGGACAGCCTGGGCCAGGGAGTGAGATCAAGGCCAACCTAAGCAACTGAGACTGTGCCTCCGAATAAAAACATATACATAGGAGCCTGGGGTTGAGGCTCAGTGTGTGTGGACACACACACACACACACATGCCACAGTCTCTTACAAAATAGTAACACTTACTGTGAGCTATGTGTCGCCTCCCTCCTTCCCCTCCCCCGTTAGACACGGCTCTTGGGGAGAACTATTTTGTGGCACCCCTGGCCCCCACAGGAAGAGATCCCAGCCTTTCAGCCAAGCTGCTCCTGGGCTCCTGATCTACAAACTATGAGATGGTCTGTGGGGCTGAAATGCCACTTTTGGGTTGATTCATTATGCAAAAGTCAAAGACGGAAGTATTCTGGGAGGGAAGATTGGTGAAGGGCATTAGAGGCCAAACGTAAAGCCTGAAAATGCCCCCACCCTGGACATGGGGTCATCAGCCATGGGGATGTGAGCTGAGGTGGAGGATGGGTGGGGAGGAACGGGCTGTTCAGGGTATCCATTGTTCTGCCTTCCCGGCATCCATCTCCCTCGTTCTTCACAGCGCCCGGCTTCTCAGGGAGAAACCACCACAGGCCGCTGAACTCCATTTCCACGAGACTGTCCATCAGGAAACCCAAGCCATCCACAGGCCAAAGGGAGAACACATGACTGCTTGCGCCAATCAGAACCTCCCCCTGGAATTTGAATCTTGAGCTTCCACGTCAGAAGACGCAGACCTGGCTGGAGCTGATTCACACTGCGGTCGGGGGCCTGAGGGAGCAGCCATTGCTCTTCTCCCCAGCCTCCCTCCAGCCTCTGCTGTGGTCTGGTTCATGGGTGTCATATTCTCATTCTCTTCACCGCAGCAAGGGGAGGCAGGGCAGGGAGCTGGAGGCAGGAGCCGACGCCGAGGGGTGCTGCTCACTGCCTGGCTCATCTCCGCTTCCTCAGCCTGCCTTCTTACAGGACCAGCACCCTGAGGCTGCCACCCACAGTGGCCAGCCCTGCCCCAGCAAAGACTAATTAAGAAAATGGCCCCCACAAGGAGAGCAGCAGAACCAGAAAATGTGAACACAGGGGTCTTCCCAGAGACTCATTCTCCAACCAAGGCATGGAGAGAACCTAGAACCCCTGCACAGGTGTAGCCCATGGCAGTTCAGTGTCCAAGTGGGTTCCATAGTAATGGGAAGAGGGACTGCCTCTGACATAATCTGATTGGCCTGCTCATTGATCACCTCCCCCTGAGGGGGGAGCAGCCTTACCAGGCCACAGAAGAGGACAATGCAGCCACCACTCCTGATGAGACCTGATAGACTAGGATGAGAAGGAAGGAGAGAGGAACCTCTCCTATGAGTGGACTTGGGGAGGGGCTTGTGTGAAGAAGGGGGAGGGAGGGTGGAACCGAGAGGGGAGAAGGGAGGAGCTTATGGGGGAATACAAAGTGAATAAAGTGTAATTAATAAAATAAAATTTTAAAAAAGAACTTAAAAAAAGAAAAGAAAATGCCCCACAGCTGGGTGTACTGGCGCACGCCTTTGATCCTGGCACTCGAGGGGGGGGGGGGGGGAGGCAGGAGGAGCTCTGTGAGTTCCAGAGCAGTAAGTCACACATGTTCTTTTGAGAATCAGGGATGAGGTGCACACTGAGCTGAGCGCTTGCTGCCCAGGCTGGACAGCCTGAGCTCCCGACCTGGGACCCACAGAGGTGGGAGAAGGAAGAACAGAACCCACCAAGTCGTCCTCCAGGACACTTCCTACTTCACTCCAAACTAATAAAGAAAAACATTTCTAAAGAATTTGGGAGCCGGGCATGGTGGTGCACCCCTTTGATGTCAGCACTCAGGAGGCAGAGGCAGGAGTTCGAGGCCAGCCTGGTCTACAGAGTGAGCTCCAGGACAGCCAGGGCTACACAGGAAACCCTGCCTTGAAAACAAGACAAAACAGAACAGAACAGACTTTGGGCTAAGATTCTGAGGGCAGAGTAACTGGAAGGGGTTAGGGGAGGAGCCCGTGCGCTGGGAGCGTTTTCTTTTCTTTCTGTGTTGCATGCTGTTATTTTGTTTATTTTATTTATTTTGTTGCTTTGTGTTGAATGCTGTTATTTTGTTGCTTTCTGTGTTGAATGCTTTGGGTTTTGTTTGTTGATTGCAAATCTACAGTCCCAGCGGTTGAGTCGTTCTTAGGATGGTAAAATTTTGCACACCTTTATCAGCTAGGAGAGACAAGCGGTGAGGATTCCCAAAGAGGAGGGAAGTAAAATGGGTACTGTGTTCTGAGGAGTCAGGGTGGAGCGGGAAGAGCGAGGACCTGAGAAGAGCAGGCGGCGTGGACACCTGCCGGTTTGAACACCCAAGGTTGCTGAAGTAGTTGGAGGAAACAGCCCGGTTTCATTTGTTCACACTGAAACAGTTGGGCCAGATCTAGGCAGAACAGTGATGAGACGGGGTGACCGAGAGGGTCAAGCGAACTTTTGCTGCCATTTCTGTTAGACTCACACAACCCTCTTGAGTGGAGGACCGGGCCCTGCTGCTAGCTGAGGCGCACACGGGAGCTGGGCGGTTTCCAGTCCCCCCTCCCCCCAGGGCCCCACCCTCCCCCATCCAGGTGGATGACATGGTATGAAAGCATCATGGGCTCCCTTGGCCTTTTTTAATGATTATTTAGTTTTTAAATATTTATTTATTTGAACATGAGTGTTTTGTCTCCATGTGCCCGTGTGTCAGAAGCATTCCTGCAGAGGGTGTCAGATCCCCTGGAACTAAATTACAGGTGATTGTCAGGCACCATGCGGGTGCTGGGAACTGACCCTGTGCCCTCTGGAAGAGCAGGCAGCACTTTCATCTGCTGAGTCCTTTTTTCAGGCCCTTTCATGGAAATGGAGATTGAATTCTCACAAGTGCTCTGTCGCTGAGCCACACCCAGCCCCTCACTGGGGGATTCTAGGCAGGGGCTCC
>NW_026596028.1:63230-66011 GCF_907164565.1 Psammomys obesus
GGGGGGGCACGGCACAGCCTGCCCTGGCCCGCTCTGCCGGCACAGCCCTGACTGAGGACAAGCAGGGCTGTGAGCCCGCTTGGCTCGGCGGACACGCCCAACAGGAGCCTCTGACCACAGCAAGGACCTGGGGACGGGCGGGGGCAGGGGCTCTCAGGCTCTGCTGGTGAGCGTGGAAAACAGGCAGAGGATGACGGCAGCTCGCAGCACTGGCTGCTCTCTGGAGGACCTGGGTTCGAGTCCCAGCGCCCTCCCCTCCGGGCAGCTTGCTAACTCTCAGCGCTTTGTCTGTGGTTAGGGTTATGGGAGGCAGCGTCAACACGGCACCTACCAAAGCAGAGCCCACCCCCGCCCAGGGCCAGCAGTTAAGGAGGACTTTCTTCACACAACAAATAGCCGTGCGGGAACGGGCCCTCCAGCACCCGGAGCCGGAGCGACGACAGCGTAAGGATGAGCGAGCACCAAGCTCAGACAAACGCAACAAGGAACACCCTCACGTGCCAGCGAGCGAACGAGCCACGAGGGACGAGTGTGTAAAAACACAGCAGGGTGCCAGCGGGGCGTGGGCCGCACCCTCAGCCCAGCGCAGGAGGCAGAGGCAGGAGCGTGGCCGGCCTGGCGCCAGGGAGCCCGGCTGGCCTGGACCGCGAGAGACGGAGCAGAAAAGCCTGCAGAGGGCTGGTTGGCTGCGGCGGCTGCTTGTTCTGACCCGGGGTCACACAGACCTGCATTACCAAGCGACACCTCATGCGCCTTCCTCAATGCTGTGGTTCGCGAAGCCAACGTTCCCCAGTGGTGCGGTAGGTTTCTGTCACTGTTGCCTGTGGGGCTGGCCTCACGCTTGCTCTTTGGAGGCTGACGGTGAACTCCTGACCCCCGCTCTCAGCCCGCAGCTCTGGGGCTTGGAACGAGGCTTGTGCCACGTTGGACCCGGTGCTGCGGGGAACGGCCATGTCTCTCCGGTCAGTGGTCGCTGGGCTTCTCCGCCGCCTCAGCCACAGCCCTCTGGTTGCCTTGGCCTGAATCCCAGGGTCCCCGCTGGCTCTCAACAGGGGCCCTCGGGAACTGCAGCCCAACCAGCGACACGGGCATCAGGCCCACCGTGGCCACTGTAGAGTGTCACTGCAAGGGCCCACGTGGTCTCTGACAGGTCTCAAGTGTCTCGCAGAAGGAGGCCGGCGGACTGCAGACCAAGCAGGGCGCTGGCTTCCCCTCTCACCGGCTCCTCTGCGAAAGGACCGTTGTCTCCCCCACTTCCACGGGGACCTTTCTGGGGAACCTCCCGGTCGTCGAGGGCCAGCCCTGAGCTCTGTTCCTGGGGAGAATGATGGGTCAGCACCCCCAAGGTCCTAACTCCAGCGTGAGACCCTGTCCGCCCTCGGCCCCAGTCCCGGCCCTGAACTTTAAGCTCTCACAGTGTCCCCACTGGTCCTGACGGCAGCCACGGCTGCGTGTGGGTCTTCTCCGGTACCGGCACCCAGCACTCAACCAGCCATGCGCCAAGGAAGGTTGAGGGGTCAGGCCTGAGCTCCAGACTTCTGGACACTCAGTGCTCGTTCAAAGGCTCCTTTCCCGCCTAACTCCCTCTGGTGTACCTGAGCTGAGGTGGTGGGCGAGCTGGGGCTAGGGTGGGTGGCGGCAGGAGGGGCCCCTTGGTTAGGGAACCGCCTGGAAGGAGCGGGTGGAGCAGGAGAACAGCCACAGCCTGAGGGGAGAGGCCGGGAGAGCCGACTGCAGGCTTGAACAGCCAGCCCGAGGCTAAGGCAAGCGGCAGCTTCCGCCCCCAGGCACACTTAGAACAAAGCGAAAACGTGAGGCGGTGTGAGGGCCTGGTGCCGCACACTTGCTTTTAATCCTAACGGTGGGGCAGAGGCAGGGGGGTCTCTGAGTTGGAGCCAGCCTGGTCTACACAGTGTTGCAGGCCGACCAGGGCTACACAGGGAGACCCTGTTCCCCACAAACAAAATAAAGCCCATGTGTAGCGTTTAGTCTCCCTCTTTAGCTACTTCGTGGGTTCTAAGCGCTAACAAAACTACTCTCTCACCTCTGCTGGCTTTGTACACCCTCTCCTGTGCCCAGAAGTCCAAGAGCCCACTGACACTGAAGAGCACAGGGTCCTTCAAAGGGCCAGACACACAAAACAACCCCCCACCCCCACGATGCAGTTTTGAGGCTGCTTCTCCATTCTTTCCAGTGCCTTTTCCAGGGTTCTCAGGTCTGACGTGAGCTATCTGTCGATCTCTCGGAGCATAACCATAACTGAGATTTATTTCTTATGTCTACACCAGTGTCTGCGTGTGTGTGTCCGCCAGCAGAGGGCGCCAGATCTCATTATAGCCGGTTGGGAGCCACCATGTAGTTGCTGGGAATTGAACTCAGGACCTCTGGAAGAGCAGCCAGTGCTCTTAACCTGTGAGCTGTGCCTCCAGGCCCCTCCAGAACCTCTTATACTCCTGGACTAGCTCATCTTCCAGCATCTTGTGTTCTGGAGTTCGTCAGTGAAGCCTCTTAAATGCCTGCTCCCCGCTCTGTGACCTTTGGCTGGCAGCCTCCGCTTGGGCATGCAGGAAGTGGTATTTAGTGTAGTCTGTCTTAAAGTCCTGCTCACAGGCCCGCTGTCGCTCTGGATGATGGGTGGCTCTGTACTGCAGGAGAGCAAAGTCCTGCTCACAGGCCCATCAGTCCAGGCTTTTCTGCTGACAGAAGGCAGTAGCTGGTCAGGCTTACTACTTACTCCTTCCTTCCTTCCTTCCTTCCTTCCTTCCTTCCTTCCTTCCTTCC
>NW_026596028.1:66021-88503 GCF_907164565.1 Psammomys obesus
TCCTTCCTTCCTTCCTTCCTTCCTTCCTTCCTTCCTTCCTTCCTTCCTTCCTTCCTTCCTTCCTTCCTTCCTTTCTTTTGTGGCCAGTGGCCAGGTTTTCAGACCTCCCTGCTTATTGCTGAGCTTTACTAGTTTTGATGGTGCCCACAGCTTTTTTGTTTCCTGTGGAAGTAATAACAAACCCCGGGGCAAAACAGCTGATCATTTCCATTCTGATGTTAGCACATCCTTATAGTATCTAGGTTGATTTCATTTGTTTTTCTATAACCCAGCATCTCTCAGCGGCTGTTGCTCCTTTCTCATTAATGTTCAGAAACTTTAATGTTAACAGAGAACTAGTCACTCTATCCCGGGGGCCTTTATTCTTCTTTGTTTTGCACTTCTTCTAAGGTTCGGCTAGATGCTTCTGCTTGCTGTGTGGGACTGTGATGCAGCTGTGATGTGTGAAGAATTGTTTCATCTGACTGGAGACACGGTCAGCCTTAACTTATGCAGGTATCCCTGAAGTGAACATACTTCCAGGAAATGTGTAATTACACACTCAACCTTTTCAGAACTCCAAACAGTTGCCCATTGAGACCCTGAGTATATACCAATGGATGGTGCACAAATCTTCGTTTTCCAAATTCTGCAAAATGAAACACACCCATCCCCCAGGTTTCATCTCTTTTGGTACCCTGGGGGTTCCTTTCAGCGAGTAATGGAGTATGGTTATACAAAGAGCAAGCAGGACATTTTCTTATAATTTCCTTGGCTGGTTGCCAGGTAACGGAACATTTTTGACAGAACATGACGTTTTTCATGAATATTTGAGGCTTCTAGCACATTTCCTATTAGTAATTGGTCAGTTTTTTCAGTTCCTCATGCCAAAGGAGCTGGCAAGCCCGGATGAGAGTGAATATGGGTGATATATATATAATACATGGTTTCTTTTTCAAATTGTCTGTTGCCCTTGTATAGTGATGTTAATTCTGAATTACCGGGAATAAATTCAGCAGTTTCTGTATGTATCAGAAAAGTCGAATACCGTAAGAATTGCATACAGCTCTGAGTTTTGAACTGAAGAATATGGATTTTGAATAACTTTGATTATATTTTCTTACTTATAACTGGCCATTCCCACTTATTTGCACCAGTATAAAATGTAGGTGCACAAAATGAATAAAGTATAATTAATAAAAAATTAAAAAAAATGTAGGTGCTTCAGAAATTGGTGTTCCTTTTACAACACGTGGGAGAATCCAGTTAGTTTTATAGACTGAGGACAGCTGCTTTTAGGATATCTGCGGTTAACTCTCCCTGGCTGGCATCATGAAGCCATCTCAGCGTTAGTGTAAGGCACAATGACCTCTGCTGGGCCTGGTCCTGTTCTTCCTCTCCTAATTAAACAGAAACCTTTCCTCTATGTCTGTAATTTGCTTTACTTGTGTGCTAAGAAGATCCTTTCTAAAACACTATCTTCCCTTTGCAGAATGAGCCCAGCAGGAGAATAAGTTGAAGACAAAATAACCAAAATACAGTACAGTTTATGTTCAATTTGTTCCATATATGCATCTTGCTTTTCTACTAAAATTAACTCTTGCTTCCTTTGTTAGCTGTCTTGGACTGTTTTAAGTCTGAATCTCCTTGTAACATTTGAAATAAATTACTTAACTCTTGAGGAATTAATCCAATGGTGGGTCATAGCCAATTAATAACTCCCATTAACTTTAAAAATTAGTAAGAGTTCACAACTGATCTCTTCTGATTTCTACTTTCTGTGGTTGAATTTTTTGTTGACTTATTTTATAACCTAGATAGTGGATAGAATCTCCTCTCTGTATTTTTTTTTTTTTTTTTAGAAGCAATCTGCAAACCCCAACAAGGCAAAATTCTTGTTTCACCAAACATTTTCCCTAAAGTTTCTGCGTCAGAATCAGCTAACAAAATGTCAGCCATGTGATGGCAAATATGGAATGGATTGAGGAGATGGCCTACAAGTAATTTCTAGTGGTTGTTGCACAAAGTATTGACAGAGTTGGACCATTTAACATTTCTTGTGAAGGAACTTTCCACCGATACCTTTTTACAGGCTAAGCATTATTATACGTAGGCGCTGTGAAGGTCAGAATTTCCTTGTCCTGCTCTTGCAAGGGGACAGTATTAAAACAAAAAAGCAGTCTTTTGAATCAATTACTATCAATAGGTCATGTCTTAGGTGAAGAAATTCCAGGCTGTAACAGAGCCACTGGTTGAATTACTCTATTCGCTGCTCTTACATCTGCTAACATCCTCTGTTCTCCGATTTCTCTTTTCTAACAAACACGGGAATTCTGGCGGCGGACTCTCCTGTATGCTGAGCCCCCAGCTCTCGTACCAGCTGCTCAAGTACCTGTCAGCTTCCTTTTGTGAAGGGCCGTTGCTCTACCCACACAGGCTTGCTGGCCAGCCATCTTAAGGGGAGGGTCGCGGGGGTGATTTCAGCAGTGGTCCCACGTACAAGCCCTGCTGTGTCTTGTTTGTAGACCGTGAGGTGGCTCCGGATGAGGAACCTCCCCAGAGGCGTCTTCCATTTCACCCTGGTTTAGGGAAAGCCTGGTATCGAGGGAATGTGAATCTGAGTTCCCCACTGCTGTGAGAAATCTCGTCCCAACAACTTCATGGCTATGTCTGACCGTCCTCTCGGATTGCGTTTTCTCCATCCGTCTCCGTGAGGAGGAGAGGTCTGTTACTCCTACAAACGGCATTCCGGAAAACCCATAATACAAAGGACCGACTTGACCCTCAGTTAACTAGAAAGGGGGGATACGATACGGGGCGAGGGCCTCAGGAAAGGCTTCTCTGCAGGTCGGACCCCTGCCTGAAAACGCGGGCACCCAGGAAGGACCCGCCGCCAGGGGCGAGGTTAGTTTCCCCAGGAGGGGTGAACCCATCTGGACTGCAGGCCGCACTGCGAGGCTCTGCGCCTCCAGGGGGAGCGCTGCGGACTGCACCAATGCCTCTTCCCTTCCTGCGTCCTAGGTCTCCTACACACGCCTGAGGAGATGGCATTTTTGTTCCAAAATCACACCGAGAGAGCTGAGAGGAGGAGGCGGGGGGGGAGGGGGGGCTGGGCCTGACTTCTCCATGGCTCTGCAGGAGCCTGGCTGCGGCCTGCATTGAGACCCATCTCCTGGCTGGGGATTCCAGGCCTGGACCAGGCCACGGCACCGGGGACAGAAAGCCCGGGGCGCTACAGCGCCAGATGAGCCCTCTGGCCAAGCGGTGTTACAGAACTGCGGGTCTGGAAGTGCTCGGCACGGGCGCCCGCGTTGTGCTAGAGGAGGAATTTCTGCTCTTAGGTTAACGAGTCAAATATTGTTGAATCCACTGCAAACGCCCGGAAAGACCTGCACACACACTTGCCGTCGTGGTCCCACAGCCTTCTTACATGAGGCCTGACCCCTGCCTGCTCCTGTTACACAACAGGCAGGGCCCTGGCAGTACAGGACCCTGAGGTCGACTGAAGATACCCACGGTGACAGCCCCTCGGGAAAAGGAAGGGGGAGGTGTGGGCGCTGCGCCCCTGCCCGCAGCGGGCAGTGAGGATGTGGATGCCCACGCCTGCCGGCACACCCCGACACAAGGGAGGATTCTAGCACACTAGCAGAACCTGAGAACGGACGGGACCAGGGTGGTGGCTGCTCCCCGTCTTCGTGGAAGTCCCCACGGGGCTGGCAGGCTGGCACCTCCCCACAATGCCAGTGGGGTGGCCGGCTGTCCCAGAGCCTGACCGCTTCCCCACCGGTCCAGAGGCTATATAAAAAAATGCGTGTGGCTGCTCAATGAAATACATCTCACCTCAACGCTGGCTTCCAGTTTCCCCGGCTCCTGAGCCACCGCCCTCACGCCCTCCCGGGTCCCGGGTCCCACAAGGTAACTGTCCAATTCCTAGAAACTGGGTATAAATAAACCTTTCGAAGCGGCTATTCTAAATTCCAAAATTCTTGTGAAATAACAGTCACATCAGCTCCTGCATCCACCAAGCTTTCTACTTCAATGTCACTCGCTCACAGCTTTAACTCTGGAATCTGGTCTTTAACTAGTGTTTGCCAGAAGACACACTTTCCAGTACTTCCAACTCTCCTGGTCTTTCTCTGATACACAGAAACGGCAACGACTCGGCGATCCTAGCTCCCGTGTTAAATTCTCTCTCTACAGAAGCCACCACTTTAAATTCTCCTTTGAAACCTTCCTCTGTACTTCCTGGATGCACAATGAATCCTCAGGAAGTCAAACTGCTCTTTCAAAGACCACTCCACTGTCCCTGGGGGCAGCGCCCATCAACCCCAGATGCTATTTTGAGAGTCTGGGGCCACAGTAAGGCGTTTATCTGCAGCCAAGCCTGGAGCAACACTGCCTGCCACAGCGTCCGTTACGTCTGCGACCCTCGGCTGAGGCTTTCTGCCGCTTGTTACTTCCTGGATGACAAGAGGTAAGCAGCTTGTACCTTTTGCTCCGAGGCCTTGAGCTAGCCTAGCTGGCCCCCACGGGTATCTCTCTTGGACCTACACTCATTGGTCCGACGGTAACCCTTGCCTTCCTTCTGATTTATAGAAAACTCATTACCCTTAGAGATGCCCTGCTCACAACTTTGTCTCAAATGTCCATGTTCCCCACCATTAAAACCCTGGACATTTTGGTATCAGAGAGCGCTAGCAATAGCCTGACCTAGTATATCAGCACGAGGAGCAGTAGCATGGTTTGCTGGAACCAATACTGTTCAGATCATGTATCCGTGGGTGCTGGCCTGCCTTCACGTCTTATGACTTTTTTACACTCTATGCTTGCATTTTCAAATGCTCGGGACTCCAGCAACACCTGCCTTCTGTCAGGGCCCAGCATGGTCTTATTTACTGCTGAGATCACTCTTGGTAAGAAATCAGTGAAGGAGTCTCCAGATCCCTGTATAACTTTTGTAAATGATGTAGACTCCTTTCCTGGCTCCTCAACTCTGTCCCAAGCTCTTAAAGCTGCTAAATGGCATCGTTCTATGATCATCTTCAAACTGAACCTGTTCTTGTACATCAGCACCGTGACCTTCCCCAATCAACGGGTCCTCACTGTATTAACCCCCCTAACTAATGTGCTGTTCCAAATCCCTGGCTTCTCTCCACCTCGAAACCGCTGCGGCTGAGGAGCTGACTCTCATACAAACGTTACCATCCCGCTTGGCAGGCAGCCTTGGGAATACTTCTGAGTGGCCCAATTACTTGGTTTCACACAGGGTAAGCACATCCCAGCAGACGGCCTCCTTACGCTGACGGCCTCCTTACGCTACCGGAGGCCGTCATTTCTGCAGGATGCCATCCTACTTCACCGCAAGGATTACCCATCAGCAGCACACACTGCGTAAGCAACTAGACACGCTGGCTGTTGGGATCCTGTGACCCAGGACTTGTGTGGGTTTAGCCTGTCTCCTGAAAAGGCTGCCTCTTCTGATCGTCCTGCCTGTTCCTTTCTTTGACACCTTTCCTTCCTCTCTCCGTACCTGGGGGAACTCCCTCTCGCTGATGCAGTCACGGAATGACTTATTCTGCCTGTTCCTGGTGTTTTTCTCCCGCTTTTTGATTCCCAAGCTTTTCTATGTCCACCCTTTCCAGGCGCTAAGCCAGTCGTTCCTCTAATTCCACCCATAGTTTTTCCAGTTACTCAACCAGACTTTTATAAACAAAATTGCCCAAAATGAGCGAAAGGAGAAAGAGAAAAACAACGACCCTGCTCTAAAAACCTAGGGGTGGGGCAGGTATTAATAGGTAGTGCAAACCTTTCATTCCAGGGCTTGGGAGGCAGACACAGGGAGATAGATCTCTGAGTTCCAGGAGGACTCCGTTACACAAGAGAAACCCTGTCTCAGAAAAGCAAAAAAAAAAAAAAAACCAACATGTGGAGGATGTCCTAACAACAGCCTCAGCAATCACCTGTCACTTCTTGAAACAAAGTATCCATCCCCCTTCTTCTGCCTTTGCTCCCATTCTGCTTAGCCAAGTCTTTTAATGTTTCTTTTTCCCTCAAACAGCCTAGCCACATTGGGTGCCAAATGTAGCTTTCAGTGTTCTTTCTTTAGCTACTTTGTAGGTTCTTCTCCTCTCTCCTAACAGTATCTTCTTTGGCTCCGCTATCACCACCTGTCTTCTCTTACTCTGCTGCCTCACTTTCCCTGCCTCCCATTTTCACTTTGATCAATCTCCTCTTTCTCTCCAGCCCCTCTCTCTTGTTCTTCCTCCAGCTGGACCCGACTCCTGCTGCTCTCAGCTCTCAGCCTCTGCTGGCTTTTTATATCCTCTCCTGTTCCCAGAAGTCCAAGAACCACCTGACATTGAAGGACACAGGGTCCTCTAAAGGACCAGGCACACAAAATAAATCACTACACCTATGTTCTCAGGCCAGACAGGAAAGGGCTGCTTTAGCAAGCCTCACCTCACTGTCCAGCCTGCCTACAACAGGCTAGAAATTGTCATTTTACTCTTCCCTCTCCAAGTCACCACTTCCTTCGCTGAGCCCACACAGGACAGCTAGCTGAGTCTCAGAACTGACAGGCGCCTAGCAGAGCTTCTCACGGAGACAGGAAAAGCAGCTTCTGAGGTCACACAGAGGCTAGCTGGAGCAACCTCCCCTCCTCAACAGCGCTCAGCCCCTAAGTTTGCCATTTCTTCCCTGTCCACCACTACGGGTCCAGAAAGGGCTGCTGGCATGGACTGGGGCCCTTCTTGTCCAGGAAAGGGCAGCATGTGAAACCTCTACCCAGCCCCCATTCTCAAGCCCTTCCTCCCTAGTCTAAGCAATGGAAGACTTGGTTTTGTGTAAAAAACTCAAGCTCTTGAGCCTCTGCCTTGGGTGGGCAGCAAGTGGAGTTAGCTTCAGCCGGCGAGGAGCAGAGGCCAGGTTGGGGGGGGCAGGGAAGGAGGCAGTGGCAGAGAATCCCCGGTTGCCACTCCTCTCCAGCCTCCCATCCCGAGGGCTCCAGTGAGCTCCTCCCACTGAGTGGGCAGCAAGTCCTGGGATCTTCTTCCGAAGGTCGGAGTTCAGGTCCAGCCAACTCACAACTTGTGGGAGCTTCAGCCCTCAGGGATCTGACGTCTCAGGCTCCCACAGGCTCTGCGTGCATGCGCACAGACCACACCCATGCACACAGCTGAAGAAGGCTGGCGGAGAATCACATTCAGGGGCTTCAGGACCCGGCACCCTCACGGCGACTTGACTGGCTCTAACCCAGTGGCAGGGTGTCCGCACCCTCTCTCTGGCCTTCTCAGACACCAGGGACACTTGTGATGCACAGAAGACCCCCCCCCCACACACACACAAATGAAAAAGAATGCCCGCTATAGACATACAGAATTGTACAAAGCACATGAGTACGAATATATGAACAGGGCTACGAACCAATGATGCCGAGGCCCTATTTCCTTCTCTGACAGTTAAGGAAGACCAGGCCCAAAGGACAGATGCCTGTGGCAGACGAGTTAGCACCCTGCTTGCTCTCCTTCAGCCCCCTCCCACGTCCCACCAACAAACAGTACTTGAGAGCCGTGATGGCCACCTGTGCCCTTTCCAGGCAGTTTTATTGGCGCAGTTTGTGAAACATCTTTGCATCAACCTAAGTCCTCACCTTCTCTTCCCGAGAAAGCGGCTGGCTCTGGTCCTAGCTCTGCACACATCTGACTTTGAACTGACATGATGCTCGACTTAGAGTCCAGTGGCAAGCCTGCACCTAGGTCAGGGAGCAGGGGGAGGTGAGGACAGCCAGATGTTGTGTGCACTGTGGAGGGCTGGGCAAGGTGGCAAGGCCCAAGGGCACCCCAGCTCCAGAGCCCCCCGCTGTGGTCGAAGCACATCGATGGACAGTAAATCAGACCCTGAGAGAGTAGCCCGAGGCGAAGGTGTGTGGGGCCAGCAAAAGCCCGGGCTAGAGCCGCTTGGAGGCTCTGCAAACCCGGCCCCAGGGCGGAGGGAGCCCTCCCTGGAGCAGGGCTGAGAAGCAGCGCCCGGCCGTGGCTCTCGTCTCAACACCCATACCCTGCAGCAGAGGCTGTCAAGGAACCTGCAGTCCTGACGCAGCCCTCAGAGCTGCTGAAAGCCAGTCTGGGCTCCGAGGTGGGGTCAGTCCTGCAGCCCCAGGATCAGGAGGTCGCTGCCCCACGCCGGGTGCCTTCTTCCTCCATGAGCAGCAGGCGGCGGCGGCCGGCCTCATAGTCTGCCTCGTCCACGCTGACCAGCAGGCGGACGGCCTCCCGGCCCACAGCCTCACGCAGGGCCTCAGTCAGGAAGACACCCCGAAGGGCCTGCAGCAGAGCGCCGCTCAGATAGTCACCCCAGAAGGCGTCCAGGTAGGAGAGCTCCGAGAATTTGATGTCGCACACCACAGAGCCCAGGTCCCTCGAGCGCAGCACAGCGGTGGCCTGTCCAAACACATCCAGCTGTCGGGCCAGTGCCTGAGGCCTCCTGGACGCCACGCCCTGCTCCAAGGCCGGCCCGTGCTCGCAGTACTCTGCCCGGACCCGGAGCCGGATGTCTGCAGGAGAAGGAGGGCTCAGCGGCGGGCACCCAAGTTCCCCTCCCTCTGTCCTGCTCCCTCCAGCAGCCACACCAAGGAGGCCCTGACATCTCCACCTCTCTGTGGCTTGAGAGATGGCGGCCCTCCCAACCTCAAGCGCTCCTGCTCCCTGAGTCAGCAGGCAGGCTCCACCCAGCTCACACCGGCTCTGCCCACTGAGGAGTACTCCCTCCCAGTTCCCAGTTCGTTCCAAGGCCCCCTTCCCAGCAAGAAGAGCCAGGTCAGATGGCCAGACTGCCCACACCCTGACCACTCCCCAGAGTACCTAGCTTTTTTTGACTACTGTCTCCAGCTACTCCAGCATGGGCATCCAGTGCTGGATGGGCTTGCTGTGCTGCTCACACACATGCCCTGGGGGACAGAGCTGTTGCTCAGAATTTGTGTTTGTGAATGAACCAATGCGGAAGCCAAGGGAGCTGGCTTTCTTAGCCAGCCTCACAGACAGAATCCCAGAGCAAACAGCTCGCGCCTGCAACAAGCCCCAGGGAGCGAGGGGACCAGGCTCTGCTGAGGGCACAGTGCTCTTCCCACAGAACATGAGGTGACAGGGTAAGCCCAGGCCGCCTGGGCCACTAGGTCATCCAGAGAAGAGAATCAAGCCCACACGGGGCCAATGAGAGGCGGAGATCCCTGAGCTCATGGTTGGTCAGGAGGAAGCATAGGACGGGCAGGCAGCCCCGGCAGTTTGCACTTCACCTCAGCATATGAAGGTGGGTGCCTGCCACTGAGCCCACAGAAGGTGGCGGCTCTGCGCAGGAGACAGGCAGCCCTCAGAGGCACTGCAAGCGTGAGTTTGGGCTGGCCGCTTCCCTGGCCCCGCATCCGTGTGAGGCTATCAGCAGGTGCACGGCTGTGAGGCCCAGCTATGCCTGGCGACCGCGGTAGCCAACACTTGACTGTTGCCAACCGTCCTAGACCCCAAGTACTCCATCACAGAACTGCACCCACAAACGAGCCTGGGAGGCAGGCCTACTAACACTCCCACTACAGACTTGAGTGGAGGTGGAAAGGAGACAGGCCGACTAGCCCCAGTCACAGCCTGGCAGCCTCCTGCAGGCAGAAAGCGGCTTCTCCATAGAGAGGAGTCATTGTCTCCAGGAGCTGTTGGGCCACTGCTGTGCCCTGGGCAATCAGAGCCTCTGCAAACAAAGGTCCCCCTTAGGCCAGGGCACGCCCCCTGCCGGAAGAGCTGTTAAAGAGGACATGAAGAGAAGACTGGGCAGGGAGCACCAGCCAGGGAGAATGCAGCCCAGTGGGGGTCCCTGAAGCCACAGTAACCAGCAGCTGTGCACTCTAAGTGACAGACACTGGGCACGCTCCAACCCTGAAGGTGGGGGCCACCCTCAACCCAACAGGAAGTCAAAGCCCCGGGAAGATGTGGGCTCCTGTCACCTTTCACAGCTGTTCAACAGAGAGCAAAGACTAGGCAGGCCCCCAGAGCCTGATGACTTCCTGCCACATCCACTTCCTCCTCCTACTCCAAACCCTTCCTCTTTCTGTCTCCAGGGAACCCCACCCTCTCCACTGGAGGCCCAGAAGAGTTGGCCTCAGCTCCCCAGCTCCCTCCACCCTAAAGGCCAGATAAGCCCTCTGGTTTCCCTGACTCCTATAAACCTCTGACCACACCTTCCCATCTGAGGGTGGGGACCAGGGGAGCAGAAGAAACAGAACCTGCCCAGGGCCATGCAGGGCTGGGCAGAGGCAGAGGCAGGAGTCCCACAGACCTGAAAGTGAGTCCCAGCTCTGCCACGCTCTAGCTGTGGGGCCTTGGGCATGTGACCTCACCTCTCTCTGAGCCTGTTTCCCCATCTGAAAAACACAAGCAAACAGGAGGTCCCTGCTGCACGGTGGTCACGAGAATCAAACGAAGCAGCTGTGCAGTGCCTGACTCTTACAGCACACGAACTGTGACTTCCAAACCCACTGCCTACCCAAGTGACTCCGACCCAGGCGCTCCCTCTCACCGACCCCTAAGCCAACCTCCTCCATCACCTTCCCAAGTTCTGCAGCATCTGCCCAAGCTCTGCATTCTGGCCACCACAAAGCACTCCTCACGCTCTCCCAAAACCATCTACCCGCCTCCTCTGCCCAGAAGACACCCACTTACCCAGCAAAGCACACGTGCCCACTTCCAGCCCAGCCAGGCCCTTCCCTGCTCCTCCTCCACAGCCCCGAGCCCCCATGAAATCATCCAGCCATCGGTGCTCCACCTTCCCCGCAGGAGGGCCGGGGACAGGTGCCCACAGTAAGCTCTCTCCTCCTTCCACAGGACCACCCTCCGGGCTCTCCTGCCTCACTCCCTCTAACCCTCAGAGCACTTTCCCTAGTGCGTCTACAAATGAGGAAACCAACGCTCCGGCAGCCCACAGCCCACCTCTGACCTAGAAACAGATTGCCGCCCAGGAAAGCGAAGGACGGGTTTGAACCGTGAGCTCCAGCTGGTAGTTCTGGCCCTGAGTCACCGCTCACCACACAGCCTCTGCACCACTACGAGCGAGCACCAACACCGACACACGAGTGGGCTCTCCCGGCTGCCCGAGCTGCATGCACCTTGCCTGTGAGCCCTGGACCATTCCACGACTTTACGAGGCTGAGCCTTTCTGCACATGAGGAAACTGAGGCACAGAGGCGGAGTCACCTAGACCACTGCAGAATTCTGCGGTGGCCAGTTCAGTTCAGAGCCTGAGCTCTTAACTACCCAAGCCCGGGCCGCTGCCTCACACAAGCGTATAAACAGGTAATTACAGGCATTGTGAGGCAGGACGGACTTGCCATCCAGAGTTCCTGTCCAAGAAATGACACCTGACGTGAAGCTGGAGGAAGACACAGCAGGTCAGCCAGAAAATCAGAGAAGCCGGGCCGTGGTGTTTCCGGAAGGAAGCAGCATTCCCCAATGTCCAGGGAGAAAAGGAGCTTAGGGCAGCCAGCGGCCTGGGGCCAGCGCAGCGAAAGGGTGGCGGAAGGTCAGCAGCATCGGGAGGTCTGGTCCTCTTTGTGGCCATCTGGAGGTGAACACAGCCCTCCCTCCGAACCTCGGTTTCCCGGCACACTGCCCTCTGGAGGCCATGGTGAGCACAGGTCTGACAGGCAAGGACACGACCGGGACTCAGAGATGACACAGCTGCTGGGCATGACTGGTAAGGGGGCAGGAACAGGGGCAAAGCTCAGAGAGACACTCAGGAAGAAAGTGGCAGCCACCCCAGGGGCCCCGCCTTCCTAAAGGAGCACTCAGGGACGGGAGCACTGCCGGCTCACGTTGGGGCAGAAAAGGATGCGGAAGTGGGAGGGGCTTCTCCCTTGGCATTCCGGGGTCGCGGCCTCTGGAAGTGCACACCACGGTGAGGGCTAGCGACTGCCCTCCTAGAGTCAACGGTGGGCTTCGGCTCTCACTGCCTGGCTCTGTGGCAGCGTGGCCCACCGCTCCTGAGTGGCCTTACTAAAGGCCAGTTCCTTCACCTCCCACTCAACTAGCCAAGGGATGCTGCCGCCAAACTTCAGAGAACAGCAAGGAATCAACCACGGCCTCCTGATGGAAGAAAACACTGCGACCCAGGAATGAGTCTGAAAACTCCAAACATCAGCAGACAGTGCCGACGGAAGCCCGGAATCTGAACATGAAAGAGGCTGAGGCAGGAGGATTGACTGTCACAAGTTCAGGTCCAGCCTGGGCTGCATATGGTGTTCTGAGCCAGCCTGAGCTATAGTGTGCTAGCCTGTAATGAGAATTTTGGTTTCTTTCAAAGCCCAGTTGTTATGTGAACGTATTTTTGTTTTAATCCAGACGTGGGGTTGCTTCCGATTGCCCACAACCAGTAACCATGACTGTCTTGTGCCCTAGGAAGGGTGTGTGTGTGTGTGTAATTCTGGGGATTCTGGAGATGGCGCAGATGGGAGAGGCCCGCTGCTCCCCACTACTGCCTTTGCTATTGCTGGTTTGCTGGGTACTCTGACAACAAAGACTGAATTTGCCCCTAATCAGCAGGAAGGAGTCTAAAGAGGTCTCCACCCTTTCCCTCTAACCTTCTCTCCTACCCAGTGTTGGGGGTTGGAAGGGATCGGGTGGAATGAGGGTTGGAAAGGTTGTAGGTGTAAGAACCCAATAAAGTAACCCAATAGTTCTAAAACTCTAAAACTTAAAAAAACAAAAAGCGGGACCCTGGATCTGCCCATGAAATAAGCAGTAAGACGAGACAACTGGGATGACTCCAGCGAGCTGCAGTGGACAACGGGTGAAGGCCGGGGAAGTCCTGGGCCAACCCGCCTGCTGGCATACAGTTTTCATTAAAAAGTTTAAAGCTGGGCATGATGCAACGCGCTGGGAGACAGAGGCTGGATGGTCAGGAGCGCCAACTGTGGCTGTACCCCAAATTCCGGTCCTGCCTGGGCCACATGAGACACTATCTCAAAAAGCCAAGCCCAACCCCAGCCCCCAAACTGCAGTAGAGCCAGGCCTGACGACCATCTCTACAATCCCAACTCTCAGGGCAGAGGCAGGGGTGTTGGCGGAGGTTTAAGACCAATCGGGCCTACACAAGTTCCAGGCTAGCCAGAGCTCCATGGAGAGACCTTCTCCCGTCTGCCCGTCGCCTTGCCTCTCCCCACTCTCCATCAAACCCTCCCGGCTTCGGGGCCACCTGTGACCAGCACAGGTGCATGCGCACAGGCTTTTGCTCCTGCCGATCTGACACCTCTGACGTGGCTTCTCCTCCCACCAGAAAAACAGCTCACCAAGAGCAGAGGCCCCGGCAGGCATGGTGCACACACAGGAACAGGCCTGCTTCCTGCCCAGCTGTGGTTCTGACTTCCGCTCCCCTGCCTTTCAGGCAGGCACATTTGCCCAACGGTAGCCAGACACAGGCCCTACTTCAACAGCTGTCTTGAGACTCAGAGAACAGGCAAGTAACAGGGCCAGCAGTGTCCACTGGTGGCCGTGAAAGATATGGACTCAGGGGCTGTGTCCGACCTAGGGCCTACTATGCCCTGGACGCCCTCAAGCACTTAGTTGTTACTCCCAGTGGGGCAACGACTGAGGCCACGACTGAGGCCGGGCGTTTTCAGCGTGTAGGGCAGGAATGGCGCGCCCTCCCTCAGTCAGGCCAGGAAGGGGTCAGGGCCTTGTTAAAATAAGTCACCCCCATTTTTCAGAAGGGAAACGGGGGCCCACGCAGGGAGACGCTAGGGCAGCCCCACCCTCTGTGGTGACTCAGCAGGCAGACCAGCAGTTCTTGGTCCTTCAAGTGCCGGCCACGCCCTGACTAACAAGCTCCTGGCCTCAGGGAAGAGCCGTGAAGCCTGGCACTGGTCTGCCCAGGCCCTCAGTGACTCCCTGCCCTGGGCAGCCACCTTCACCCCACGCCAGCGCCCTGTGTTCCTGGTGGCACCCAGCACAGGCATCTGCCACCTCACCTCTGAGGGGAGACACCACCCAGGGCCCAGGAGGCCACACAGGCAATAGGAGGGGCAAGTGTGTTCGAGACCTACTTGCGGCAGGAGGAGGCGCCCGGCCAGGGCCTCCTTTCTTAGGAGCCCCACCCTCCAGCTTCCCCTCCCTCCCAGGCCTAATCCAGCTTCCAGCACAGCCTCCTCAGCTGCGGCCTGCTCGTCCGCTGTGTCCCCTGAGAACCCTGCAGCTCCCTGCTGGCGGCACTGGCCTCAGTCCCTCCATCAGGGGGTTCCTGCAGCTCACAGGCGCTTTGTGCCGGCTGAGACCACCTTGGTGCTGGTGAGTTATTCGTTTAACACACCCTGATAGACTCCTGGAGGCCAGGAACTACCTGGTCTAATCCTGTCCTCACTGCCTAGACCAGTGCGCGTGCCTGATGAAGAGATGTGCAACAAGAGAAATGATGTGAAGCCAGGTGCTGTGCACCCGTGACTCCAGCACTCAGGAGGCAGAGGCAGGCGGAGCTCTGTGACTTAAGAGGCCAGTCTGTTCTACAAAGCCAGTCCAAGGTTACACAGAGAAACCCTGTCTCAAAACAAAACAACAAAAAACAAGAAAAATTATGTGAAAGAAATGGTAGGTGGACTGCTCTGGGGCCCCTGCAAGCCCAGAATAAGGCCTTGACCTCCAAGGTCCCACCTGCTGTACGGCCGCCTATCTGCAAACCTCTACTTCCAGCACGTAACCCCACGCCGCTGTGCACAGAGGTCATACAGGAACCACCCTCCCAGTGACTCAAGCTCGTCCTGAGAGCGGCACCTACACAAGGACCACAGGGCTCCCATGCACACCTGCCTGCGGGTCACACTGGCCTGGCCGCCGTGTCCCACACATTAGACACTCTGGAGTGTGAGACTGGATGAGAGTCCTAGTGTGTCCTTAGGTCTATGCAGTGCAAGGAAGGGAGAACCAGAGACAGCTGTTTTCCAGCCCTCGCCCTCCCAGAGCACAGGGGAATATCTCAAAGACAGAGCACCAGAGCCTAGGATGGCTCTCACAAGTCTAATAGATCCTAGCACTATGGAGGCCAAAGCAGGAGGATTCCAAGGTCAAGGCCAGCATTGGGACTATATGTCGAGAACCAGGCAAGCCTACATAACAAATAATAAAAGCCCATCTCAACACAAAGAAAAGAAAAGAGAAAGTAGAAACATGAACAAAAACCCAAACTCCCAACTGTGGTGCGGCGGCGCTGCCTCCTGCCAGGGCCCAGCTGGCTTCCGCACCAGCCCCTGACGGCATCCACCACCGCCTCGGCAATCTCAGCTCCAATGGACTGTCACCCAGCTGCGAGGTCAGTCCTACAGGGGCAGGCCTTCCTGCCTCAAGCCCCGACAGCAAGCCTCACCACCACAAGCCCTGAGCCAGGAAAGCACTTCACGGTACAGCTGTGGGAACAGCTCTCTCTTTAGAGCTCTTTCTCTCTCTCTCTCTCTCACACTCACACCATCTGCCCAAGGTCAGGCAGCTTCTTTAAATGCCAATGTTAAAGCCAGGCAGATCTCTAGTTTGAGACCAGCCTGGTCTACAGAGTGAGTTCCAGGATAGCCAAGACTACACTGTGAGACTCTGTTTTGGAAAAAGCAAAACAAAAACAAAAACAAAAAACAAAACAAAAGCCAAGGCTAAGATATAACCGAGCAGCCTGACTTGGAGTCCTTGCTTCTCTCCCTAGCACACACTATGCTGTATTATATCAGCTGGACTGCAGTGACCCCTCCTGTGTGTGTGTGTGTGTGTGAGAGAGAGAGAGAGAGAGCACATAGCTACCCACTCACCCCAGACAATGCAGGGCGCTGGAGTGATGTTTCTGTACAGTGTGCAGAGACTATTCTCGTATATTCAAATGCTGACTGCTGTGCCTCTCAGGCCTGATTACGAGCCAGACCTCAGCACGGACATTTTAGGAGGCATCGCCTGTCCCAATGTTTTGTAAACACAGTTCTCCATCACCTTCTGACTGGTCGAATAAAGAGCTGAAGGCCAGTAGGCGGGACTTCTGGTGGGGTGGGGTGCCCAGGTGGGGACAGGGAGAGCGGCGGGAGTCGCCAGCTGGACGACTGAAGCAGGTGTGAGGTGAGACTTGGAAGGACAGGTATGGAGCTGCGGGGCTGGGACGTAGGCCAGGCTGGATTGCCGAGTTAAAATAACTCTGCCCAGCGTGGTGCCATAGCTAACGATAAACACAGGAAGTCTCCGAGTCATTACTCAGGAGCTGGGCGGGTACAGAAAGTCCTTACTGACCTAGTGTGCCTCACCCCGCAACCCACCATGGACACTTTACAAGCATTCGCAGGGCCCCTGGGGACCTACCACAGGTCACTTTGCCTTCTGAGGGCCTGCCTGGCTCCTGTTGCTGCTGCTGAGGCTGCCGCAAGGCCGCTGGGCCCGCTCTCCTGCGCCGCCGGGCACCACCGCTGGGGCGGCCGCGACTCCGACGCTGCCTCTTGCTTGGAGGGGAGGCTGGAAGACAGAGAAGAGCCAGCTCAGGACCAGGAAGGAAGAATGCCAGAAGTGCTCGGGAGAAGCAGGGAGCCTCTGCGGAGCCTTCTGGAGGTGGTGCTGCCTAGAAGAGAGCCGCCCCCTGCCATCCTCTGCAAGGCTGGATGTGCGTGTGCCACGACGCAGCGGCCCCTGGCATCCGGCACCCCTTTCTCGAGGAAGGGGGCACACACCTGTAAGCTCAGCTCTTGGGGTACAGCCAGGAAGACTCTAAGTCTGAGGTCAGGCTGGCGCTAAGAGATCCTGTGTTGACCTCATCCCCACCCCACCGTCCAAACGGAGGCGCTGAGGCCATCTAACGTGGGTCACTCTCGACTCTTCTCTCTCACGCATGCGCACACACATGCTCAGGCCTGGCTCCGTGGGTGAAGGCATCTACTCCAGGACTAAGGAGCTGCCTTGCCGCCTGGGACTTGAAACAACGCACACACAAGTCAATGTTATGTCTTTTCAAAAACATAAGCTTAAAAAGAAAAACATAAGAATGCAACCGTTTAACAGGAGGAATAACTTCTGTGATGAACTGTTGAACCCAGGAAAACAAGGTACTCAGGAGGCTGAGGAGGGTCAAGGGGTTCCCGGCCAGTGTGCTCCGCCTTAGACCCAAAACAGAGACGGGCCCGTGAGACTGTAAACGTGACAGTCCCAGGACGGGGACGCGGGGCACTGCGCACACCACTCACTTCCGAGGGAAGCCCGGGCGGGGCACGTTACAAACAACCAACGCGTCTCCACGGGTCCCCAGGTGCTGTCAGCATCGCCCCGTGTCACGTCACTGCGTGGAATTTAACCACACAAGATGAAAAGACGCAAAAGAGAAGATTCACACGAAAACAAATGAACCGAGGTGCACACACAATCCGTAACGCCAGCTTCTGATGACAGGGTGAGGCAGGTGCTTCAGGACAGCGGCTCTCAACCCTGCCCAGGGCCGCCTAAGGCCTCCAGAGACAGAGATATTCAAATCACAACTCACAACAGTAGCAAAATCCCACGATAATTTCACGGCTGGGGTCAGTACATGAGGCCTGCCCTAGAACACTGTGACGGCACACTCAGTGGGATCTGACCGAAGAACAGCAAACACAAACCAGAGGCCTGTGCATGTCCTCAATCCCGCACCCCAGGCAGAGGCAGGTGGATGCCTGGGAGTTCAAGGCCAGCCACAGCTGGCCACACCTGGTAAGACCTTGTCTCAAAACACACGTGCATGCTCACACGGCAAGAATGACTACAAACTTATCTCGCGCTTCAGGCACTAGATGCTGACAGTGGAGAGGGACGGTGAGTCAGGAAGATCAAGGAATCCAGGCCAGCGGGGACTATGCGACAAAACCCCGCCTTAGAGCCACCGTAACACCGAGGAGAGCTGGAGAGACTCGGTGGCAACCCTACGTCCAGACGCCGGTGGAAAGGGAATCCGCTGCACACTTGTGCTCTGACTTCATACGTGTGCCATCAACTCCCCAGCACACACAATGCGCGCTCGCTCTCTCACACACACACCAGCACTGAGATCTTTCGAGGGAAAGCAGAGCTGGGAAATGTCGAGAGGGAAGGGAAGACACGCAGTGCTAAGAAAATAAACGAGGGGCCTGCAACAGGCGGGGGGGAAGGCGGAGCATGCCTGACATGTCCCAAACCTCTCCACACGAAACAAGCAGCTACCTCTTTACTGTCGGGACAAGGGAAGCAAACCCAAGCCAGCGTCAGCGGCCAAGATTTCCACTCTAAAGGGAAGCAGTCAGGGGCCCGAGCCAAGGCTCAGCAGTTAGTGTCCACACGACTTGTGCAAGGCCCAAGTTCAGTTCCCGGCATGGCAACCTGAGAAGGCTCACAACCCTGAGCAGCTCCACCTCCCAGGGGATTGGACGCCTGCCTGGAGCCCCTGCTGGATGGGCACTCAGGGGTGCAAATCCGAACACATACACACAATTAAAAGCGCATTTAAAACCCTCAGCCTCCAAGGGCCCAGGGGACCGGAGGCCCGAGGGCCGAAGCCAGCTCGGAAGAACTTGTCCTGAGAAGCAGACACCCGCTTTCCCATTTCCGCTGGATAGACACATCCCCAAACAGACAGCGGCCACCACCAGGCCCCTTGACAAGCAGATGGCTTTGGGGGGGAGCTGCAGACAAGCCAGGACGCCTCAGCATCTTAAAGCCAAGCACTCACAATGGTGCAGACACGCACGCCCCAGGGAAGGGCCCAGCAATCCGGGCTTGAAGGACTGACAGAGGGGAGTGGAGGTGGGCAGCTACACGGTAACCACGGATGAAGGAGGGTTGGGGAAAGCACTGCAGAAAGAGCTATCTACCTATGCAGGAAGGGGGCGGGGCTTCGAGGGGCTTCCCGGCGCACACCCTCGGTCTCGGCGCTCTGGAGGCAGAGGCAGCTGGATCTCAGGTGAGCCTCGGGCCAGCCTGGTCTAGAGTGATCCTCTGTTGTTAACTGGAAAGAGAAAAAAGCCTGGAGAGCAGCAGTAGAGGCCTAAGAGGCCCAGGGAGGGCCTGGGTGTGGCTTGGTGAGGAGCGCCGCCTCACAGTACAGAGCCCTAGGTTCGATGCCTCATACCACAGGAACGGAAAATCGGTAATTAAAACAACAACAGTTTAAAAACTGCTCTGTGCACCGGCCTCACAGAACAAGCCAGTAAGCCGGCTGCTCGGCAGGCCGAGGAGGACCTGGGCGACTGAGAGCCTGTCTCAAGTGTCTGTTTATAAAAAAGCTGCCCAACACAAGCAATAAACAAACAAGTCACCACTTACAAGCGTGGTAACTGGTCCAGGCAGGGCTCACAAGAGGAAGCTAAGTCCCCGAGGAACAGCCGAGCGCGGAGCACCCTGAGCAGCACTGTTGTTCATCGCTAACCACAGCAGGAAAGTCGCTGCCCCAGCAACCCGGCCCGAGTGGCAGCATGGGGGGTCGGGGGTCAGGCCTGTGAGGTGGGTGCGAGCCCCCCTGGGATCCAGTGCTCTGGAGGCAGGTCCTGGGGTGCCCGGGGCAAGCCGGCTAGCCACACTGACCTTCTTACATTCCAGGTTCAGCAGAGACCCTGTCTCAGTAACTACAGTGAATAAGGAAGACACCTGGGGCCAACTTCCAGGCCCTCCGCACGTGAATTCACGCAACTGTGGACGCGCGCGCGCGTGCACGCGCGCACGCACACGCAGGCACAGCAGAATGTCAGCCCTGAGTCCAAGTGAAGATGTTCTCTGTACATTTAACTTCTCTAGATATGTGAAGCACAGACGTGTATGTACACACTAACTATAGCACAGAAGTTTAACCAATTAAAGGCAATCACCATTAAATAAATAAGTCTCAGAAACGTGTCTAGCCGTGTGACTGCCAGGTCACATGCCATGACATGATGTCAGAGTTAAACATGAGTCCCTGTGACACAAGCCTGTTGCTTCAGGACACGCTTCTTCCTTCAGCAGTAACAAACACAGACACGCTGCAGAACAGGCAGCCTAACCCTGCGGGCCGCTCCCTTCAAGGGCCGGGATGCAGGTTAGTCACGCTGCAGGAGGGAGGGACACTATCAGTGTCCTCACAGTGGCCTCACCTGCATCCCATCGCCGGCGCTGGCAACCGTCCTCGGTCCTGCTGGAGGACGAGCTGGAACTGCCGCAGCTGTAGCGCTCAGGGGACACTGGGGAGAGAGAAGGGGGCAGCGTTCATGGAACCCTTTCCTCCCAGCCCAGACTCCTAGGATGATGCCTAATCCCGGTCCCTCAGAGGACACACCCAAATACCCATGCCTCCCAAGGTAGAGTGCTCCCGGGGCTGCCCGCCCAGGTCCCTGCGATGGCCCTTGCCCCCTTCTGCTACCAGCTCACTCTGGGGGGTCACGACATACATAGGCCTTTTTTCTTCTCTTCCGGGGCCTGACATGCAGACATATTTTCCACAGTCAGACAGCCAATCCCTAGAGGTGCCCTTCTGCTTACACAAATCCCACAGGCCTCTTACGGGACAGGAAAGCTCAAAAGGCCCTCCCCAACCCCGAGCACTATCTCCCAAGGAAGCCTCCACAGGCCTCCTGGCATCCTGACCCTCCCAGCCCCTCCCCTTTTGCCCAAGAACCGAGGGAGGGCCTCAACCCTGGAAACAGGGCAGGCAGGTTTGAATCCTGCCCGTATTAGCTACATGTGTTATGCGTCTGACACATTTTCATGCCCTTCCCCCACTGCTATTTGAAACACCGTTTCTTAGAAAACTATCCCTCCACTGCTGCCTAATTTAGGGTTACCACTCTCAATTTGTGGCTCTCTCCCCTTCTCACTCAGTCTAAATCTAAGCTCCTTGTTTGTTATTAACTGAGTCCTCCTCTAATGCAGGCTTCACGAACTGGCATCTTGGCTGTCACTTCTCTGTGGCCGACAGGAAGGATGCAGTTTTCACGCGCAGCCACGGTGCTTAGGGGCTCTGAACCTGTTGTTTTCCCCGTGCAATGGGGGGCTATAAGGTTCACGCATGACAAGGTCACCTCTGCCTGGCACAAAAAGTTCCACGAACAACGGACACGATCATTCTCCATAAGGCCGAATAGCACAAGCTCACTCCTACTTAGGCCATCACCGCTCCCTTCGGGGTTTCCACTGTGGAAAGGACGGCCCCGCAAGTCCTCCCCTCCCGGCCAGCGCTTACCTGGCCGGCGCCGATTACACGCCAGGTGTGGCAGCAGGTCGTGGCGGGCCAGCACGCGCAGGAGTTGGCTCAGCAGCCGCAGGTTGCTCTCGTCGCACTGCCCACGGCGTTCCAGCTCCAGAAGCAGCTCCAGGCCGCTGCGGGCTCGGGCCAGGCCGCCGGGGGCGCCGGGAGCCTCATCCAGCAGGAAGGCCAGGAGCTCCAGTTCACACTCGGTCAGCTGCCCGCCCACCACCTCGAACATACGGTGAAGCGACAGCATGCCGTAGTAATCCAAACACTCCTCCTCCTCCCAGCTCGGGGCCGGGGTCGGCCCGGACAGCGCCATTCCCAGGGGAGGGGTGCGGAACAAGCTCAGAACCAGGGCCTAGAACCCACACGGCGGGGAGGAGGTGGCGGTCAGGGACGCGCTGGCCCCCGGGGGGTGTCTCCGGGCAGGGGCGGCCCCACACCCTCAACGGCCTCGGCCTCTCCCTCCCACCGGCAGGAGTGGTAGCGCCCGCGGTTCCACGGTGGACCCCGCCGAGCCACGACCGGCCGGGAGGGCCAAGCCCAGGCAGATGGCCCTCCACGGGTGGTACGGTCCGAACCTGGCACCGACCCACCCAGGGGCTCGGCTCCACCGCAGGGCACCCCGTCCAAGGCCCGGTGGCCCTGGGCGCCGCACAGGTGGCACCCCCCGGGCCCTCGCCCAGCACCCAGGCCGCTCCAGCGCCCCTCCGCCCGCCGCCCTGCGGCCTCCCCGGAGCCTCACCAGATGCCAGCGTCCGGCGACCGCGGGGCGACGGCCGCAGCCACTTGTTTGGGATCCTTCTGGCACCTTCTCTGTTATTACGCCTGCGTCACCTCGCTCCTCCCCCTCCGCCCAACTCGCGCAGGTGCGACGCCACGCCCCCACGGCGCAGGCGCAGCTCGACGCGTCCGAGCCCCGCCCCTCCCGGGCCGCGGGCTCCCCCGGAGTGTCACCGACTCGGAGGGGAAGGCCAGGCCTCACAAGCGGGGGGGTGGGCCGTCGTGGGCACTGCGGCGCATCGGGCCTGAGCTCCGGCTTGGAGACGGGGCTTCTCCGTGCGGCCCCGGCTGCCCTGGCCTCGAACTCAGAACTCCGGCTGCTTCTGCCTCCCGAGTGCTGGGATCACAGGCGCGCGCCACCGCGCCCGGCAGGGTCCGGGCCGCGGAGAAGGGCCCCCGGCGCGTCCGCCCTGGGCGTTGGGTCGTCGGAGACGCGCGGGGTCGCCGCCGTGGACGGACACCTGTCAGGGCCGCGCCGCCCCGTCCGCCCGGAGCGCGGCTGGCGCGCCTCCCCGCGCT
>NW_026596028.1:88903-114717 GCF_907164565.1 Psammomys obesus
CGCGCCGGGGCCGCGGGTCTGCGCCGGGGTCCGGGCCGCGCGGCCAGCGGCGCTCCGGCCCCCCGCCCTGCCGCGGCCCTCCCGCGGCCCGTAGAGGCGGCGGCCAGGAGAGGAAGCGCGTCGCGGGAGTTGACCCCCGGCCCCCGGGGATCGGCAGCTCCCCCGGCCCGCGACGCGGGGGGGTCGGCGGTGAGGGATGCGGGCCGGAACGGGCCAGTTTCCCCGTCCCGGGGCTGCGCTCGCCAAGGCGCGGCCGTTCGGAGTGTGTCCGCGCTGTCTGCTGAGCGCCCTTCGGAAGGGTGACGTTAGATGAGACGCGGGGTTCCCGTAGGAGGCACAGGGTCGGGTCGTGGGCGCCAGGTTTCCCCGTGCGGGGGCTCCTCCCTACTTTGTAAAGTTTGTCGGTCCGCTCCTTGCCTGAGCAAGCCACGTAGCCGGTCCTGATCCAACCCTGGAGGGAGGTCTCTCTTGCTAGTGGGGCTGTAACTAGGAAAACCCTTTATGGAAGGGCTTAAACTCCGTGGGGAGCCAGCTGTGGTGGCACGTGCTTTTCTGCCAACCCTGAGGAGGGGGAAGCATTTAGGCTTCCCAGAGTTTGAGGCGCGGCATTGAGTTCTACACAGGCCAGGGCCACGGAGTGAGATGTTTCAAGACAAAACGAATAAAGCCACTCGGCTCGGGGAGATTTGGAATTGGTACACAAGGCAAGTTTAGCTTCTGAGTATTTGGCGAATCATTTATTCACGGAGCATATGGGTATCAAGTGAAAACGGCCTTGTACTGGGCTGCTGCTGTGAAATTCACACCCTCCGGTAGGGAGTCCTCTTTAGTCGCTGCACGTCTCTGTGCACATGCTGTGTGCAGGATGGCCACCCTGACCACCTCGGTGATGAGGAAACTGAAATTCCTGCCCTCTGGGAGCCCTCCATGAGCAGCTAAAGTCTGCCCGCTCCTGGCATGCACAGAGACGGCACAGAAGTGAGGAGGTAAAGAAAGGGAGTCCAGGACAGCCAAGGCTGCACAGAGAAACCCTGTCTCAAAAAAAGAAAATACCAGGAGGTAAAGGTGCATGCAGCCCTGATGACCTGAGTTCAGTCCTCAGCACCTGCATAAATGTGGGAGGAAAGAGTGAACTCCACAGAGGTGTCCTCAGCATGCCACATAAATGCCACGGCATTTACTCGTGCATACAGACTTTGTAACATAAGCATAACAAACAAACAATGGTGTTTCAAAGTGGCTCAGTGGGTAAAGGCAATTGACACTAAGCCCTCTGACCTGCGTTTGACCCCAGAACCCACGTGGTGGGAGGAGGACCAAGTCCTTTTATGTTGCTATCTTAGCTCCAGGCATGGGGGGGGGGGGGGTTGGACAATAAAAATATAATAAAGTAAAAATAAAACCTCCTAAAAATGTTGGGGTTGAAGGTTGGGACGTGGAGGATAGGAGGGAGGGCCTACAGCCGGGATATAAAGTGAATAAGTTGTAATTAATAAAGAAAAGTTAAAGTGTGGGGATTGAGCTGAGCACAGAGGCGCACGCCTGTGATCTCAGCAATGGGGGGTGGGGCAGAGGCAGGAGGATCTCTCAGTTCAAGGCCAAACTGGTCTACAAAAGTGAGTCCAGGCCAGACAAGGCTGCACAGAGAAACCCTGTGTTGAAAAAACTGAAAAAGAAAAAAGTAGGGATTGGATCAGGTGGCTAGTTCCTAGGCTGGGGGTTCAGGGGCTAACTCTGGGGTACAGTTGTGGGAAAGGGGTGGGGTTAGGTTGAGACCAGACAGAACAGAGGAGGTAGGACAGTGGCAGGGTGGACGGCTCTGTGCTCCAGGGCCTCGGGAAGTGCGTCCACCTGTGGTTTCGGGGCCGGGAGGCTGAGGCAGAAAGCCCGCCTCAGAGGCAGCCTCTCTCCCACAGCTTGAGGCTGGCCTGGCGACGTGCGAGCCAAGTGTTGGCTTTGTTAATGAGGTGCCTTAGGCTTTCTGGTCAATCCGAGGTTTGCTTCCATTTTACAGGTGAGAAAAGTGTGTGCGGAGGGAAAGTAAAGCAGGAGCGCGCAGAATCGAGCTGACGGAAGTCTAGTGCCCACTCCTCCCTTCAATACTTGTCTGTGTGAGTACACGGGGTGGCGGGGGGTGGGGTGGGGTGGGACTGGACGGTGTTGCACAAAGAGGAAACCACGTGGGGGAAGACTGAGGGGAGGGAGGGGAAGGGAAGCTGTGTGTGTGTTTTCACAACGGGTGTCACTGGGCCTCAGGGTAGCTTCAGAGGCCAGGTTCCAGAGTACCCATTCTCTTGCAGGTCCCTGAGCAGAGTGGCTGGGACAGGCCCAGAGATGTGGGATCTTGAAAGACTGAGGGATAAACTTTGACCTGAGATTTGCCTGGCAGACTGGCGAGCAGTGGAGCGAGCAGGGGTCTCCTGAGACAGTGCACGCTCCTTAGGTTTCTGCTGTGCACCACTGGCCTCTGCCCACTTTCTCCAGGCACTGCCTTCCTGCGTGATGGCAGAGACGGTGGCAGAGGCAGCTGAGATGCCAACACAGTCACCAGGAGCAGTGGAAGCTTCCGCACCTCTGTCCGGAGAGCTGGCGGACATGACAACAGCAGTCACTGACCTGACCTCAGGGGAGGCCCTGGCCTCGTCCCTCTTCTTCCAGCACCACCAGTTCATGTGCTCCGAGTGCGGCAGCCTCTACAACACCCTGGAGGAGGTCCTGGCCCACCAGGAGCAGCACCTGCCCGTGGTAGCAGAGGAGGACACACAGGCCGCCCAGGACTTGGGCCTGGGGCCGGAGCTGGTGCCTGGCGCTGCAGAGGGGCCTTTCCAGTGTGGTGAATGCAGTCAGCTCATCCTCTCTCCGAGCGAGCTCCTGGCCCACCAGGACGCCCACCTGCAGGAGGCCGCAAGCCAGATCCAGTACCAGTGTGGAGACTGCCGGGAGCTCTTCCCCTCCCCCGAGCTGTGGGTAGCTCACCGCAAGACGCAGCACCTTTCCAGCAGCGCCGCCGAGCCTCCCCCCGCCGTGCCCTCAGAAGTCAAGATGGAGCCGTACGAGTGTCCCGAGTGCTCCGCCCTCTGTGCCACCCCCGAGGAGTTCCTGGAGCATCAGGGCACCCACTTTGACTCCCTGGAGAAGGAAGAGCGCAATGGGTTGGAAGAGGAGGAGGAGGAGGAGGAGGAGGAGGAGGAGACCGATGAGGAGGAAGCCGCTGCAGAGCTTCCTGCTGGCGACAAGGCAGAAGACAAGCGCACAGCTGACCTGGTTCAGAGCTGTGGGGATTGTTCGCAGCACCGCCCTGCTTCAGGGGCGCGCCGCAGACACCGCCGGGCATCAGGCCCCGCGTCAGCCCCCCACCCGTTCCACTGCAGCCAGTGCCAACGCAGCTTCAGCTCTGCTAACCGGCTGACGGCGCACGGCCGGGCTCACGTGGGCGGCACCCACGAGTGCACCGCCTGCTCCAAGGTCTTCAAGAAGGCGGCCTCTCTGGAGCAGCACCAGCGGCTGCACCTCGGAGAGGCCCGCTATCTCTGTGTGGACTGTGGCCGCGGCTTCGGCACGGAGCTCACACTGGTGGCCCATCGGCGGGCCCATACCGCCAACCCATTGCACCGCTGTCGCTGTGGCAAGACCTTCAGCAACATGACCAAGTTCCTCTACCACCGACGAACTCATGCTGGGAAAAGTGGAACCCCCAGCCGGGTGGCAGCCGTCTCCCCAGCTCCTGCTGAGCCCACACCTTCACCTCCACCCCCCGCCGCCCAGCTGCCCTGTCCACAGTGCCCCAAGTCCTTTGCCTCAGCCTCCCGGCTCTCCCGGCACCGGCGCGCAGTTCACGGCCCCCCGGAACGTCGGCACCGCTGTGGGGTCTGTGGCAAGGGCTTCAAGAAGCTGGTTCACGTACGCAACCACCTTCGGACCCACACGGGCGAGAGGCCCTTCCAGTGTCACTCCTGCGGCAAGACCTTTGCCTCTTTGGCCAACCTCGGCCGCCACCAGCTGACCCACACGGGGGTGCGTCCCTACCAGTGCCTGGACTGCGGCAAGCGCTTCACGCAGAGCTCCAACCTGCAGCAGCACCGGCGGCTGCACCTCCGGCCCGTGGCCTTTGCGCGTGCCCCTCGCCTCCCCATCACCGGGCTGTACAGCAAGAGCCCGTACTACTGCGGGACTTGCGGCCGCTGGTTCCGGGCCATGGCGGGCCTCCGGCTGCATCAGCGGGTCCATGCCCGGGCCAGGACTTTGACGCTCCAGCCTCCCAGGTCACCCTCTCCGGTCCCGCCTCCGCCCCCTGAACCGCAGCAGACTATCATGTGCACGGAGCTTGGCGAGACCATCGCCATCATCGAGACGTCCCAGCCCCTGGCGCTGGAGGACACATTGCAGCTCTGCCAGGCAGCCCTGGGGGCCAGCGAGGCCAGTGGGCTGTTACAGCTGGACACGGCCTTTGTGTGACAAAACTCGAGAGCAGGGACAGAAAGGTCACAAGGTTGAGTCTAGGCACTCGGGAGAGGAGGACCCCTCCGGCAAGCTAATCTGGTACCCACCCATCAGAATCCAGCCCACTGGCCTCTTGTAACTTCTGACTCCTCAGAACAGGGACAGGCCTCCCAGAGGTCTCCTGTCACCTTCCTCTGCCCAGGGTGACTCTGAGGCCCTGAGAAGTGACATGAGCTCTCAGCCCTGCTGCTGCCTTGCAGAACAGGGTTTGCCAAGGCTCTTTGCATCGGCTGGTGCTCAGCAACAGCAGGTAACCTCTACGGCGCACCAACCGCGTGCCAGACCTGTGCCAGGCGCTCACATACCTCCTCAGACCTTCTGATTGTAACCCGCCCCCGGTCCTGCGCTGGGCTGGGCCTGGGGTCTAGCTGTGTCTGGCTCGGGAAGGCACTTAGTTTCTGTGGCCTTCCTCTCAGTCTTGACAGTATGAAGAGAAATCTGTACGTACCCGTCACCCCAGTGCTCAGCTCAGACAGGGTGACGCTGACCCAGGAAGGAGCCACAGCTCTGCTCAGCCCGGCCGGAGCAGCAGTCTGAAGTACAGACAGCTCGCCACGAAGCGGACAGTGCCTGTGGCTCATTCAGCCCGTGTGTCCACAGATTCTCTGGCACGTGCCATGTCCCTGGGGCTAGAGGCTCGTCGGGTCTCGGGGTTCCTGGCCTGCTAGAGACTCACTAGTGGTGCCAGTTCCTGAACTGCCCATGCCAGAGGAGAGCATTATTTCAGGCAAGCCGTCCAGGCAGGGCTGCAGGGCACACCCAACCAGGGCAGCGCTGGGCAGGGCTGCAGGGCACACCCAACCAGGGCAGCGCTGGGCAGGACGCTCAGCACTGAGATAGACGTGGGTGTCCTCCATGTTGTACAAGTAAGGAAACAGGACAGGACAGAGGGCTGCCGAAGGCCTTTAGCTGGCTGGAGGTGTTCATGTTAGAGCACCGTGCTTAGGCCCGTCTGCATGGCTGAGGAACACCGGAACCCCAAGCAGCAGAAGGGACTTCTGCCCCCCAGAGAAGGCAGTGTCATGATTATTTGGGATCTGGGCGCCCATGGAAACAGGAAGGGGTCCCATCTTCATAGAGTGTCCTTCCCTGCCCTAAGCATATGGAGGTTAACTGAGGTCGGTTGGCAGGTCTTACTCGGGCCTCTGCAGACTGCGACACTCCAAGTGAAGCAGAATGGGGCTCAGCAGGTGAAGGCAGTGTCACAGGAAGGGTGGGGCAGGCTCGCAGCAGTCCAGGAAAGGTTGAATTGTCAGCAGGCGAGACCACCTTGGTGACTGGAGTCAGCCAGGAGGCGACAGCGACACTGGGTCCGTCCATCCCCTAACGTAAACCTGCCATGCTCACCCTACTTCCGAACTGGTTTGAGGAAAGGAGGGTAAGCTCTGTCCTGCAGGGCAAAAAGGTTCCCCTGGGGCTGATGTAAGCATCTCGCAGAGCTCAGAATCTTGGGACCCCCCTCACAGACATGTCCCAAATTTCCTTTTTGTGTATGAGTAGAATCCATCAGGAGAACCCAAAGATGTCCCCTCCCTTTCTGGAGCCTCCCACCCACTCACTGCTTGTGGAGATAGCACTTCTTTCTGCCCATGGTCCCCGCCATCTGGCTCTAGCATATTTTAAAAGTCAAGGGAAAGAGCCAGGCAAGGTGGCACAAGCCTGCCCTCCAGTATTTGGGAGCCTGGGGCCACTTTCCAACACCCCTAAGAGAAGTGAAGCAAGTGCTCGCCCCTTCAGACAGGAGCAAGCCTGGGCAGCCTCCTGCCCACACATGCCCCCGGCCTCGGAGTCCACAGGCAGTTAGATACTGGCCAGAGGGACTCTCCAGCCAGGACCCCGGAGCACTGGGCTAGGACACACTCCTGTGTTCAGGTCCTGACTCTGCAGCACTCTGCAGCTGGGGTTCTGAGCACTCTGGAGCCCAGTCTCACTGATCACCCGGGAGGCTCCATGTCTGTGGTAGATAAGGTTTGCGGCTTCTCAGTGTCCCCCAGCCCAAGGTGCAGCTCCCTCCAAACCCTGAGCCCTGTCACCTCTGCAGAAACAGGCAGCCAGACAGGAAGAAGGGTTTCATGCCAATAATTTATTGAACGGAGGTCTGTACACAGGCAAACCTTACTGTGAAAACTAAGACACCAGGGGCTCTCCCTAGTCCCCTCCTTACAGGATGGGGTGAGGGAGGAAGCCTTGGGAGCAGAAGACAGGAGGGGAAGTACAGCTGAGGGAGAGGGCACGTTGGATGGTGTGAATTGACGTTTTCTTTAAGAAAAAAATTATAACAATCTATTTACACCCAGGAGGCCAGGGAAGGGGAGAGGAGGTGGGCTGGGCTGGTCCTATTTACAAGGGACATGGGAGACAGGGGAAGGAGTGCCTGGGGGAGGGGAGGGGAGGGGACCAAGGGGGTAGAAGGTCCTCATACCCCCCAGCCCCCTGTCTTCCTTCTCTTCCCTCCCCACACAACCAGTTAAAATCCTCTTTAAAAAGCCCACCACACAGGTGAGGCTGGTGAGGGAGCCGAGATGCCGGGGAAGTTCATTCACCTCTGCCCTCTAGTCTAGGCCCAGCCAGGGCAGGATCTTGACGGGCTACGGCCCCTTCCCAGCCCCGCCTGGGAGGTCCCAGATGGGCATGGAGGGGTCATGGGTGGGGACCTCAGGAAGAATTGGCGAGGGTAGGTGTGGCATCAGTTGCCTGCCAGTCTTGGCTGGTCTGAGTCTCAGTTAAAGCTGAAGGAGGGGAAGGAACAGACAGTTAACCTCTGTAGAGAGCATGGCTCGCTGCTTCAAGACACTATGCAAGAAGCTGACAGCTGTCACTCTCAGTTGCGGACTCAGATGACACTAAGTGGCTCACAACTGCTGTCAGGAGAAAGGCAGACCATGGCTGCCGAGTCTGATTTTCTTCCCCAAAGAAACAGGAAATCTGGTTTTGCACCCATAATGGCCTGGTCTTTAAATGTGGGCAACTTTTTGTCTATTTGTTCAGACCAAAGAAATGTTTGGTCTTGCAGTTAGCATTTAAACACAAATGTGGGCAGGACCGCCCTGTACTGTAAGATATGCCTTCTGTGCCAGCAACTAAAACCTGCAGGAAACTATAGGAGCCAAGGACAAGCCCCTACTCGACATGCGCTGCCTTAACCCTCTGCACAGGGTCCCCACCTTACCTTGTGAGGACGTGGAGAGGGCGGCGGAGCCTGCTGGGGACCTCAAGTGAGGAGGGACGAGAATGGCGTTGAGAGACGGCTGGATGGCGAGTTCTGCAAACAGGAGTTGGTGTCAGCAGTCGGGGGGAGGCGGGGCATCTGGGAGCCAGTGAGGGTTGGGATGGGGCGCCAAGCAAGGACCTAGTAATTGGTAAGGCCAGGTGGTGGGGACTGCAGCCACAAGACTTCTGGGTGGGAAACTGGAAACAGCCAGTGCCCAGTCACAGTGTGGAGATGCCCTGCCGGAGTCCAGGGCTGCCGGAGCCCCTCCCCCTGTTCCTCGACAACTCTACTGGCCCCAAGCTGTGCTCTCACCACTAGGACTGAAGTTGAAGAGGGGGGGAAGCGGGCGGTTGTTGGGGAGCTGGGTGCCAAGGGACCGCAGCTCATCAAAGAAGCTGTGTGCGCAGGCCTCCAGTGGGGACAGCCGTGAGGATGGCGTGTACTCCAGCAGGCTCGAGCAGAGTGCAATGGCCTCGGGTGGTGTCCGGGATTTGAACACCTGTGAGCGGAAGTGAGAGGGGGAGGTGCTGGCACACTGAGTGTCGTCTCGTGCCCACCTGTGCTAACCCTAACCCCAGACACCCACCTCCCCCGTAAGGAAACAGGCATAGAAACTGGGACGGGCAGCTAGCCTGGGCTCCATGACTTCATGGATCCTGATGCCAGACTCAGTTTGTCGCCACCGTAAACAGGGATCTGTATTTACCTATCGGTTCACACCTTTCAAAACTCTATAAACTTCACAATCTCAAAGTGGTGTTGGCTGCCTCCCTGGGTGATCTCAGACACTGCCCCCGCCAGAACTTTACTTCTGTGTATGAATGTCTGCCTGTGAACATGTGTGTTAGCCACATGCATGCCTGTAGGATCCCCTGGAACTGGGCTCACAGGTGCTTGTGAGCCGCCATGTGGGTGCTGGGAATCGAACCCAGGTCCTCTGCAAGAGTAACAAGTGCTCTTAACTACTTAGCCATCTCCAGCCCCGCAAGCCATGAATTTCAAGCCAGATAGACTCCCAGAGCAGCTGGCCTCCAAGGGGACCCACCCTTCAGCCATGCTGTGCAAGTCCCTACCTTTGCCCCTACCTTTGTCCAGGGGTGAGCTTTGATCTGGGGGAACTTGAACTCTGTGTAGTTTGGGTTCATCTCTCGGATCTGCTCCCTGGTTGGCGTTCCTAGTACCTGTGAAAGAAGGGGAGGGGCTTTGAGGCAAGGGCCCTTTCCTCAGGCCTCCCCTGCTCCCCCGGGCCCTGCCCCTCACCTTGATGATCTCCACAAGCTGGTCCACCCCACTGTCCCCAGGGAAGATGGGCTGGCCGAGAAGAAGCTCAGCCAGCACACAGCCAGCTGACCACACATCTGAAGGGAGACAGTTCAGCGCTGGGCAGCCAGAGCCACACAGCCCGCCCCTTTGCCAGCACTGTCCAACACAAGGCGCCTGCCCAGCCGTGCTCTCCAGGCCTGGTGTACTCACAGCCAGCGTGCCCTCTGACCCCAATGAACCCTTCCCTGCCCAACCAGGCCCACACAAGGTGGGACCCTGCCAGCTGGCACCCCTGTACTTCAGGTCACAAGAAAGCTTTCAATCCTGGACTAGCTTCCCTGCCTGGCCTCCGGCCTGCCCATAGGAAGAGATGAGGCCTGGCCTGCCCTCCCCTCACTACTCTGTACCTTGCCCTGCATGTCCAAGTTCACACCTACGGACCTCACTAGCTCCTCAGACTGACATTCCCCTTCAACCCTTTTTCACAGACATGTTCTCCTCTCAGCCCTTCCCCTGGGCCTGGAAGAGGGTAATGCCACCTTGAGACAGAGGAAGATGGGCCCTGGAGCAGGCCGTACCCCGACGGTAACAGTCCTAAGGTGGCTGCCAGCCTCTTCCCCCGCCGAGAACAGGCTGACTGGGAGGTTCTAGGTGAAGTGGACTCTGGAGTCCAGTCAGACAGGAGGTCTCAGGCCTGCCCTGGCTAGCTGCTGGCTGCCAGCCTTAGACTGCTTGGCTGCTCTCGACAGACACAGACACAGCCTCCGTGGCCTGTGAGCCCGGCAAGGACAGACAGCAGGCTCTCATCACCGTGCCGGCAGCAGCGGCAGGAATGCGGCACCGCTGAGACCCTCACTGCCCAGAGCTCCCCACTGACCGATGGATGAGGTGTAATCTGTGGCTCCAAAGATCAGCTCTGGGGCGCGGTAGTACCGAGAACAGATGTAGGAGACATTGGGCTCCCCCCGAACCAACTGCTTTGCACTGTGGGAAGAGATGGGCAGGGTTAGGCAGGAAAACAAGCCTCAAGCTCTATCACCCCTTCAGGCATTCCAGAGGCGCCAGGTCAACCTACCTGCCAAAATCACAGAGCTTGAGGACAGCAGTGTCGGGGTCCACAAGCAGATTCTGCGGCTTGATGTCGCGGTGACACACGCCTTGGGAGTGGATGTAGGCCAAGCTCCGGAAGAGCTGGTACATGTACACCTGGGACGGCAGGGCACACGCGCTCAGCCCAGCCCACTCTCACACACAGCACACTGCTGGGCCCACGTGAGGCCGCTGTCCATGCTGGCTGCCCATGGCCGCAATTCCTCAACTCTTGGCTCCAAACTTCAGTGCCTGCCACAATCACTTGAAGGCCCCATTCCCAGCTCTAAGGAACTCTGCTCCATTACCCCGGCGTGGCCTCAGGAGTGACACCAGAAGGTCCTGCCATAGCCCAGGCCGGGGCCAGGCACTCTGCCTCCTCTCTCCCCAAAACTGCCAGCTGCAGCGGCCTCCGCCTCCCGAGGGTGACAGCAGCACCCGTGCAGAGCGCTCCAGCCTACTTCCTGCCTTCCCTACGCCCACGGACTACAGCCCAAGTGAGGCTTTCAGTTTTGATCTGCTTTTAATTGGCACATTTTGATTGTGTGTGCATGCCTGCCTCTGGGGAAGAGGAGGTTACACACGTGCCACAGACCACAAGTGGCGATCAGGGTGACTTACTGGTGTGTCTTCACAGCATTTGTGTCCCCGGATTTGGTGCTCAAGCTTAGCAGCAAGCGCCTTTACCCACAGAACCTTTCTGGGGTTTTCTTTTGAATGGGCCTACACTGGATGCCTGGCTGGCCTGAACTGGAAACCCACCCCCAGTGCTGGGGCCATGGGCATGCGCCACTGCACGCAGCCCTGACCTTCCAGTTTGGGTTCTCCGGACACCAAGGCTGCCTCTGGGCCCCCTCCTCCCAGCATTCCTTGCTCTTCCTTCCCCCCACGCCAGGCAGGAAAGCCCTGTGGCCCTCTACACAGCAGCAGCTCCTGAGCTTTATTATTTTCCTTGATGCTGCCTGTCACCTCACCAAAACGCAGGGTCTATCTACAGGGTCCTGGCTGGCCTGGAACTTACGAAGTAGCCCAGGATGGCCTTGACTCAGAGATCCTGAGTACTGGGACGAAAGGTGCGTGCCACTATGCCAGCCAAACAGCTCTTCCAGGGCAAGGCCTGGGCCTCAGTCGGCTGTGCCGCGGAATGCTCAGCACTGGAGTGAGCTCTGGAGAGCTCCTTCCTGGTGTGTGTGACCCAGCAGCCGCTGGCACAGCCCGCACTGGCGTCGGCTCGCCAGGTGCAAAGTACCTAAGCCATGAGGAAGCAGGCCACAGCAGACGGGGGAGAGGCGGCCGGGTTCCTTGGGTGGGCACACCCTTCCTTCCTGCTGCTCCGCTTTCCCATCTGCCCCAACCCCAGTGGCACTGGCTCTGCTGTGTGGTGCAGTTCCTTTCCCACCCCCTTGGCCTTGGCTTAGCCAAAGCCACTTGCAAGCTACAGAGCTGAGGAGAGAGCAGAAGCCTCCATCGACCAACCGGAGGAGTAAGCAGCCCCCTGACACGGCCTCTGCGGGCCTGCGGCCTACCTTCACGTAGATGACAGGGATGATGAGCTTGGCCTTGGTGAAGTGGCGGGCCACCCGGTACACCGTCTCAGGGACGTACTCCAGCACCAGGTTTAAATACAGCTCATCTTTCTGGGGAGCAGCACAGCGACGTGAGGCATTTTAAGGAAGGGGGGGTGTGCAGAGGACAGCGAGGGACAGGGAGGACCTCTTGGCGAAGGCAAGCAGGAAGATGGCTAGCACCAGAGTGCGGCAACACCCTCCCACCTCAGCCTCCAGCGTCTCACCTTCTCCCCACTGGAGTAGAAGAAGTACCGCAGCCGCACGATGTTGCAGTGGTCCAGCTTCCGCATGATCTGCAGCTCTCGGTTCTTGAGGACGAAGGGAGAGTCAGTACATCCAAGCCCCTTGCCCCGCCCCTCCTCCCAGGACCATCACACCCACCCTACACCTATTTCTGCTGGCCAACCTGGCAACTGTTCCCCAAACTCAAGGCTGGAAGCCTGTGGGAGGGAGAAGAGGGTCATTTCTTCACCCTGGCCCCTCCTCCTCCTCCTATGAAGCGGGAGGCCCAGGGGTCGGGCAGCCCGCCCCCCCCTCCCCGTGCTTACTCCGAGCGGTTCTGAGCACTTCTCTAAGCACGGGGAGGTGCAAAGGCCAGCTGTCGCCCGCCCTCAGGCCAGTCTTCAGCATACCCTGAAAAGCTTTCTGAAGACAGGCCTGGTGGGGCTGGCCTGCAGTCTCAGCCACTCAGAAGGCTAAGGCAGGAGGGCTTCAAGTTCAAGGACAGTCCGGGCAACTCAGCACAGCTCTGTCTCAAAATTAAGAGTGCTGGGAATCTCGCTAGCTCAGTGCGCAGTGCTCTGGGTTCAATCCCACATACTAGCAGAGTAAAGAGCACAAGAACGGCACCACCCAGCACTGGACAAGCAGTGGGGGCCTGCTCCACCTTGACTCCTGGCACCTTCCCTGGCAGCACTGGGGACTCCCCATGCTAGCTCGGCGCCTAGACTCCAAGCTTTCAATCTCACCTTCCGCTCCACACCTGGCCACCTTCTGCCTCACCCTCTGAGGCCTCAGCTCCCTGTCAGGTCTGACTGCCACCCCAGAGCGCATCCTGTCCAAAAGCCCTCAGTGCTCGGCTCCGGCCCAGGCTACCCCATCCAGTCTGGCACAGTCCTCCAAGCAGCACGCAGCCCTCCACCTCCCTCCTCCTGCCCTCCGTTCCCCAGGCCTCTGCTAGCACACAGGGCACCCTCCTCCAGGGACAGAGCCCTGCACCAAGACAGGCGGTAAGTGAGCACCACAGGGCAGGGTTCCAGTTGGCCTGAGGTGGAGTGCCACCTTCAAGACGCTAGCATCGGCCTTACCAGACTTTTTCTTCTGGAAAAGATGCGACCAAGGGGTTAAGGAGGATTTGTGAGGCCAACAGGCCAGAGCCTACTGCTGAAGGGCCTCACTACACAGCTTCATGTGTGTTGACTTGGAACAGGAACAGCAGTGCCTGCCCTCAGAGACTGCTGAGGCAAATCAAGTCAGAACCTGCTTGTCAAGTGCTTACACTGAGGAAATACCCAGTAAACACTAGCTCTCCGCTGTTCGGGGGTAGCGTCTCCCCTAGGTCATTCCCCTCCTTGCCCCTCTCACTGGGCCACGCTTAGGCCCTGCTGAAATCCCAGGCTCAGCTGCTGAGATGTTTCAGTCGACAAGCATGGCCATCCGAGTTCAATCCCTGCCTGGATCCCACAGCAGAAGAAGCAACTCCCCACAACTGGCCAGACCTCCACATCTGCAGCCAGCCACACACGCCAGCATGCGATGTCAGACATAGGCACACACTGACATGTCATACTAGGAACATGAAATTCCAGGCTGCAACTCTATTGCTGAGCATACTCGGCAGTCACCCCCAGTGTCCAAAGCCAGCCACCCAAGCTACCTTGAACCTTTTGTCCTGAAGAACCTTCTTGATGGCCACCAGCTCCCGCGTCTCTGCCAGCCGTGCCTGGTACACGACTCCGAACGAGCCGTTCCCGATCACCTTGATGTCGGTGTAAGCCACCTCCTGGGAGCGCTCTGGGCCTTGGCCTAGAGTGGCTACCACTGTGGTCACCTTCCCGCTGTCACCTAAGGAGCAAAGGGAACACTCCACTGATCTTTTGTCTCTGGCCACCACAGCCCAGGGAGGCGACGTGGTTCGGAAAGCTCACTACGGGGAGGGACAGTGATTACTCCAGGTGTAACCGTCTGGCTCCACTTGGGGTCCAGACCTAAGCATGGGGAGACATTAGTTCCTGGAGCCCTCCCCAAGGAACCCTGAATTCTGCCTTCGCTGTATCGGGACACCAACATTCAAACTTATTTTCCATCGGTGGGTAAAGCACGTCCTAATTGCTACTTCAGTGCAAACAGCAGTGAAGGCTCAGGGGCTACCAAAGCCACAGGTGTGGACCAGCCACACGGGGACCCAGCCTTTGGCCCCTTCCACAGGGCAGGCACCAGCGAGGATCTTCCACTCAAAGGAGCAGGAACTATGGGGCGTCCCTTCTTCAGGGACTCGCTGGCCATTCTCACAGCCAGAGAACACTGACTTCTACACCCTCCCTGGCACACACATGACGTCACCACTGCTCCTGGGTGACAGAGATGGACAGGCGAAGCGGCCTTCCCTGACCCTCACTTGGGTAGGCGGAGTGTTCAGTATTCTGACTCAATGCTCTGCCCTGAGATGAGCGCTGCCCGCCCTCTCCACCTGTGGTCCAGAGGCACCTGACCTGAGAAGGCAGGTCATCTCCAGGCCGGTGGGGGATATTCCTGCCTGGGGACTTGCCGACTCCCAGTCCCTGTCTGAGAGCAACAAACCTTGGTGCCGCTCCTAGTGACCCCCTCCCTTTAGGAAACATCAACAAATTCTATGGGGGGGGGGCAGTGAGTGACACGTTGAAAAATGACCCTACATGGCTAGTTTTTGTTCAGAGCCATGCCAGGCAATTCAAACCCATGCTTTATAGAGGGTGTGACTTGTGGACCCCCTCCTTGTTGGCTAAAGAGCCCCACCCCCTCTTATTTTTTTTCAAAGAACATGGACAATGAGCTTGATTTGAAGCCCATGCTGGTTCCCAATCTGTTCTCCCTTGTAAACAGCAGTGATCACTGCCATCATTAGGGACACAAGTCTATACATTTCCAGTGGGTTAGGTGTCATGTCAGGCCTTATGTTTTAAGCCTGGCCCTGTTCTGTGGGAACACTAGTAATCCTGGGTCTGGATTTCTAACAGATACTTAATCCGAATCCCCATTTTTGATGAAAAGGAAAGAGACAGCCCCCTCTTTGTATAGGATGGTGGCAGCGATCCCATTCTTGTCTCTTGGGGGACAATAATCCTAGCTCACCACTGGCAAGTAACTATGACCTCTGGTCCTGTTCTTCAGGGATGGCAACGCCGTCAAGTACTTGAGACCTTGATGACTGGAAGAATGGGACCTGTGACCTCTGTTTCTCGGGTGCTGGCGATTCTGATTCTAAACTCCAAGTGATGGTAAGCCCCCACACCCCTTTATCCGGGAGACAGAGAGCTCAGATCCCGGTTTGAAGCACGGTGACCTCGACCTCTATGTGGGTACATGAAGGAATCTGACCGCCGTTTGATGGGCTTGGGAAACCCAGATGACCACCCCACAGGGCGCCCCCGAGTACTCACGGCCCAGCTTCACTCCGGGCGGCGGGAAGCTAGTGCCCGCGCCGGGGCCACCGCTGCCTCCTCCGCCGCTGCTGCTGGGGACAACCCCGGAGCTCGAGGCTCCCACGCCCCCACCCATAGCCCCGACTGACGACTTCCCGCCGCCAGTGCCTCCTGGGCCGGAGGCCGAGCCCCCGGGGCCGCCGCCACCGCCTCCGCCTCCGCCGCCTGGCTCCGCGAACGAGCTGGTCCGCGCCCGGCCCGAGCCCCCAGGGCCGCCTCCCGAAGGCCCGCCGCCGCTCATGGCGCCGAGCGCAGGCCCAGGCCGCGGGGCTCGGGCTGCCTGGGCTGCCCCCGCCGCTGCCTCTGCCGCCGCCTCCCCTGGGCTCCGGCCTCTTCCAGGCCGCGCCGTTCGGGCTCCGGCTCCGGCCCAGCGCCCGCCGCGGGGCACGCCGGGAGATGAAGTCCGTCTGCCGTCGGCTTCGTTGTCGCCACCCTCGACCCGCACAGCACGCCGGGAAATGGAGTTCTCAAGGCCTCAGCGTGGGTGGACGCGCAGGGGGAGGGGGAGGAAATGGTTCGCGCTGCACGCCGGGAAATCGAGTCCTGGATAACGTCACTGGACTCTGCCGAGAGCCAACTCGGAAGCCCTTCGGAAAACACAGTGCGAGCCACACACGCACTACACAGAGGCAACAGCAAGTTCCTCAGCAACGAAGTCTTAGCTACTCCATCCCTGAGCATCAGCCAAGCCTGATGCACGCCGGGAAGTGGAGTCCATTGACCCGCCTACTCGACGGGCTGTCACGACCCCCTGAGCTGCGTGCCTTCTGGGAGATCGAGTCCGCACCCATGAATCCTCACGTCTCGAGCTACGAGGCACACTGGGAAATGGAGTCGTCGCCACGCCCTCACCGCATTGCAGGTGCAGAGCCGCTTAGAAAGCACGCTAGAAAATGAAGTCCCGGGCGGCGCTCACAGCCCGAGCAGACCCCGTAACTGGAGGAGGCAGGAATGGACGCCGACCGCTCTCTGCCCGTGAGCTGCGCCGCAGTTCCTTCCGGGAAATGTAGTAGACGCCGAGAGGTAAGCGCGTCGCCCCGGCGAGCCCGGTGCCTTCTGGGAAACGAAGTTCAGCACGGCTTTGCCTTTGACCGGGCGGAGAGGAGTTACGGGCAGACGGAAGCATGCTGGGAAAACTCCGCAGTGGAACCTTCCTCTTTGTGAGGCTGGGATCCGGGCTTGCCGGGAAATGTAGTCCAAGGTGGGTGGCGCGGCGGAGCGCGAGGGTGAAAGGTTGAGGACAACCCTTCGCAGGGAAACGGTGCTGTTACAGTGTCTCCCCCGGCCCCCAAGGTCGCCAGGCCTGAGCCTGTCAGTGACGGCTGGCGAAAGGGGCCCCGGTGGCCGGGGAGGGGAGACGTCCCTCCCTGCATTCTCAGGGGATCGGTCCACAGTTGAGCGTGCCTCACCCCTGTGTTCGGAGAGTGTGCCTTTCCCTAGCGGCCCGTTAGGACGCGGGGATGCGCCGCACGGTCTGCGACGAAACCAGGCCCCAGTGCCGGTGCGAGGCCGGCTCGGCGGGCCGACGTCTGCCCTGTCTCCGTCACAGGCTTCTAGGGAGTGCACACGAGGGAAGCGGCTCAAGACGCACCCTCAGCCTTCCTTCGCACGGCGAGTCGCCGCTCTGCGGTTAATGCCTGGGAGAGGCAGCTCCAGAGCGAGCCGGGAGCCGGGAGCCGCGCGCGCTCAAGGGCCCCCGAAGGCAAGCGGGCGCTCCACGCCCTCCTGCAAACCTCCGCTTCACGCCTCACCAGAGCCTGGACGGCGGCTGCCGCCCTCTGACGGTGGCATCGGGCTGGGGCAGTAAAGCCGAACCCCGGGGCCCGGGACACGCAGGCTCAGCAGGGCGTGTGTGGCGGGACAGAACCCGTGGGACCTGCGCAGTGGGGCGCTCTTGGCGTCGAGCAGGGCGAATGTCAGAGATCTGGAAGCTGTCTCCGCGTCCAGCGTCCTGAAGATGCTCGCAGGGTGGGTGGGGACGCCGAAGAAGGCTGTAGGCTGCGCAAAGGGTTCTTTGGAGCATTTTGGAGAAGCTCAGGGGCTGTCTGGGCAAAGTATGAGGAGAGGGAAATGACGAGACCTCTGAGCAGCCTGTGTGGGGGAAGGCTGGCCACGAAAGGACAGGAAGACTTTAGGGGGTTCTGCGGGTACCTAGGAGGAGGGCTGGTGTCGCAAATGGGGTTTCCGTTGGGGTGGATTCATCTATAACATGTCCTGAAAGACCTAGGATGACTTTCCGGTTGGAAGCAAAGATCTCAGGACCAAGGTCAGGTGTCTTTTTTTTTTTTTTTTTTTTTTTTTGAGATGAAGTCTCACATTGCCCAGGCCATCCTCAAATTCCCTATGAAGCTGAACACATCCTCCCGGTCCTCCTGCCTGTCCTGTGCTCGGACTGCAGGCACGAGCCGCCAGGACAGGTTTATGGTGACGGGAATCGTGCTGCTAAACAAGCTAGCTGCTGAGCAGCCTCCCAGCCCTCCTGCCTCCCTCAGAAACAGGGTCTTAGCTGGCGCTGCACCAGGGAGGCAGTGGCAGGCAGATCTCTGCCGGGGCCAGCCTGGTCTACAGAGCTCCAGGACAGCCAGGCTACACAGGCAAACCCTGTCTAAGAAAAGCAAAGCAGAGGAGGAGAGGGAAGGAACAGGTTCTTCCTCTGTGTCCAGGTGAGCCTCAAAGGAGCCGCCACCTGCCTCTCTCAGTCTCCCCAGCACTGCGGACATAAGCAAGCACACGGGGCTCCGGGCACCTTTCGGCAGGAAATGTTCCAGACCTGCAAATGGATTCGGGTGGGCGACGGGAGACCGGAGGTGCTGTTTTTAAGGCCAGCTGCCATCCCACGCAGCCAGTATCTGGGGCAACAAGTTAGATCAGACCGGGACCTGACCTCTGGGAGGGGGTCTGAGGCCTCACACGCGGTAGCCATGTGACTGGGAGTGCTTTGAAGGCCAGGGCGGTGGTGCTCGCCCTGATCCCAGCGCTCGGGAGGCGGAGGCAGAGGAGACAGAGCTCTGTGCATTGGAGGCCAGCCTGGTCTAGAGAGAGTTCCAGGACAGCCGGGGCGACCGAGAAGAGCCCTGTCTTGAGAAACAAACAAAAAGGGTGGAGGAGGGCTTTGCGGGGTTCTGGGGCGGCGGCTTCCTCGCAGCGACAACATCCGCCTTTCTGTCACCCCACTAGCAACTCAGCAGCATCTATGTTGCCAGGAGATACGCCTCATCCCACTTCCAGAAATAACCCAGCGGTTCCCACCCCAGGGAACGGCTTACATCACCCAGGAGAGGGAGCAGCGGTCCGCGAGCCGCCGCCGAGCCGGTTCCCGCCGGCATCGCCCCGGACCACCCCCCGCGGCCGACGCGGGCTCAGGTTTAAGGGCAGGCCGCGGCGGGCAGCAGCTGCCCTCAGGGCTGCACGGGGCCTTTTACAGTGAAGCCAGTCCCGCAGGCGGCGAGTTCTCAACCCCGCGCATACCCTTAGCAACCGCGCGGCCTTGGGGGAAACCCGTTTGTGGGCCCAGGGCGTCACACCTGCGCGGCCCAGGTGCGGCCCGCATCCTCCAGCAAGCACAGCCCGGATTCTTCCCGCCGCTTCATCTCCTCCAAACTCCTCCTGGTTTTCCAGTCTCGAGCCCTCCACAGGCTGGATCCTAAACCCGGACACCCTGATTTCAGTCCAGCTACCTCGGCCCTTCCAACGGAAAACGCCGTCGTTTCCCCGGACTCACAGATAACCTTACTAACGGCCCAACTCTAGGGCTCTGGGCGAGTCTCATGGCGCCCTTGGCTGTTGAACGCTGACCCAGGAGGCAGAGGCAGGTGGATCTCCGAGTTCCGGGCCCGCCAGGGCTACACAGAGACACCCTGCCTTGAGGTGGGACTAAAATGCTTAAATTCCTGGCACACAGTAGGTCGGCCAAGATCAACTACCTCCTAGTGGAACAGGCCCCTCTCAAAACCCCTGCACCGAGGGACGGACGGAGCTGGGCGGTCACGTCTTTAGTTTCACTGGGGCTGGAAGGATGGCTTGGTGGCTAATTCGCAGAGGACGCGCGGCCGGTCCCCAGCCTCCTCTCCTTGCGTGGCGCCCGCCGCCCTTTTCCGGCCTCCGAGGCGCGGCGCACAGCCACGCACACAGACCACTCTCACACACAGACACAGATTTCTTAAAAGGCTTTTATTAACGTGTGTATCTGAGCGGACGAGTGCCGGCCCCGTGCGGGGCCGAAGACAACCCAGGGCGGGAGCTCCCGGCTGTCCCGTCCACCCCGCACGTGTGCCGAGGATGGGGCTCTCCGCAGGCGCAGCTCCCCGCCGAGCGTCACCTCAGGGCTGCGGCCCCCTGCCCAAGCAGAGCGCGAACCCTCGCCTGTGGCCCGGCCCCACACACCCCGCCTCCTCACCAGGCTGGGCGGACAAGCACAGCGTCTACAGCCTCCCCCAGTGCAGAGCGGCGGCCCAGAGGCAGTTCAAAACACTCGCCCTTCCTGCTCTGGGGACCTGGCGGGTGTGGCTCAGCAGAGCTGGCGGGAACAGCAACGCAGAACCAGGCTCCACAGGGTGGTGGTAAGGGTCCCAGAGGCAGATTGGCTGATAGGGAACCAGTCCGGGAAACACAAGACAAGAGAGAGCCAGAAACCGCAGCCATCAGAGCCGAGGCCCGTGGCACCTGAGAGCGGCCTATCTGACCTGCAGGTGGACTCGGGCCTTCCGGCCACAGATGCGAGCAGGTGTGTCTGGGCCTGTCCAGACCTAGGCCGGGTCCGAGGCCACGCCCAGCGCCCTCCACAGATTACCACGTGCAAAGGTCCAAAGTTTTATTGTTTTGAATACATTCTCCAGAAGCCCCTTCGCGTCCCACCCACCCTCCATTCCCCATACAGAGTAAGGCTTGACCTCGGCCCTCCGGCCCACCCTGGGGCTCAGCTGGGGGGCAGGGAGGGGCTTCCAGTTTGGTTTCAAGGGACCCCTTTCCCGACCCGACCCACCTGCCCACGGGCCAGACCTGGGGCAGCCGGGGGAGGGCGGGAAGGGCCTGGACCAGTACTGGGGCGGGGCGGGGAACAGGCACTTGTAGAGATTTATGGCCCACAGACGGCACCCCTCACCTTCCCCTGCCTCCCTCCACCACCCCCGCTGAATTTTTGGTTTATAAAATGTCCCTCCTGCCCCTGCTGCAACCTCGTGGGGTCTAAGAAACCCAGGCACTCGCAGCCCCTCAGGGGCAAGGAAGGCAGGGTTAGGGCCTGGGGTGGGAGCGGGGGCCGGGACGGGGAGGAAGAGGCAGAGAAGAGGGAGGGAGACAAGGCTTTGCTTCCTACGATTGTAATAAAAAAGTTCCTGGGTTTTTAAGGCCAAAGCCTCTGTTCAAATAGAAATCCCCAGAATGGAGGTGCCCCCCCTCGACCCCCTCCTCCCGCCCCCCACCCCCACTTTGCCCGGAACTTAGAAACCCAGGGATGAGGGGATTAGCCCCCAGCGCTGGGCACCCACCCACGCTACCATTAAAAAAAAAAAAAAAAAGAAAAAAAGAAAAATTAAAAGTTTTATACAAAATGTGGGAGGAGAAAGGAGGAGACACAGCTGCCCTCACCTCCAGGGCTTTGGGGGGAGGGGGTTAAGGCAGCGAAAGCTCAGGGGTTGGGGGCACGCGAGCCCTCGCCCACGGCTCTCAGGAATCGCGGTGCTCCAGGGAGAGCTGGGCCGTGGCGTGCTGGAGGTCGGAGCTCACCCGGCGCGGGGTGAGGGGGCCCGCGGCCTCCCCGGGGCCCGCGTCGCCACGCACCTTCTTGTCCTCGCCCTCCTCCTCGGGCGCGCCGGGGAGGCCCCCGCCCCCCTCCAGGCGGCAGTCCTCGCTCCAGCGCCGCTTGAAGCGCAGCTTGAGGGGCATGCACTGCGCAGGCCCGGCCGCCTCTCCGGGCTCGGGCTTGGGGGGCGCGGGCGGGGCGCGGGGGGCCTTGAACACCTCCCCGTCCTCCTCGTCCTCGTCGCTGATGTCAGTCACCTCCACCTCCTCCGACTCGCCCTCCGAGATGGGCTCCACCTTGATCTGGGGCGGCGGCGGCGGGGCCAGCGCGCCCGCCCCCTCCAGCGCGCCCGGGCTCTTGTCGGCGCCCCCCGGGGCCTTCTCGGCCGCGCGCTGCCGCCGGCCCAGCGGGGGCGGCTGCAGCTTAAACTTGAACGGGGACGAAGAGGAGGAGGAGGAGGACGAGGCCGAGGAGGGGACGGGCGGCGTCTCGGGCGCCGGGGGCGGCAGCGGGCACTTGTCGGGGCGCTGGGGCTGCGGCACCACCAGCCCCGGGTAGTGCAGGAAGGCGCGCGGGCTGAGGTGGTAGTTGTACACGCTCTGGGTGTGGGCCTGCAGGTAGCGCTTCATGTCCTCGGGGCTGAAGGAGAAGTGGGAGCCGCCCGCCGCGGGCCCGCCGCCGCCGCCGGGGAACATGGGGCTCAGGGTGGGCGACGGCGTGTAGGCCAGGTGCGTGGGCGTCACGGGCAGGGCGGGGGACAGCTGCGGCGGCAGCAGCGAGCCCGGCCCGGCCAGCGGCGACACGGGGAACGGGCTCAGGGGCTCGGGGCCGCCCCGGGGCCGCGGGTACACGCGGAACACGCCGGGGTCGTGCGGGAGGCGCGCCAGGGGCGGCCCGCGGAAGGCGCCCAGCTCCGGGGGCCCGGGCGGCCGCGCGCGCGGGTCGTCGCCCAGGGGCTCCTCCAGCTCCGACGTGCCGTCGCTGCAGTCGCTGACCGAGCCCCGGCCCAGGCGGCGGGCCACCACGGCCGAGAACAGAGAAGAGGATGAGGAGGAGCAGGCCGGCGGGGAGCGGGGGTCCTCGGTGGGCGACAGCACCTCGGACGGCGTGGAGGGCGGGAACCGGAAGTGGCTGCCACCCGACGGCACCGGCGGGGCGCTCTGGGGCACCGCGCCCCCTGACGGGAGGAGCGGGAGTTGGCACCGGCCCAGCCGACCTCACGGAGACCCCCGCCTGCCCCTCCTCCGGCCCGGCACCCCACACTCACCAGCCAGCCCCACGTCGATGAAAGGGTAGTTAACCAGCACCAGCTTGTTGAAGTTGAACTTGTAGGTGAACCTCTTCCCCTTGGTCTTGTGCAGAATGCGCTTGTTGTAGTAGTAGCTGCGGGCACAGAAAAGCCATGGGGGCCATCAAGCCGCGCCCCGCGGGGCCCAGGCGCCATGTCACGCGGCCGGTTGTCACCCACGGAGGGTGCCCAACGGCCCAAGGCCGCAGACGAGAAACCGAGTAAGCAGAGCAGAGCGAGGCCCACGCTAACGGCTCCAACGAAGACTGGGTCCTCCTAGTCCCCGTGAGTTCACGGGAAAGGCCAGGATCTAACCGAGCCCAAACCTGTCCTCACATCCCAGCCATTTCCAACCACGGGGACCCGCCACGACGCACGCCCCCCAGGGCCCACGGCCCTCCTCACCGCAGGGCCCGGCTCAGCTTGTCGTAGTTCATCTGCGGCTTGCACTTGCGGACCCCCCAGAGACGGGCCACCTCATCAGGGTCCTTGATGACGAATTCCCCGTAGTCCCCCTGCCAGGCGATGACGCCCTGGTACTCCTCCTTCCGCAGCAGCTCCAGGATGAAGTGCCATAGCTGGATCTGCCTCGAGCCAGGGGACGACTCCGGCTTGTAGGCCCAATCTGGGAAGGCAAACCCTAGGACGGGACACAGGGTGGCCTGGGTCAGGATGCCCGCTTGGGGGCCCCCAGTCACACACAGCTCCTGCCCCACCCCTCAGCCTCCCATCCCCGGGAAAGGCCCCTTCTCTCAGCCAAGGAAGACCCAGCTCAGAGGGTGACAGTACGGCGCATCTGTGTGAGGGGGGCCAGACAGGAGCTGGGAGGGGGGGAAGCTGGAGCCTGCCCCAGCGACACCGGGAGAAACAGGAAACCAACGGCGGCGGGTCCCGGGGCCAGTGCCAGGGGGCCAGGCACCGAGCCAGGACGGCGGGCAGGGCTGCCAGGGAGGGGGAGGGGCAGGAAAGGGTACACGTGGCCAGCGGGATGGGGGCACAGCCCCTGCATGGACCCCCACTTCCATTCAGCGCCAACAGAAGCCCCAGCTGTGGTGGCCCTCTCCTCCGAAAGGTGCATTTTAGATTTACCCGGTCGTTCCTCAGGTTGTAAGAGCTCCTTCCTACTCCCACCCAGGACTGAGAGGATTTTTTTTTTTTTTTCTTAAAAGGACCAGACCGGGTGGGGTGGCTTGTGCCGATGAGGTCAGCGCCTGCACACACAGAGGCTTCTGTCTTCCCTCGAGGGTGAAGCCAGACTGTCTGAGAGAGCCCCCTGCCCCCCCCCCCACTGGACCCTATAGCCATCCTGCCCTCCCAGGCCCACCCTTAGGACCCTGATTGAGAGGGCACGGCTCAGAGCCCAAGCAGGCCCAGCACCGCCAGCTTCTGCCTTCTCATCCTCAGCTTACTCCCAGCCCACCTGCCGGCCCGCCCCAGCATTAACCTTGGGTGGAGGTTGGTGGCGGGCTGCTCTGGTCCCTGGAGGGGGTGGGCAGCCTGGGTGGGGGGGCTGCGGTTCTTGTCATTTCCCAAACCCCCGGGTAATCAGGGACCATCAATTATTCAGCACTAGGCAGCCGGTAATGGAGGGGTGGGAGGAGGGAAAGGGGAGGAAGGCAAGGAGGGGGGTGGGGGGAGGCAGATCAGGGGCCCTGGTGCCACCACAGAAGGGAGTCTAAGGTCTAGGGCTGAAGTCGGGTGGGGTTCCAGGTACTGGGCAAACTGGTGTCAGTCACCCCAACTTTGGGCCCAGTTCAAGCAGAAACCAACCTAGACTGTGCAAGACTGGGCCTCCCTGCCCCCCCAGCCCTAGTATGAAATCCAAAAGAGGCTCCTTCCCCCTTGGGAGGCCGGGGTCAGAAGTTCCATTCCTTCCGGGACCTTTCCCGAACGCTCGCTGACTGCTTCCCTGCAGACACCCGCCCTGGGCCTCCTTAAAAGAGTGGCCACCTCAGCTCTCCCTCACAGACAGTCCGCACGCCCCATTCAGAGATCCCCACCTCGGACCAGCCGGCCACTGCCGGGTTCCGGGAACAGATTTCCAACTCTTCAGGATGCCAGCCCCGGGGTCCTGCACCCGCAGCCCAGCGGGGGCGGCCCCTGGAGGGCTACACCTTCCAAACCCCTGCGGCCACAGCCTCATCCTTCTGAGGACCCAGGTGGTCGCCCCACTGCCCTTGTCCTGCCTCAGAGGACCAAGGTCCCAGGGTCTCCGGGCAGTCCAGAGGTCTTTGGAGCCCCAATTAATCAAGTCACCCCACCGTGCACTCTGGGGCCACCTCTAAAGCACTCCTGGCTCCCTCAGGCCACTAAGCTCCGTGCCACAGCCATCCCAGCTCCAATCTGGCTCCCAGTCCCGAGAGGGGGGCCGAAGCCCCGGAGACGTCCGTCTGGAGGTGGAGGGGTCTGACTTCCACCCTCCCCCCCAAATTAAAGCCACCCTTCCCAGCCCACCAGCCCCAGCCTCCGTGTCCCGGTAACCAGGCAACGAGTGCAGCGACAGTCCTGGGCGCGGGGGAGCAGGAGGCTAAAAATAAACTTTGCAGAAGAGAGGGAGAGAGAGACTACACGCGACACAAAGGGAGCTCGGAAAGGCGGTGGGGGCTCTGGGAGGGCCTCAAGCCTGCATTCTGGGAGCTGTCCCAGGCCCCCTTGTTAACCTCCTTCCCTGAGAAACGCCCCCCTCCCCCGCGGGCCTGGACCCTGGCTGCCACGTCTGGCAGAGACCCCTCATGGCCGGGCCCACCCCAGCGCCACCCTAGTACCGGCTTTCCTCATCGGACACAGCATACACGAGGGCCTGTTCCCAGCTTTGGGGAGGGGACGGAGTGGGGGTGACGTCAGGGTGTCTCAATGGGGCTCTGTTCCCCAGGCCTCGGAGCCGGGAGCCAGGCACGGGCAAGGAAACCATGCGTGTGTTGGGTACGGGTCCACGTGCTTAAATCACGGAAACAGCAGCTCTGCAGCCTGGGAGCTCGAGGGTGCGGGCCCTCTGCAGCACGGGGTCCGGCGAGGCTGCAACCTCGCGGCCGCCCCGGGGGAAGGGCTGCAGGAGCAGAAGGGTGCAGAGGCCGCTGCAGACAGCAAGGGCCGTGAAGGCCGCGTCCCCAAAGGCACACCTGGGTATCCCAGACCGCGCGAGCCTGGGTGGGGGCGCAAGTTCTGGCAAACAACCCCAACTTGGCGTGACCGCCTCAACTTTTTTTGCGGGGGGCACAAGGGCTCGAACGGAGGGGCGGCGGCGGAGGAACGGCTACGCCTGCCTCCCGGGGGGCCTCCACACCTCCCCCACTCCAGGCGGACCTCGATGGCGCCAGGGCCGGGAGGAAAACAGGAAGTGGGAAGCAGCCGCGGCGGGGCAGACTCGCCGGGATGCAGGCTCGGATGCAGGGGCGCGCCGGTTGGGGGCGGGCGACCCTGGGGCCGCGGCGACCCGCCCGCCCACCGAGGCCCGGCGCGGCTGCGGGACCCCCGG
>NW_026596028.1:115117-120880 GCF_907164565.1 Psammomys obesus
AAAGTTTCTTCCCCCGGTCTCCCGGGGCAACAAGTCCCCCCACGTGCGGCCCCCGCCCCCACCTGTGTCCGCCGGGGTCTTCATGCTGGGGGCCCGGGGGCACGGCGCCCCGACTCCGGGCCGCTGCTCCTCGGCGCCCGCGCTGCCCCGTCCCGTCCCGCGCCCGTCGGGACGCCCTCACCGCCGCGCCCGGCCTCGCCTCTCTGAGCCTCTCCCCTCCCCGCCGCCGCCTCCCGGGTTAATATCGCACTCCGGGGCCGGGACGCCCACGCCCCCCGGCCGGCGACGTCACCGCCGCGTCGCCATGGAGACGCTGCGCCCGCCCCCTCCCGGGCGCTCGCACACGCTCGCCGGCGCGCAGCCACCGAGCACCGGCCGGCTCCCGGCTTAAAGGGGCCGCGCGGCGGGGGGGGGGGGCGGGGGGGGCGGGGGTCACGACCTTCTCAGCCCCCCGACCCGGCCGGCCGGGGTCCGCGGCCCTCGCCCCCCGCTGCCTCCGCGCCGTCCCCGCCCGCAGAGTTTCTTTCGGGACCTTCCGGGGGAAGGAATTTTTCGCGGGGGGACGGGCCGAAGTGGCTGTGGGGAAGGGGCCGACTCTGCTCCGCGGGGGCGGGGCCCGGGCTCTCCCAGCCCCCCGCCGCGGCCCGAGGGAGGGCAGCTGTCCCGGGCCGGGGCGGAGGCCGGGGAGCCCTTCCCGGCCTCGGAGGCGGGAGGCGGCCGCCCCGCTCCGGCTGCGGAGGACGCGACCGGGGCTCGGCCGGCCCGGGCTGCAGCTGTCCCGGGAGCGCGGCCACCTCCACGCGGGCGCCCGGGTTCCGGCGGGGCGGCCGGATGCAGGGGGCGACGGCTGAGCAGCTGTGCCCGGGGGGCGGAGGGGAAGACGGGCTTGAGGCCCAAGGCCTGGCGGGGGGCGCCGAGTCCGCGCTGGCCGCGGCGGGTGGGGGCTCGGGAGGCAGGGGGCCGGGGCCGGTCGGATGCAGGCCGGCAGCCCGCCGCGGGCCGAGGGCGCGCAGGCCGTGTTCCTTCCCCTGGAGCTGGGCCCAGAGCAGGCGTGAAAAGAGGCGGCGAGGGAGAGACGCGGCGGCCGAGGGGGCCTGTGCTTCGGGCTGTGGGTGCTGCGGGTTCAAACCCAGGCCGGCCCCGCACCCGCTCCCCGGCGCTGCGGAGGGGCCTCCTCCTCAGGGAGACCGGGGCCTCCCGGGAAGTGTCACCCCTTTGGGAATTATGTAACCTTGCCTGCGGCCGGGCAGCACCCCGCGGAGATTGTAGCCCTCCGGGAGCGCCGCGGTCCAGCAGTGATGACCATTGTTACAATAACAGCCTTGACTGAGCGCTCGCGACGTGCCAGGCTCTGCGCCAGGCATTGTCTGTAACGTCTTCATACCCACGAACCCGGCTAGGCCGACTGTCGCAACCCCTACCGCAGATGAGGAATAAAAGGCCCCTTCTCAGAGGGGAAACCCATCTGCCAGGGAGCCATGCCGAGGAAGTGCTGGCTCAGGGTTCAAGCCCAGGTCCGTACGGTTCCCGTTTTCCGAGCAGACGTCACTGCTGGAAACGGCTCTCACCACACAGACCTGAGTGGCGACCCTAAGCCGGCCACACGCCTCTTCCTGACCTGAAACAAGTGAGCTCGCCTCTCTGAGCCTCATCTGTAAAATGGGGCTGTTCAGCAGACCCAGAAAGATAAGATCACTGTTAGAGACTCTCGCTGTGATGTAATGCACGGTGGACCTTGGTGGGGGCGCTGTATCACGCTGCCGGGGCCGGTAATCAGCTACAGGCAGCTAGGCCTGCTGGCTCCCCTAAGCTCATGATGCAAAAGGAAGAAGAATGGTCCAGTTCAAGGCCAGCCTGGGCCGCCTGGAACCTCGAGGGTGGCATGAAACACTGTATCAGGAAAACCGAAGCAGCAGGGTAGAGAGGCGGCTGGCAGTGAAGGGCGCCCTCAGCCAGCGCGGCCAGCCCTAGCTCTCAGCTCCGAACACTGCTTCCCAGACACGCACACACCACACACACACCACACAGACACACACTTTTTAAAATACAGGGCCTCCTCCATTTGTGGCTCCCGCTGATCTAGAACTCACCTTGCAGGACAGACTGACAGAACTCACGGAGGTCCGCCTGCCTCTGCTTCCTGAGTGCAGGCATTAAAGGCTGCGCCACCCAGTTAAATTGCTTTCAAATAGCAAAATAAATATACAAATAAAACTGATAGTGTAATAATTTTTTTCTCTTCTTTTTTTTTTTGTTTTGTTTTGTTTTTGTTTGTTTTTTGACACAGGGTTTCTCTGTGTAGCCTTGGCTGGGCTGTCCCAGCCTCGCTCTGTAGACCAGGCTGGCTTCAAACTCAGAGATCCACTCTGCTTCCCTGGTGCTGGGACCAACACGCTATACCACTGCCCCGCAAAGAAAGTAGGAGCCAGAGAGTGAAAATGGCCCTGGGCTTTATGACTGGATCTTCCTTCTCTAATCCATGAAGCTGTGACCCTAACCATCTGGGGGAGACACCAGGTAATGAAGTTCATCACCAAAACTACTGTTCATTAATACCCATCTCTCTCTCTCTCTCTTTTTTGGTTTTTCGAGACAAGGTTTCTCTGTGTAGCCTGGGCTGATTAAGCGTGTGCCACCAGGCCTGGCTTTATTTTTGGTGTTTTGCCTGCGTGTATGTCTGCTCCCGGGCTGCCGGGAACTGAACCCAGGTCCTCTGGGACAGCAGACAGTGCACTTAAGCACTGAGCTGTCTCTCCAGTACCCAAAGGCCATTTCTTGCAGGGAGGCCATACAAGCCCATCCGCTGAGTTCCAGCGAGTCAGAGCCCCCCCTTCTAGTAGCCCGTACAAACCTCTGCTTTTCTCTCTTTTTCTTTCTTTCTTTTCTCTTTTAGCGTTTTTTGAGGCAGGGTTTCTCTGTGTAACCCTGTCTTTCCTGGAACTCTGTTTGTAGACCAGGCTGGCCTTCACACACACATACACACTCCCTGCCCCGGAGCTGGGACTGAAGGCCTGCTACAGGGCCTGTTAGTGTAACGGGCACACGCTTTTAATCCCAGCACACAGGAAGAGGCAACCAGAGCTCTGCAAGTTCCAGGCCAGCCTGGCCTAGGAAGTAAGTTCTCTGCCAGCTTGAGCTACGTGGTGAGACCTGGGTAAAGAAGAAGAGGGAGAGGCAGGAGGAGAGAAGAAAGCTTTGCCGCTGTCATGAAGACCAGGGCAAATAGCTGCAAATGACGAGGACACCTCCCCTCCTGGGCCTGGCAGACTTTGTTCCATCGCCATAGCCACAGATAGCATCCCCTGTTGTCGGGGCATGGACAGGAGCTGGGCATGATGGCTCACACCTGTGAAGCAGAGCAGCCGGGAAGCCCAGGCAGGAAAAGTGCTTAGGCCACTGCAGAGACAGTTACAAACAGCAGGACACATCCTAGTGGTGGAGCAGACACACGATAGCATAATATATAACAATATAACAATGTAATGTAACATGTAAGTGGGAGCACTCTCAGAAGCTCTGTGCCCGGGGAACATGACAGCCTCGTGACCAGCATGGCTGGCTGGCCTCAAGCAATGCACCCTAGACAGGCCTGGCTACCTCCTGGCAGACCACCAGCAGCAGTGACGCAGACCCTGAGCCGGCCGCGGCTCCAAGGAAGCCCAGTGAGTAAAGCATTCACGGCCCTGACCCATGGCCTCCTCATGCTCCCGTTAAACTCCCTGGGCCTTTGTACAATCACATGCGCTGTGGTCTCCACCGGTTTCAGTTCCCGCATTACAGCGGCCCAGCCTTCCTTCTACACGCAAGGCAGCGGGGTTCCCCCTAAGGCCGTGTGTTCTGTCATTTCCAGCGAGGCCTCCCCTAAAGCTGAAGGAGCCACGGTGGCAACACACCCCACGCTTGAGAGGTGGAGGTCCAAGGATCAGGAGGTCAAGGTCATCCTCCTCACACGTGCAATTTCAGGTCAAAAACAAAGCCCATAGCCAGGCAGAGGAGCAGCGTAGCTTTAACCCCAGTAGTTGGGAGGCAGAAGCAGGCCAGCCTGGTCTACAGAGAGTTCTGGGACAGTCGAAACTATACAGAGAAACCTTGTCTTCAGAAAATAAAGTAATAGGAAGAATATGGACAGAACTGGAGAGATAGCTCAGTGATTAGGAACATTTTTTGTTTTTTCCTTTTTTTTTTCTTTTTTCTTTTTTTTTTTTTTTTAGATGGTTTCTCTGTGTATTCCTGGCTGTCCTGCCATCTTCTAACTTCCATGGACACCAGGAACACACATGGGATACTTACATACATACAAGCCAAACACATTAAAAATAAATAAAGCTGGGCACGGTGGCACACGCCTGTAATCCCAGCACTCGGGAGGCAGAGGCAGGTGGCTCTCTGTGAGTTCCAGGCCAGCCTGGTCTACAAAGCAAGCCCAGGGCAGCAGCCAGGGCTACACAGAGGAACCCTGCCTCGAAAAAACAATAAACAAACAAACAAATAAATAAATGAAAAATGTTAAAGGGTGTGTGAGGAAAAAAAGGAAGGTTCAACACCTCACTTTATCATTCCTCAACCTGAGGACAGGGCCGCTGAGTGACCCTAGAATCCCTTCCTCAGGAGCCGCCAGCAGAGCACACAGGAAGCACGGGCAGGCTTCCCGAAGACGGTGACATCATAAACTGTTTGTTTTTGAGACAGGGTCTCACTGCACAGACCATGCCTCAGATCCAGGGTAATCTGCCTCCTGGAGCCTCCCGAGTGCTGGGATTACAGGGAGTTCTGGCTTCCCAGACATACTGTTAGTGAAGGGTAGGGGCTCATGCCTCCTATGGTCCTAGCACTTGGGAGGATTTCAGGTCTGAAGTCGCTCTAGGCTCTCCACTGAGCCCAAGCCAGCCTGGTGCTGTGTAGGCCCCATCGAAGAGAAGGCAGTGGCTGGAGAGAGCCCAGTGGTTAGGAGCACTTGTCCCTACAGGGGACTCTGGTTCAGGCCCTAGCACCCACATGGTGGTTCACGTTTCCAGGGGTTCATCGCTGCCTTCTGACCTCCACAAGCAATGCACACACACGGCCCGCCTACACGCGTGTATGTGAAACAAGCACACGTAATAAACGCTAAAGCAGGCGGAACCTGCTGCCACTTACCTTTAATCCAGCCAGCGCAAGGAGGCAGAGGTAAGGGATCTCTGAGTTTGAGACCTAAGCTAGTTCAAGGACAGCGGGACAGCATCGTGAGACCCTGTGTCAAAAAGAAAAACAGGAGAGGAGGAGGGGCAACTGCAGTCAGGACGTAAATGATAACAATGTAAAAATAAAAATTTAATAAATTTTCAGCTGTTAAAAAAGAAAGAAAAATGAAACAAAATTAAAACAAAATGTGTATTTTGGTGTTTCCTTCAACCCTTGGATTTTTTTTTTTTTTCTTTTTGACAAGGTCTCCTGTAGTCCGAGGTGCCACTGAATTCACTATGTAGCTGAGGCTTCTGGAGCAGTGAGTAGGATTGTAGCAGTGCGCCATGTCCTGATGCTGTTGGCTTTGTTTGAAACTGGCACTCTATGTGGGCCGGGCAGGCCTCAGTCTCACAGCCGTTCTGCCTCTGTCTCAAGTGCTTTGACTTCAAGGATGAGCCCAGCTAGCTAGCTAGTGCCCCCCTCTCTCCCTCTTCCTCTCTCTCTCTCTGTGTGTGTGTGTGCACCCAGCTAGCTAGCTGGTGCCCTCCCTCTCTCTCTCTTCCTCTCTCTGTCAGTGCCCAGGTAGCTAGCTGGTGCCCT
>NW_026596028.1:120890-139501 GCF_907164565.1 Psammomys obesus
TCTCTCTTCCTCTCTCTGTCAGTGCCCAGGTAGCTAGCTGGTGCCCTTCCTCTCTCTCTCTTCCTCTCTCTCTCACTCTCTGCGTCTGTGCCCAGCTAGCTCCCTAGTGCCCTCCCTCTCTGTGTGTGTGTCTGTGTTCCTTTAAAAAGAATTATTAGGCATGGTGGCCTATCCCTTTAACCCCAGCACCTGGGAGACAGAGGCAGGTGGATCTCTGTGAGTTTGAGGCCAGCCTGGTCTACAGCTCAAGTTCCAGGACAGCCAGCGCTATAAAGTGAGACATTGTCTCAAGAAAACTCTTGCCACCCAGATTATTTTTTGTGTATGGGTGTTCTGCCTGTATATACGTCTCTGTGGCACGTGTGCCTGCCGCCCGTGGAGGGCAGAAGGGGTGTCATCTCCGGAACTGAAGTTACAAGTGTTTGCGAGCTGCCTGCTGGGACCCGAACTCAGATCCTCTGGAAGACAGTCGGGCTCTTAACTGCCACTTTTCCAGTCCCTGGTCTGGTCTGTTTGTGTTTTTTTTTTGGTGCGGTGTTTAGGGGGTGCTGAGCCAGGTCTCATTTCTAGTCCTGGCTGGTCTAGAACTCAGAGAGATCCGTGCTTGAGACAGGGAACACAGTGAAGGTCAGGAGACAACTGTCAGGACTGAACTCCGGGAGTCCAGCCTGGCGACAAGCCCTTCTGCCTGACAGGCCTTCTCCCCAGCCTTCACCTCTTTCCTTCCTTCCCTCCCTCCTTCCCTCCCTCCTTCCCTCCCTCCTTCCTTCCTTCCTTCCTTCCTTTCCTCTTTTTTGGTTTTCAAGACAGGCTTTCTCTGTGTAGCCCTGGCTGTCCTGGACTCACTCTGTAGACCAGGCTGGCCTCGAACTCACAGAGATCCACCTGCCTCTGCCTCCCGAGTGCTGGGATCACAGGCGTGCACCACCGCAACTGGCTTCTTAGCCCTCTTTTCTTTCTTTTTTTCTTTTTTTAATTTTTTATTAAGTTTTTTTTAAATGTACATTGGTGTTTTGTCTGCATGTGTAAGGGGTCAGGTCCCCTGAAACAGGAGTTATAGACAGTTGTGCGTGTGGTATAGACCATGTGGGTGCTGGGAATTGAACCCGGGTCCTCTGGAAGAGCAGACAGTGCTCTTAACCGCTGAGCCATCTCTCCAGCCCCCTTGCCCTCTTTTCTTTATTTATATCTTATAGTGCTAGGTGAAACCCAGGACCTTGTCCATGCTCCTGTGCCAAGCTACACTCCCACTCATTAAATAAAAAAAGTACCTTGGGACTGGAAGTAGGTCAGAGTACTAGTGGTATTCTGAGATCTATCATAACGTACACATCAGACTAAATAGCGTTTCTTAAACCTGTAACTTCTTTTTCTCTCTCCTTTTGCTTTTTCAGGCCTTGATCCTCCTGCATCTGCCTCCCCAGTATTCCTTTGTGGTGAATACCGTTGCTCTTTTTGTTTTCTTGTCTCTTTTAGCCCTGGCTGACCTCCAACTTACCCTCTAGCCAAGGCTGGATTTGAACTCCTGACCATCCTGAACATTGTACTTGCACTTTCCAAGTACTGATATCACAGACCTAGCTGGGCCTGGCTCTCCTTTCTTCTTTTTAAAATACGTGCAACTCCATCCTGCTGTGCAAGAAAGCACTAGCTTGCCTTGCTTTAACTCCCTCCACCTTCCTAACAAAGCCATCAAGATATTTATAATAATTTAAAATAATGTAAAATATTGGACTATTATTTTATGTGCATTGGTGTGCTGCCTGCACGGATGTCTGTGTGAGGTTCTTGGGTCCCCTGCAACTGGAGTCACAGACAGCTGTGAGCCACCATGTGGGTGCTGGGAACTGAACCCGGGTCCTCTGGAAGGGCAGTCGGAGCTCTTCACCTCTGAGCCCCCTCTCCAGCCCACCATTAAGATTTTTATTTTTATCTTTTTTTTATTTTATTTTTATTTATTTTTTTTTTATCCCTTTGACGGGAATGGAACCCGGACCTCAGGCCCATAAATGTTCTATTACAGAGCCGCACCCTCAACCCTATTCTCATTTTAAAAGAGGCGGAAATCAAGGCACTGGGGGATTAAGTGACCTTCCCAGTATCTACCTCACAGTCGGGGCAGAGTCCCAGCTGCCATTTGACCCCAGGCAACCTCTGCCAGTCCTGTCCTGCCCCTGCAGCCTCACCCCTTGCCCACGTGACGTGACGAGGGGTGCGGAAATTCGTCAATTCACTAGTTTCAGCCCACAGCCCCTGGGCACACACCTTCCTCCAATAAGCCTGGCCCACAGGAGCTCCGGAACTCCCCTCCCCAGGCCTGCCTGCTCGCCTGCAAGCTGTAACTTTCACGAGCAGGGTGGGTGGGCGAGTGGGGGACGGTCCTGGGTGGGTGTCATGGCACCCAGCAGAAAGCCTTGGCGGCAGGGCGGAACGCTTCCTTGGCGGGATGCATTTGTTTAATCCTCACACCTGACAGGAACTGTGGGGACACAACTTCACCCTCATCCGCTTGAGTCTCGCCCACATCACAGGCTCTCTGTGGACTGTGGGAACTGGGCGCTGCCCAGCGGGCATCTTCTTCCTTTGTTTCCAAACGGAACGGAACGAGGCCAGTTTGCAAACTCTTAAGAATTCTCCGGAACTGCTGTAGCCCCCTTGGTGACGGAATGGCCTTCACTAGTGGCTAGCCAAGTGTTTTTGTTTGTTTGGGGGCAGGGTCTTACTCTACAGTCCAGGCTGTCCAGGAACTCACGCCCTTTAGACTGGGCTGTCCACAGTGGTCCCCCTGCCTCTGGGGGCCCAGTGCTGGGATCTTTATAAAGGCGAGGGCCACCACTGACCAGCTAGTATGTTCTTATTTTGAGTGTGCATGGGTGTTTTGCCTCTATGTATGTCTGTCAACACTTCGGTGCCTTATTGTGCCTGCAGAGGCCAGAAGAAGGTGTCGAATCCCTAGAACCGGAGTTAGCCCAAGGTTATGAGAAAGCACATCGGTGCTGGGCATCAAATCCGGGTCCTCTAATCCCTGTGCATAGTGGGAACGTCCTATAGATAGCGTGAAACTGCCTTGCTGTGCCATGGAAAAAACTGGTACCTTTGGCATGCCCTGATGTGAAGCAGCCATATACCACAGAATCCTCTTTTACAATTAATGCCAACGTTAGGGTAGTGTCCGAGTTAACACTTGCTACCGCACTGACCAGAAGCAACTCAGGAAGGAAAGGGTTATTTCCCTTGTATCTTATTAAGTCCATCTTAAGGGAACCCAGGGCAGGAACCCAAGCAGACGCCGTGGAGAGACCTTACTTAATGGCCGGCGCTCCGTGGTTCAGCCGCTTCCTGACATGCCCCAGGCCCTTCGAAGGGGCAACCGCTGACAGCGGGCTGGGCCCTCCCGCAGCAATCTCTAATTAAGACAGGGCTGCCCAGACTTGCTGACGGGGCCGCCCTAGGAGGCAGCTGGGGTTCATCCGACTCCGGCCGTGTCAGCGTGACACAAACACTGAGCCGGGTGACAGGGAGACGAGCTGCAGGAGACGTGTCCTCCTCCCTGCCGCGGGAGAGGCCGTCTGTCTGGCAGCCGGCGAACACCGGTCTCCGTCACCCGAGGGGAGCGGGCGAAGCCGGGGACGGATGGGGCCGACCCCTCCGGAGTGACACCCACCCCGGCATCTTTACGGCTCTCTCTCCAGGCGCAGCCGCCTGCGGGGCGCAGCGCGAAGCCCTGGGTCTCCCGGCTCGGGCCACGCGCGCACCCCACGGCCGCAGGTCCTGTCCCCGGCTGGTGGCAACAGGGCTTTCCGCGGGGCCGCGCCAGACCTTCCCGGACGGCTGATTGGCCGAGGTCCGGCCACCCGACACCCAATCGCGCCGAGGAGAGGTGACATCACTAGCTCTCCTCCCATCCCCCACCCCAAACTTCTCCACTCGGGCCACCAGCACCAACAACCGCGTGGGGGAGGGGGAAGAGCGTAAGCCGGTGAGGTCATCGCGCCGCCCCAGCCGTTGCTGATTGGCTGCGGGGCTCGCGGGTGTCGGTTGGCTGCTCTTTGCACCTCCCCCTCGTGCCTCCGCCGCCGCCACAGCGAGGAGCCACCGGCGACGCCAGAGCCGGGAATCCGGGTGAGTCGGGGCCCTGGGTCTAAGGTGTCTCCGGTGTCCAGCGAGACTCCTGAGGAACTGCCCTTTCCGACTTTTTCTCTTCGCCCCGGCTCTTCGGGGCTCCAGGCACTCTGTTACATGGGAGTTGTAGTCTGCCTTATGCTTTCGACTACGGGCCGGATGCAGAAGAAGACTACCATTCCCAGCAGGGATTGCGATCAGCTGGTCAACAAACGCTCGGGCCACGCCTTCTGGGCCTGCTCATTGGAGGGCGCGTCCCTTAGCCCCGCCTCCCCTAATTTCATTGGTTACTGTCTCTCGGAGGGGCGGGGGCCCTGCCTAAGGTGCGTGATGATTGGGTACTGTAACTGTCATTCGGCACGTAAATAGTCTGTTGATTGGTCAGGGCAGGTGTCCATCACTCGGTGTAAGGTAGGCTTCTAGGCAGATCAGGCAGTCGTAGGCTTAGGTTGGTGTCGGTCCCGGAGGGAGGCCGGCCTTGGAATTTGGCCCCGCCCCCGGCGCTGCCAGAAGGACACGATTGGTGGTAGCAAGTGTCGCTCGTGGGTGATAGGCGGAGCCGACTAGACAGCGTATTTCTATTGGTCTAGCTTGGCGCCGGTCAGCGGGGTTGTGGCCGCCTATTGGCTGGTTGCTCCAGCTGTTGCAGGTCCATTCACCATTTTGTGTGTTGGAGTAAAAAAAAAAGGGAGAATCGAGAGGGAGAGCCGGAGGGGGGGCGGGGAGGGACCGGACCGGACTGAGCCGGGGCCACGGCCCCCCGCCCCGAAACCCCGCGGAGCCCGAGGTGAAGGGCGGGGCCAGGGCTGACATTGCGTGAGGGTGGAGGGGAGCTGGAGGCCGAGAGGGGACAGGTGGCAGGGACGGGAAGGGTTACAGGGCAGAAGAGGTGGGCGGAATGGTGTGGGAAGGGGAGACCGAGTGGAGCAAGTGGTGGGAAGGGGGGAGTGACGGGAAAGCGGTGACTGGGGAAGAGTACTGATGACAGGGACGGAGGGTGACAGGACTAGATCGGGGTGACAGCAAGGGGACCGAGTTGGAGGGGGTGATGAGGAGAGGCGATGGGCAGAGGTGTCAGATTTGGAGGTCTAGAGATGGCCGACAGGAGAGTGACTGGGAGGAATATGTGGGAGACATAAGTGGGGTGTCCAGAAGGGGGGAGCAGGAGGGGCCTAGTGCCTGAGGAGACAGGTAGAGGTGGTAACAAGATGGGAGAGGGTGTCAGAGAAGATGGTGTCGGGGGGGGGGGGAGAAACAGTGAGACCCTAAAGGCCGTGGGGTGCGTGGCCTTGGCTTCAGGAGTGTCTTCTCTTTCTGTGAGGGAGACGAGGGCCGCAGGACCCTGGCTGCTGGTTAGCTATGGTGCACAGAAGAGTAGGCCCTGAGAGAGGTTTGGCTCCAGGGTCAAGAGACCGGTCCAGGCAGCAGGGTGAAGGGATGTCGGCCGGGGTGCTTGTAGGCTCTGGGTGGGAGTAAAGGTTTACGTTTGGGCCGCGTTGGGACCCGATCCCAGGCTCCAGAACCGTGCCCCAGCATGTCAGTGGGGGGTGGCCCTGAAGTCTGCTGAGCTCCAGAGTGCGTTGGTACCAATGCCAGGCTCTTCAGAGCTGGCCTGTGAGAACCCGGGGAATGCCCCACAGAAGGAGAAGGCCCCAAGTTGGAGAGCATGAGCTGTGGGGTCTTAAGACTGTCAGAGGGGCCTTGGGTTTGTTTGGAGAGTCTAGGACAGTCAAACTCATGTTTGGCCCCCAAGTTTTCCAAGTCTCTTCGGAGTAAAGTTTTCGGGGTTGTGCTCTGCCTTTTGTTTTTTCTTTTCTCGGGGCGGCTGGAAAGGGGCGGGCAGAATGACTCTTCAGGAAGTGGGTGAGGTTGGCTTGTTGGGCTTGCCTTGCTTTCTTTGACCTCAGCCTACTGCCCCTACCTGGAGTCGGAGGGCATATGTGGGTACCTGGGGATGCTGACCGTTTCAGACACCCTGCCCAGCCAGTGCAGTTTTGGTGAGGCTGCCTGCAGGCCAGAAGTGGGGGCTGGGCCTGCAGGCATCAGGCCGGGTGCTGGTGGGGGGAAGGGGACACTCCCTTGTAGTGGGACAGAGAGCCCGGGATGTGCACATCCGTGTCCCACTGTGTGATGACGTGTGCCTGGATTTCTGCGCCTGCGTGTGCTCCTGTACCGTCCTGTGGCAGTGCCAGTCTGAGCTCTTGCCCCAAACATGCCCCTGCCTGCTCCCTGCCAGGATCTAGGAAGATGGCTGGACCTGGCAGGCCCGGGAGGCAGCAGCCTGGGCCACCATCCCCAGGGACTCTCAGCTGCCTCCTTCTTCCCACAATACCTGGCCGTGCACGGCTGCCTGGAGGGGCGGAAGGAAAGTTGAGGAGGGGAGAGGCTGGCCTCTCAGCCGTGTCACCGCCCTTTCTGTGGCCTGGTGCTCATGCATGTCTGTGTGTGCCCTCTGTGTGGTGAGAGTGAAAGCAAGCGTGCCTCGTGGATCATGTGACAGGCAGCACACAGCCGTGGGCAGGAGCGTGGACTCTGGAGCCCTAGAGCACCCGGGTTTAGAACCCCCGGCTCACCTGGGTTCAGAACCCCGGATCCGCTGCCGCCCTAGAGCATCCGGGTTCAGAACCCCCGGTTCACCCAGGTTCAGAACCCGGGATCCGCTGCGGGGTCTCAATGATGTGCCGTGCTGGATGCACACGCCAGGGAGGCTGGAGGGGAAAGTAGAAGAGGGCTCCAGGCGGTGTGAGTGTCCCGCTGCGAACTCTCAGTGATCTCTCCCATTGGAGCCTGTGCGTGTACTCCATGTCCCCTGCAGAAAGAGCAGGTGTGTGGCTCTCCCGAAGGAGCCGGGCAGGGTGTGCTCAGGAGACCCGGGTGCCAGGCCGTGTCTGGGTGCTTGCCAGAGCTCGCGTAACTGAGGCGGTGCAGTCAGCTGAGCAAACAAGGACCCCGGGGACCCTGGGTCTGTGGGTGTTCACGGTCGCTTCCGATGATCTCTGCTGCTCTCCTGTCACACAGGTAGACGGACAATGAAGCCGATGAAGAAGGCGTGCCCTGGCCTTGCAGGTTCTGCCAGCGGCAGCAAGTCCCCGCCAGCAACCAGGGCCAAGGCTTTGAGACGTCGAGGGGCCGGGGAAGGAGACAAGCCCGAGGAGGATGATGAGGAAGCGCAGCCGCAGGAGCACACAGGGCCAGAAGAGGCCGAGGAGGGTGAGGAAGAGGAGGCGGAGCGGGACCCTGGAGCTGAGGAGCCACCTCCAGACCTGCAGCCTGGCGACCCGACTGCAGGCTTAGCCGAGGACCCCAAAGGGGACGGGGAGGCAGGCCGCTGGGAGCCCTCGCTCAGCCGCAAGACGGCCACCTTCAAGTCTCGGGCCCCCAAGAAGAAGTATGTGGAGGAGCACGGTGCTGTGGGGGCCCCAGAAGAGCGGGAGCGGACCCCTGAGGACCCCACTGCCCTGGGCGCGCCCCCGAGGCCACCCACCTCCGCGCGCTCCTCCTCGACGGACACGGCCAGTGAGCACTCAGCTGACCTGGAGGATGAGCCAGCCGAGGCTCCAGGCCCCTGGCCCTCTGCTGGCGCCAGCGGTGGCTATGACCTGCGGCAGCTGAGGTCCCAGCGGGTGCTGGCCCGGCGCGGTGACGGCCTCTTCCTGCCTGCTGTGGTGCGCCAGGTGCGCCGAAGCCACGACCTGGGCGTGCAGTTCCCTGGGGACCGGGCCTTGACTTTCTATGAGGGGGTGCCGGGCGGTGCTGTGGACGTAGTTTTAGATGCCACGCCACCGCCGGGTGCGCTGATGGTGGGCACAGCTGTCTGCACCTGTGTGGAGCCCGGCGTGGCCGCCTACCGCGAGGGCGTCGTGGTGGAGGTGGCTTCCAAGCCAGCCGCCTATAAGGTCCGCCTGAGCCCCCCAGGCCCCCTGCCGCAGGCCCCGCAGCCGCTGCACCGTGAACCCGAGGAAGCCGTGTGGGTCACCCGCTCCAGCCTGCGCCTGCTTCGGCCGCCCTGGGAACCCGAGGCCTTGCTGAGAAAGCACCCTCCGGGCCCAGAGGAAGAGGCGGCCGAGCCGGGGGCCGCCATGCCCGCTGGCCCTTCCTCCTTGGAGCCCAAGCAGCCAGAGGACGCTGAGGTCTCCAACATTAGCTTTGGTAGCACCCTGGGGAGTCGCTGTGAGGAGGGGGAGAAGCCCCCCCCAGCTCTGGGCGCGCCGGTCCTGCTCCCCCTGCCCCCGCCCCAGCTCCTGTCGCCGCCCCCGAAGTCCCCCGCCTTCGCCGGCCCCGGGCGCCCGGGAGAGCAGCCTTCGCCCTGCCAGGAGGGCAGCCAGGGCGGCAGCCGGAGCAGCAGCGTGGCGTCGCTGGAGAAGGGCGCCGCCCCGGCCGCGCGCGCCCGCACGCCGCTCACCGCCGCGCAGCAGAAGTACAAGAAGGGCGACGTGGTGTGCACGCCCAACGGCATCCGGAAGAAGTTCAACGGCAAGCAGTGGCGCCGCCTGTGCTCCCGCGACGGCTGCATGAAGGAGTCACAGCGGCGGGGCTACTGCTCGCGCCACCTGTCCATGAGGACCAAAGAGATGGAGGGCCTGGCGGACGGCGCGGGCGGCGCGGGGCGGCCGGCCGGCGGGGCGGCCCGCGAGGGCAGCGCCGAGTTCGACTGGGGCGACGAGACGTCGAGGGACAGCGAGGCCAGCAGCGTGGCGGCCCGCGGCGACTCCCGCCCGCGCCTGCTGGCCCCCGCCGACCTGTCCCGCTTCGAGTTCGACGAGTGCGAGGCGGCGGTGATGCTGGTGTCGCTCGGCAGCTCCCGCTCGGGCACGCCGTCCTTCTCGCCCGTGTCCACGCAGTCGCCCTTCTCGCCCGCGCCCTCGCCCTCGCCCTCGCCGCTCTTCGGCTTCCGCCCCGCCAACTTCAGCCCCATCAACGCGTCGCCCGTCATCCAGCGCTCGGCCGTGCGCAGCCGCCACCTGAGCGCCAGCACCCCGAAGGCCGGCGTGCTCACCCCGCCGGACCTGGGCGCCCACCCGCCGCCGCCCGGCCCGCGCGAGCGCCACTCCTCCGGCATCCTTCCCACCTTCCAGACCAACCTCACCTTCACCGTCCCCATCAGCCCCGGGCGCAGGAAGGCCGAGCTGCTGCCCCACCCGGGCGCCTTGGGGGCCCCGGGGGCCGGCGGGGGCGCCGCCGCCGCGGACTTCCCCAAGAGCGACGGCCTGGACTCCGGCGTGGACTCGGTGTCCCACACGCCCACCCCCTCCGCGCCCGCCGGCTTCCGCGCCGTGTCGCCCGCCGCGCCCTTCTCCCGCTCCCGCCAGCCCTCGCCGCTGCTGCTGCTGCCCCCACCCGCCGGCCTCACCTCGGACCCGGGGCCCTCCGTGCGGAGGGTGCCCGCCGTGCAGCGGGACTCGCCTGTCATCGTCCGCAACCCCGACGTGCCGCTGCCCTCCAAGTTCCCCGGAGACGTGGGCGCTGCCGGCGAGCCCCGGGCCGCGGGCCCTGGCAGGGGCTGCCGCGAGACCCCTGTGCCCCCCGGGGCGGCCAGCGGGAAGCCTGGCCTGCCCCCACCGCTGCCTGCCCCCGTGCCCATCACTGTGCCTCCAGCCGCCCCGACTGCTGTGGCCCAGCCCGTGCCCACCTTGGGCCTGGCTTCTTCGCCCTTCCAGCCTGTGGCCTTCCACCCTTCACCCGCCGCCCTGTTGCCAGTCCTCGTGCCGAGCAGCTACCCCAGCCACCCCGCCCCCAGGAAAGAGGTCATCATGGGCAGGCCCGGAACAGGTAAGCGGGTGGGTGGCCGCACTGCCGTCGAGCTGGGCCAGCCATGAGGGCGCGGGGCCGTCTGTCCCAGGAGGGCCATGGTGAGGCTCACACGCCCGGCAAGCGGCTCCTCAGACCCGGGGTGGCACTACCCCGGGCCACCTGCTGGGGACGTCGCCAGGGCTCTTCCAAGGACACCCCCCCTCCAAGTCAGGCCTCTGTGGGGCTGTTGGAGGCGCAGCGGCGCTGACACCTCCCAGGCCTGGGAGGAGAGGTCAGGAGCAGATAACGTGCGCCCTTTATCTTGCCACGTCTCACGCCCAGCGCATAGCACGGTTCTCTCCTCACACCCCTGCGCTGACCCTTCTCAAATGCCAGCTCATCCTGTCGACGTCACTGTTAGGCGGGGGCCAGGAAGGCGCTTGCTTGGGGGAAACTGAGGACAGACAGCTTAGTGACTTCGCACCGAGGCAGTCTGGCTTTGGGGCTTAGTCACAAGAAAAGGGGAGACCGGGGCCCTAAGGGCCCTTCTCTGCTGTGTGGGCGCCAGGGTTGGAGATGGGTGCCGAGCTCACCGCCTGCTGGGACTCCAGCTGTGTCCTCAGGATAGGGCGCAGTGGACAGCTGTCTGTGGACAGCGGCCGTGTGAATGGCTGGGGGTCGGTGGTCAGTGCTCTGGGATCTGTGCAAGTCTGGAGAAGATGCTGATCCAGCCAGAAAAGTGAGCGAGGGCTGAGCGCCCGGGCCCAGGGCCTGTGAGCTGCAGCTTGATGGGCATATCGATGAGAGCGGGCCGGCCGGCCCCAGAGGGGAGAGTGTAAAGGCCCTGAGGCGGCAGCAGACAATCAGAAGACTAGAACCCACGGCCCTGGAAAGGAGGGGTCAGTGGGATGTGGCGCTGAGCTGGTGAGCCAGCGCCAGACCTCAGAGGGTCGGTCAGAGGGACGGCGGGGAGCCGTGGAGGTTTTGAGGAGTCGTGAGCCCCGCTCCCTGTGGAGGGAGGATTCAAGCCCTGGGCGCAGAGGGCGGAAAGGAAGGAGTGGTGGATGTGGGTAGCAGTTGCTGTGGCCTGGGCTCTGGGAGGAGCCGCTTTACCAAGGAACCAGGCCTTGCCCTTAACAAAGCACCAGGGTGGCCCGTCTGCAGAGCCAGGGCACCGGGCACGGCTGTGACTTCCCTCACGCTCCTTCCTGAGGTGGGCTGGGGCTTCTCCCCAGCACGTCTTCATCTGCTGCTGTAGTCGGCGCACGGCTCCCCCTGCAGAAGTAGGCGCATCTGTGAACCTCGAGTGTGGGCCTCCGTCTCCCGACAGCCCACACGGCGTGCGCGCACACGCACACGTACATGCATACAGAGGCACGCTCATGTGCACACACACTCGCACACAGGGGCACACACACGTGTACTTTCACGCCCCTACAGGGTGGGCGGGCAGGCCTGCCAGGCTGAGCAGCATTAGCACGGCAGATAATGCCGAGGCTCGCCAGGACAGGCCTCCGAGAGGCTCCTGTCATGTCCAGATGAGGAAGTCTGAGGCCTTGGCCAATGGAAGGCCCTGACGTCCCTGGCGGGGAAGGCACAGCTCTGCCTCACGCAGGTTGTTTAGCTTCCAGACCGTAAGACTCACGACCAGGTGTTCTGGCTGGAACGGCTCGCTGAGCACCAGCAGGACTATACTGGTGTGCCAGGCGTGAGCCCTGATGAGTATTCCCGAGAGTCCTCGCTTGCCCAAGGAAGTGAGCGTGAGGAGGCCATTAGGTGCCTGCCGAGGAGCCTGCAGCTCAGTCCTCAGTCACTCACCTAAAGTCACCTGGGCAGGAAGAAAGACAGCAGGATTTGAACACAGACTGGCTCCAGATACGGAGCATTTAAGTCCTGTCAGTGTGATGATGATGATGATAAAGATGATTAAAATAGCCCTTTACTGAGCACACACTATGAGCCTTGCCCCAGGCTCAGCCCTTTCATCAGATCCACCTGAGGCTGTAAAACAGGGCTTCCCGGCCCTGCTGTCCAGATGCAGAGCTAAGGTTCAGGAGAGGAGTCTCCGCCGCAGGCCACCTGGCTGCTAGGGCTTGTCCAGCGCCCGTCCTGGCGGTTCTGAGCGCAGACTCCCTGACTGCACCCATACTTGAGGCATCTGGGCTGCCCTCAGGGCCGCAGCAGCCCTTCATTCTCCTCCCAGAGGCCTCCCTGGCCTTTGGGAGGCAGGTGCCTGGGGGCCTGCTGCCTCTAAAGTTCAAGGAGGGCTGGCTGTGTCTGGTGGCATAAAAGGGTCATCGTCCTGGCCTTTTTTTACCCTTCCTTGTCAGGGCCTGACCCTCTGTCAGAGGGCAGCAGGTGTGAGGGGGCGGGCCAGGACAGCCTGCCTGTCCCTGTTCCCCCGCCCCCGCCCCAGGCCTTCGCTTCCTCTAGGGGACATGCTGGGGCAGGCTGCCGGCATTCTCTGCATTCTGCTTGGGGCTCGTCCAGCCAGCTGCCATTGCCACCTCCCTTTGACGCTTCCCGCCCGCTCCCCAGGAAAGGGAGGGCTGCCCCCAATACCAACCTGTAGTCCTGCCAGAGGTCTCAGCCCCCGGCTGGCCTGGTCCTCCCAGGTGCAGCTTCCTGCTTGGCTTTGCAGTGCTGACACTGACGCCCCCTCCAGTTGTCCTCTCAGGGCTTCTATCTCTCTCCCAATCACGCGCAGCCATCTTCCCCTGGGCTCCGCGGTTTTCTCTGTCTCTGCCTCTATCTTTGTATCATTCTCTAGACCTCTGACCTCTATCTGTCTGTCTCAGGACTGCTAGGATACTTCATGGTTTTGTCCCTGCTCAGGCTTCAGCCCCTGTCAAGGTTCCAGCCCAGATTCTTCTGTCTTGGATCCCAGGCTGGGAGTCCTGTGTCTCCCTGTGTCTCCCCTGGTCCTCTCTTTCCTATTTTTTCCTTTAACTTTGCCTTGTTTATTTTTGCTGTTGTTGCTTTTTTTGTTTTGTTTTGTTTGTGTTGTGTTTTTTAGACAGGGTTTCTCCCTGTGGTCCTGGCTGTCCTGGACTCGCTCTGTAGCCCAGGCTGGCCTCGAACTCACAGAGCTCCCCCTGCCCCTGCCTCCCGAGTGCTGGGATCCCAGGCGCGCGCCACTGCGCCAGGGTGCTTGTTGCTTTTTTGAGATGAGGCTGCAGAAAGCCCATGCTGGCCCTTGGAGGCTTTGTTTTTTCCTTTTCTTTGAGGCAGGGTTTCTCTGTGTGGCTCCGTCTGTCCTGGAAGACCGGAGAGCAGGCTGCCTCCCGAGTGTGTCCACTGCACGAGTGTGTCGTGTCGGCCCGTGTGCTGGGGGCATGGACGTGTACGGCCATGCTCAGCTCTCTCGAGAACATTGTGTAGATATTCCTGCTGCCTCTGTCCCAGCCTTCTACACGTTCTCTGCACGTCAGGTTCTCTCTGTTAATGTTCATGTATTTATTTTGAGAGAGAGAGTGAGAGAGAGAGAGAGAGGCTGTGCATGTGTTTATGCCAGTGTGCGTCTCGGTAAATCTGTGAATGTCCGAGGACAACTTGTGGGAGCCAGTGCAGGCCTTTCACCATGTGGGTTGTGGGACTTGAGCTCAGGCAGGGAGGCCTGGTGGCAGGCGGCTCTACCTGGGCCAGGTTCTTTAATTTTTTTTTTTTTTTTTTTTTTTTTAAGACAGGGTTTCTCTTTGTAGCCCTGGCTGTCCTGAGCTGACTTTGTAGACCAGGCTGGCCTTGAACTCAGAACCCGCCTGCCTCTGCCTTCCTGCTGTGCCACCACGCCTGGCTACCCCTTCTTTTTTGAACTTTTAGTGTGTGAGGGAAAACAGTTTTGTAGGGTAGTTCTCTCCCTGCGCCTTCATGGAGAGTCTGGCACTTTAACTCTGGTCGCTCGTACAGCAAATGCCTTTACCTGCTGAGCCTCCGTCCTCTTGCCTAACCCTTTAAGGAGGTTGTCACTGAGGAGCTCCCTCTTGGCCCCTCACACGGGAACAGTCCATCCTTGCCCCTGAGACCTGCTGAGAAATGTTGGGATCCAGCTTGTCCACCCGCCCACCCAACACCTGTCCCCGCTGGCAGGAAGCCGGGGGCTATGTGGGCCAAGCTAGGAGATCCGGCCAGAGGAGGTGGCAGGAAGCAGGGCCCATGGCCCGCCTCCTACCTGCTGGGGGGCACGGCTCCACCCCCCCCCCACCCCAGTGTCAGTGCAAAGGACCAGGCATTTAACTGTGCCATGAGCAGCAGGAAAAAATGAGGCCCAGAGAGGGGCTGGCTCAGCCTGACTCAGGCTCTTCCCGCCAGAACGTTCACTGTCGCTCCTGCACTGTACCAGTATCAGTTCCCGGGGAAGGCAATTCCATCCTTATCTTTCTGCCAGGTGCAGGAGGAGCGGTCCTAGGGACGAGTGAGTGGAAAAGGCAGATACAGGATGAGACGGGAGAGTCAGGGGAGTTGGTGCCTCGGAGGAAGCCAGAGGTCAGGGACGGCGCTGGCTCTTGGGCACTTAGAGGAACGTCAGGTAGGGTTTCATTAGAGGCAGCGTGTGCTCTGAGCATGAGGAATAAACCGGGTTCCGGGGCACGGATGCGAAGGTGAAAGTGCATGACCTCTCTGCCGCCAGCTAGAGCTAGGGCCATCACTACACCCAGACTTGGAGGATGGGTGCTGTGGAGGACAAGCCTCGCCCCGTCGGGCTTGAGAGCAAGGGTGGGCAGCTGGGGCAAGGGAAAAACCGAGAAACGGTTGAGGGCAGGGGGGGGGGGGGTGGGCTCTCGGTGCCAGAGCGCAGCAGAGGACCCGAGCCGGGAAGAACCGCGGGCGGAGCGTTAGTGCGGGAGGTGGCAGGAGAAGGAAGGAACTTTCTGAGGAGCCCCCGGCCCCAAGCCAGCAGCCGTGGCCCGGGCCGCTGCGAGGGCCCAGGCTGCCTCCTCGCGGCGGCGGGCGGCGGCGCAGGGGCGCGCGCATGCGCGGCCGGGCAGGCGCGTCCGGGAGACCCTGGCGCCCGGCATTAATGGCTCCATTAGTGGCCGGGAGGGAGGCGCATTAGCGGCGGCGACGGCGTCTGGCTCCCATTACCGCCGGCGGCAGCGGCTGCACCGCAGGCGGCTGGACCCTCGCCCGGCGCGCCGCCGCCTCCGCCCGCACGCGTCCCTGGGTCCCGCTCCGCACCAGGGCGCGGGTAGGAAGCCTCCGTCCCTGTGTCGGCCGTGGCGCCTGCCGAGCGCGCGGTGGGCCCGCCCCCGCCCCGCGCCTGTTGCTCGCGGAAGGGACAGGACGGTGCGCCCGGGCCGCCGGCACCCAGGGGTGCGGGTTCCCGCGCACCCCGGGGAGTCGCCCCGCCAGCCCCGCGGCGGCGGGCCCGGCCCTTCTATTGGTTCCCGTCGCACCTTCCGACCGCCGATTGGCAGAGGCCCCCTCTGTGTGCTTAACCCCTGCGTGGCCAGGCCCTCCAGCGGGGTGCTCCCCCACACCGTCCCAGACAGCCGGGGTGCCAGCTGGCCCGCGCCCCGTCGCGGCCCGCGTGGGTGTCAGGCCGGCCGGGCACCCGCCCGCCTTCCGAGCACAAAGCGGCTTTGTAGGGCCTGCCGGGGACTGGCCGCGGGCCAGGAGGCTAGTGGAAAATCTCGTGAGCGCCGGGAGAGGAGGGGGAAGGCAGGGCGGCGCCCCCTCCTCCGCCGGGCGGTGGCGCCTTCTTCTGTTCGCGCCGACCAGCGCTCCCAGCCCGGGAGCTTGCCCACAAGTTCTCCCCGCCCTCGCACCTTTCCACCCCTGAATCTCCATCCTGCTCTCCACCTGCATCCTGCTCTTCTCCCAGTCCCCGGGGACCCGTCTCCCCCCGCCCCCCACTTCTTTTCTCCCTCTTTTCCTCCAGCCCTCCCTGCCTACCCTAGCCTGCCTCACACTGACTCACCCTGACGCTATTTTTAGCCCCCATCCCTGTGGAGCCTTGCCAGCCCAATCCTAGGCCCGTTCCCCAGGCAACCCTGGCCGTCGCCGACGCCTCCCAGGATGGGTGGGTGGGTAGGTGGGTGTGTATGTTGAGAGCGGGTGAGGGGAGCTGGGGACACCGGGGTGGTGAGCAGGAGCCCGGACCGGGGTAGGGAGAAGCCGAGGGCGGCTGCTGAGGGCGTGGTGCCTTGAGGGCTCAATAATTGGGGCCGTGAGTTCGGAGTGAGTCGACCTGTCCCTCCGTCTGTCAGCATCCCTGGCAGCTTGCCCCGGGCGTCGGGGCAGGCCCTGGCCTGCACCACCCCAGGTGGCTGTTGATGTGTCTGGGCTCTCTGTCCCCAGGCCAGGATGGTGTGTTTCGTTGGGAGCTACTTAAGTTTTTGGCTAGAAGCTTTTGTGGAGTTGAGGAGGGTGGTGCAGGAGGGTGGCTCCCGCCTGAGCCCCGCCCAGTACCTGCCTTGAGTGAAAGATAGCTGCGTGCCTCCCCTCACACAGGGCTGGGGCCCTGCTTTAGGGAAACACAGTCCTTTCCAACTTGGGAGGCCCCAGTCAGGGTTGGGGCTGGCTGGAGTGGGGGAGTGTTTGGGGACAGGACCTGCTCTCTCCCTTTCACTCGTAATCCACCCCCCCCCCCGTTCTTCCACCCCGAACAATAGAAGCTAAGTATAGGGCTGGCCCAGTGCCCAGGGCAGGGGGGCCCTTCCCGCCCGGATTCTGCCCCTCCCTGCCAGGCAGGCCCCCGCTTGGCTGTACCCTGCCCTGAAAAGGGCCTCTTCCTCTGCTTTTTTCCATGGGTACTGTGTGTTTCACCAGATGTGCAATCTTCCCAGATGTGAGGCCCGCTCTTCCCACTGCGCTGTGCTTGGCTTTTTCTCCGCCCGGCACAAGCGGGGAAGACAGCCTTCTCTGAGCTCTGCCCCTGGACCACCCTGCAGTGGGGAAGGGGTTAACCTGCCAGTGGGTGACTCACGGGGAGAGGAGGGGGAAGCAGGGGAGAGATAGTGGCCACATTGATTTCAGCCTCACGTTGCAGTCCCTAGGGCGGTGAGGTAATGGAGGGTCTGAGTCTGGGGCCGTCACCTAATAGTCCCTCTGGTAGCCCCCCCACCCCCACCCCCGGGCTGCCAGCCAAGTGTCTGGCCCTCTGGAGGTCAGAGGGTTACAAGACCTTCCTGTCCCCTTGGGGTCAGGTTACCCAGTTTTTGCCTTCAGCCTTGTCAGTGAATGGGGTGGGCTGAAAAGGAGGGTTGCCTGCTCTTGTTGGAGACTGTTCTTTCTAGAACCCAGTCTTGTTCCCCCGGAGCCTGCGAGACAGCCCAGGCCTCTGCTTCTGCTGGGGGAGACCCCAGACCCTCCGCTGTGAGCCGTCTACCCTGATGGACTTGATCATCGTTTGGTCTTGCTTCTGGAATCCTGCTTGTGTCCGCCTGGAGTAATGACAAGAGCACTTGACTTGGAGTCTTGAGTTGTTAAAGCCCTGTCTGTGTGATCATGCCTATTTATTCATTTTCCCACATAGACACCGAGAGTAAGGCTGATCTCCCCCTAGGTGGCCAGGAAGCTCAGCGAACCTTCCAGCAGCTCGTGACTGCCCCGGCGCTGGCGCCCTTTCTTTCCCCGGGCCTTTGGCTGGGGCTAGATAAGAACAGAGGGTGGGCAGTGGTGTGCCCCCGTGTCACACGCGTAGACGGTGGGAGCAGCGGCTGGAAGCTTTGTAGTGGAATGACGGTGGAGGGCCACAGGCTGGAGCGTGGGGTCGGTCTGATGGTGTCTGTGAATTGGCGAGCCCTGGTGTGGGGTGCTGAGCCGGTGCTCAGAAGGCCGAGCGAAGTGAGTGTGGGCATGGTGGACCGTGCCCGCTGAGGCTGGCCCGGTTCGCGTGGGCTGTGTGGGTGAGGGGGGCACGCGGCGGCGGGAGCTAAGCAAGGGTCGTGGACTTTAGGTGGCACATCTGTGTCAGCGGGTGTGTGGAGCATGACTTCGTGTGTGACAGCACGGGTGTAAGACCGAGGGCGTGCGGTGCCCGTAGCGGTGTGTAAGCGATGATGGGTGTGGCACGGAACTGTTTCCGTAAGGCGTCTGCGCGCGCCCGTCTGCGCACAGGAGTTAGGGCTCGGGATGATCTGCCCAGCCCTTCGCCAGGTCGGCCCCGCCGCGAGTGAGCGCGTTGCTCGCGCGCTGCTCGCGCGCGATGGACACAGCAGCACCCTGAAGCCGGGCCTCTGCAGCGCGGCACCAGAACCGCCCCCCTGGCTGGCTGCCTTTGCTGCAGTGCGCCCTCCCTGCCACCCCGCTGCGGGCCCGCCCCCGGCCGGCTGGGAGCCAACCGCAGCCCGCCCCGCCTCGCCCTCATTTGCATATGACTGACGTTCCCCCGGGGCGGCCAATGGGGGCGGGCGCGGCGGGGCCTGACCCGCGCGCGGCGGCAGCTGCCAATAGGCTCGCGCGCAGGGGGCCGGGCTTGCGCGGAAGGCCGCGGGGGAAGCGGGGAAGGGGCGGGGGGAGCGCGGCGGGGGGAGGGGAGCGCGTAGTAGTGGCGGGGCGGGGAGGCGGCGGCGGCGCGGCGCGGGGCTCGCTTGGAGCGCACGGACGCAGGCACGCCGGCCCGTCTGTCCGCCGGGGACCCGAGGTCGACCTGCTGCCCGGCCGCCGGCGCGGGGCCCGGAGAGGCGGGGCGGCGGGGCCAGAGCCGTTACCCGCCGGAGCTTCGAGGGCGGGCGGGAGGGAGCGAGCGAGCGGCGAGGCAGCCAGCGCGGGAGGGAGGGGGCCGCCCCCGCGCACGCGCGCCGCGCCCCGCCCCGCCC
>NW_026596028.1:139901-154386 GCF_907164565.1 Psammomys obesus
TGCGGCGACGGCCTCGGGCTCACCCCGGGCCGGAGCGGCGACGGCCGAGCGGCGGGCTGCGGGCGCGGCGGTGTCGGCCGCCGAGGAGGTGCGATCCCCGGTCGGGCTCCCGCCGCCCCGGACCATGTACTCGGCCCACAGGCCCCTGATCCCCGCGTCTGGCGCGGCCTCTCGTGGCCTCGGCATGTTCGGTCAGTAGCATCGGGCGCCGGGGCTGCCGGGTCGAGGGGTCGGGGTGCGGATGTCGGTGGCGGGGCGCGGCACCTGCGCGGCGAGGGCGCGCGAGGGGAGGCCGAGAAAGTTTGCAGAGTGAGCGGCCGAGCGGGTAGTCGCGGCAGGTGGAGCGCAGCCTGGCCGGGGGCGTGAGGAGCGGGGCGGACGCGGGGACAGGTGTGGTGCTGGAGTGACGGGGTGGAGCGGAGCCCTTGTGATTGGTGGCAGGGGCTCCAGAGTCGCAGGCTTGGAGTGTGGGTTCGAATAGGGGTGTACCGGCACCGGCGGGTGGACGCTGTGGAACGGGGACAGGGAGGTGCTTACGCTGGTGGTCCGAGGCCAGGTTTTGTGGGAAGCACCGCTGGTCAGATCAGGTCAGGGCAGCAGTATTTCGGGTGTGATTGTGGGAGGGGAGGACCGGGGAAGGAGGGACACCTGGGGTGATACACTAGAACGAGGCTAGATCCAGGGGACTGCCCCATTGTCTGCTGGCCTCTCCACCCCGCTCCCCGTGCTGAGGACCTTCGCAGGCCATCTTGGGGTTGGAGCCTCTAGCTGACTTGGGGGGCCCTGGGGCGGGGGCCGGGGCTGTTAGGAATCTTGAGTGCCTTCCAGTTTTGTTTCCCTCTTTCCTCTAGGCTCTTTTCCTTTGTCAGGCCCTCAGAGTCAGGGCTTGAGGCCAGTTCTTCGTATAGTGCTCTCCTGGACTAGATTTGTGAAGATGTTGGGGTGAGGTCACGTCAGGTCAGGTTGCTCTGGAGCAGGGGGAGGCAGGGAGTGATGGATATCAGAGATAGGGCGGTTCCCTGCTTTCCTCTCCCCCCTGAGCAGGGGCCTCTGCTCTGCTGGTTCCACTTCCCCTGGAGCCTGTGGCCTGGCAATGTGGGGAAGCTCGCCGATAGCCTGGTTTGCTCCTCAGTTGTAGCAGGCGTGGTCCCAGCTGCAGATTGCCCGATTTCCCACCCGCTTTCCACCCGGCGCTCGTGTGGGGCTGGGCCCGAGCGTTGGCCCTTCCAGAAGCCCACTGGTGAAGCAGCTACCCTCCTGTCCGGCTCCTCAGGGAAGCACCTGGCGCTCAGCTGTCCCTGGGCAGGCTCATGGCCGATCTCTCCTGTCCCATTGTCCCTGTCTTTTCTTCTGAAGAGTTCACCACACCCTCCCATCTTTCTGGTCGAGGAGAATGTACAGTGGACATGCGATGAGCCCCTTGGTTTGCGGGGAGGGAACACCTTGGTGGGTGTTGGGAGTGTGTTTAGGAGACAAAAGAGGGAGCCACCTGGACCCCACCCAGGAAGGGGCAGGTCTGGCTCTCTGGGGACGCTGGGGGCGTCGGGGACAAGGAGGTGGTTCCTCACTCGGGGGCTGTTGGAGATGCCAGGCCCTGGCGATGAGTAGAGACAGGGAGGGGAAGTAAAGGACATTAACCTCAGGGTGGAAAAGGGGGACTAGGACGCGAGGGTGTGATGACGCGTTTGTTGGGAGGCGTGTCCCGCCTTGCGGAGGTCTCAGGGCATCAGAGTGGGGAAGGGCAGTGAGAGTGACCTGGTTTGTGGCAGGAGCCAGCTCCTCCGGCTTGGCCCCTGGCGGCAGGGCTGATGGAGGCTGGGAGGGCGCTGGGACATGAGCACTGTTTCTCTTTCCTGCTTCTCTTCTCTTTCCTTTTCTTTTTTTTTTTTTTTTTTTTTTTTTATTAATGTAAAGAAAAGATTTATTTTTATTATTATTTTTTTTAGGAGTTTTGTTTTTGTTTTTTCCCTTTCTTTTGCCTTAGTGATTTCTCACTGTCTGCTGGAGAGGTCCAGGGGTTGGGAAAGTGGGTGTGAAGGCTGGGTGGGGCTGCTTCACACAGGTTGGGCATGAGTTTGACTTGGTAGGTCAGGGTCAGGCTCGCCTGGTGCCCAGCTCACACGGCTCCTTCCCACAGTGTGGACAAATGTGGAACCTCGTTCTGTGGCCGTGTTCCCCTGGCATTCCTTGGTCCCCTTCCTGGCACCCAGCCAGCCAGACCCCTCTGTGCAGCCTAGTGAAGCCCAGCAACCTGCCAGCCACCCTGTGTCCGCCAACCAGAGCAAAGGTAAGGGGAAGGGGCCGTGAGGTTGTCCGGGGATGGGGCCCGGGAGCCCGGAAGCCCTCTCATAGACCGCTCTGCTCCTAGAACCTGCTGAATCGGCTGCTGTTGCTCATGAGCAGCCACCAGGAGGGACGGGGGGTGCTGACCCTGGGCGGCCCCCTGGAGCCGCCTGCCCTGAGAGCCCAGGGCCTGGCCCTCCACTCCCTTCGGGTGTTGTGGACCCTGGTAAAAGTCTCCCTCCCGCCACTGAGGAGGAGGCTCCTGGCCCTCCCGGAGAGCCCCGGCTGGACAGCGAGACGGAGAGCGATCATGACGATGCGTGAGTCTTCCAGGGCCTGCCATGGGGCGGGGGTGGGGGACGGGGGGGGGGGGGGGGGGGGGGGTGGAGCGGGGTGGAGAACCAGCCGAGATCGTCACTGTCCCTGATGCTCCCCACAGCTTCCTCTCCATCATGTCTCCCGAGATTCAGCTGCCTCTGCCCCCCGGAAAGCGCCGCACCCAGTCGCTGAGTGCCCTGCCCAAGGAGCGCGACTCGTCGTCTGAGAAGGATGGACGAAGTCCCAACAAGGTGCTTCCTTTATCCCGGAGCTCTCCCTCTCCCCCGCCGCGGCCTCCCCAGCCTGAGCCTCAGTGCAGTCCTGACTGTCCCGCTCTGGGCTGTGTTAACTGCAGCGGGAGAAGGACCACATCCGTCGGCCCATGAACGCCTTCATGATCTTCAGCAAGCGGCACCGGGCCTTGGTCCACCAGCGGCACCCCAATCAGGACAACCGCACCGTCAGCAAGATCCTGGGGGAGTGGTGGTATGCCCTGGGGCCCAAGGAGAAGCAGAAGTACCACGACCTGGCCTTCCAGGTAATTCTTCCGCCCCTCGGCTCTTCCCAGTGCGCTCTGCCGGGGCGGGGAGTGAAGGCTCGCCCTGCCCTCTCCTGCCAGGTGAAAGAGGCCCACTTCAAGGCCCACCCAGATTGGAAGTGGTGCAACAAGGACCGAAAGAAGTCCAGCTCAGAGGCCAAGCCCGCGAGCCTGGGGCTGGCCGGAGGGCACAAGGAGCCGCGGGAACGGAGCATGTCGGAGACGGGGACTGCTGCCGCCCCTGGGGGTTAGTCAGCCCTTGGCTCTCCCCCGCCCCCCCCAGGGCCGCCAGCCTCCCCTGCTTGCCCAACCCCTGCCTGAGCAACTTCTCTTCTCTGTTGCCTGTGAGACTCCTCCACAAAGGAACTGGCAGTTGATTGATGGATGTGACTGAGCCAGGGAGCTGCAGATAAGAGGCCCGAACGCTAATCATTGCCTACTGCCGTTTATTGAGCATTTTCTACATGCTCAGAGGCCAGACCCCTTTTCCAGATGAGGAGATAGTCTCAGAAAGGCCCCAGTTACCTGATTTTAAAGTCATGGGCCTAGCACAGAGTCAAGATTCAAGCCCTGGCTCTGTTGTTCCCCAAGACCGCAGTTGGAGCCGCTGCCGCCCGTTAGGCCCTGGACCTGCCGTCTCCAGGAGTTCTGGGGTGCCTTGGAGGTGCAGCGTGATTGGTGGCTGTGGGGATGGCGTTCTCTGAGAGTTGGGGGCCCCTTACTGCTTCTCTCGCCTACACTAGGCTCAGACAGGCCAGTGGTAACTAGCCAGCCAAGACCTCGTGGGCCAGTGTCGCGGCTTGCACACTTAGATGTCTGCTTCCTGGGAGCGGCTTGCTGGCTGCAGGCCCGCAGGACCGGAGCTTTCCGGGAGGACGTGTCGGGCCGGAGACTGGTGCCTTTCTTTCTCTGCCGAGTGGCTCGGGACCCAGCCCGCCTGCGGGGAAGGTCGGGCCGGCTCCGGGGCGGGTCGGGCGTTCTGACTGTTAAGCTTGCGCACCGTCTGCTTTTCAGTGTCTTCCGAGCTCCTGTCGGTCACCGCCCAGACGCTCCTGAGCTCGGACACCAAGGCTCCAGGGAGCGGCCCGTGTGGGGCAGAGCGGCTGCACACGGTTGGGGGTCCGGGCTCAGCCCGACCCAGAGCCTTCTCCCACAGCGGGGTGCACGGTCTTGACGGAGGGGAGGCGGACAGCCAGGCACTGCAAGAGCTGACCCAGGTTTGAGGCGCAGGTCCCGGGGAGGTGGCTGGGGAGGGCTGCGTGAGGCGGCTCACCCCTAAGCCCGCCCTGCCGCCTCCCTGTCCCGCAGATGGTTTCTGGCCCCACGTCATACTCCGGCCCAAAGCCTTCCCCCCAGTATGGCGCGCCGGGACCTTTTGCAGCCCCTGGTGAAGGGGGCACCTTGGCCACTGGTGGGCGGCCCCCTCTGTTGGCCTCCCGAGCCTCCCGCTCCCAGCGCGCAGCCAGTGAGGACATGACCAGCGATGAGGAGCGCATGGTCATCTGCGAGGAAGAGGGCGACGATGACGTCATTGGTGAGCGGGCCCTGTGGGCAAGGGCTCGGGGATGGGGAATGGGGGCAGGGGGATGGGGGCAGGGGGCCGGGATCCAGGGCCCTGGGATCCTTCAGCTCGTTTTCCTCCTCGTGTTTTGTGACTGTGTACCGTCAGTCACACTTCAGCGCGCAGCGCAGGGAACCTGGGGACGTGGGCGTCCCCAGCAGAGCACTGGGTGCTCTTCCAGGCGCACGTTTCGGGTCCTGCATTGGTCAGGTGCACGGAGCCCTGGGCCTAGGACTGGCCGCCAGGGCCGCTCTCCTCCTCCTTGTTGGCACCATGGTCACCGTCCGTTCGCCTGTCTGCTTGGCTCAGAGCGGAAGCCAGGGCACAGCTTCTGTTCTAGACTGCTTCCTCCTGGGTAGCTCTGTGCTCAGTCCCTTCCCCACTGTTCCCTCTGCTCCCTCAGCGGATGACAGCTTTGGCACCACTGACATTGATCTGAAGTGCAAGGAACGGGTGACTGACAGTGAGAGTGGAGACAGCTCTGGGGAGGACCCGGAGGGCAGCAAGGTGAGGGTCGCCGTGCTGCGGCCTGCCACTGCCAAGAGACAGTGCTGTCGGACCGTTGATGCGGGAGAGCTGGCTCTGGAGAAGGCGGGCTCCTGGGCTCCTGGGCTCCTGGCAGTGTGGGCTCACCTCCGAGATGAGCTGACCTTCAGCCGGCAGCGTCCCCAGAGGCGGGGGTTCCTGGGATGGCCGTCCAGCTGCCTGCACTCCCTGACCCGGGTCTCTTTCCTTCACCCAGGGCTTCGGCCGGAAGGTGTTCTCGCCCGTCATCCGATCCTCCTTTACCCATTGCCGTCCCACCCTGGACCCTGAGCCTCCGGGGCCCTTGGATCCTCCCGCCGCCTTCAGCAAAGGCTATGGCCCCACCCCATCCTCCTCCTCACCGGCCTCCACCTCAGCCTCCGTCTCCACCTCCACCTCTTTTTCACTGGGCTCTGGGACCTTTAAGACCCAGGACTCTGGTCAGGGCTGCACCGCGGTCCCACTACGGCCCCCACCTCCTGGAGGCGGGGCCCCAGCCACACCCTCCAAGGCCGCTCGGTTCCTCCCCACGGACCCTGCCGCCTTCCGGCGCAGGAGGCCGGAAAGCGTCGGGAGCCTGGAGGTGCCAGGCCCCTCCGTCATTGCAGCGCCTCCCGGTGGGGCGGGGAGCACTCTGCAGACGCTGGTCCTGCCTCCCAGCAAGGAGGAGCGGGAGGGCAGGGTGCCCTCCGCCCCCGCCCCGCCACTGGCCTACGGGGCTCCAGCAGCCCCTCTGTCCCGCCCCGCTGCCACCATGGTCACCAACGTGGTACGGCCTGTCAGCAGCACTCCCGTGCCCATTGCTTCTAAGCCCTTTCCTGCCTCCGGCCGGGCTGAGGCATCTTCCAGTGACTCAGTAGGTGCCAGGACTGAAGTGGGCACTGGGTCCCGGGTGCCTGGGGGCTCCCCTCTGGGTGTCAGTTTAGTGTATCCGGATAAGAGGTCAGCAGCAGCCACCTCGCCAGCTCCGCACTTGGTAGCTGGACCCCTGTTGAGCGCTGTGGGGAAGGCACCCGCTACCGTCACCAACCTGCTGGTGGGCACCCCAGGCTACGGGGCTCCCGCGTCACCTGCTGTCCAGTTCATTGCCCAGGGAGCCCCAGGCAGTGCGGCCCCTGCAGGCTCAGGAGCCAGTGCTGGGAGTGGCCCCAATGGACCCGTACCCCTGGGCATCCTGCAGCCAGGTGCCCTAGGCAAGGCCGGGGGTATCACCCAGGTGCAGTACATCCTGCCCACCCTGCCCCAGCAGCTGCAGGTGGCACCTGCCCCAGCACAGGCCCCTGGGGCCAAGGCAGCAGCTCCCAGCGGCCCCCCGCCCACCACCAGCCTCCGTTTCACCCTCCCCCCGGGCACCTCGACCAACGGCAAGGTCCTGGCTGCCACGGCGCCCACTGCTGGCATCCCTATCCTGCAGTCCGTCCCCTCGGCCCCACCCGCTAAAGGTGAGGCTGGAGCGCCGCTTTGTAGGGATGTGGGGCGCAAGCCTGGCTGGCTGTCTTGTAATTGCTCCTCTCTTGCCTCTTCCAGCCCAGTCAGTTTCCCCTGTCCAGGCCACACCTTCAGGTGGCTCCGCCCAGCTGCTGCCTGGGAAGGTGCTAGTCCCCCTGGCTGCCCCTAGCGTGTCAGTCAGAGGGGGAGGGGCTGGCCAGCCGCTGCCCCTGGTCAGCTCGCCTTTCTCAGTACCTGTCCAAAATGGTGCCCAGCAACCTAGCAAGGTAAGGCCCTCAGGTGGTGGCTCTTCACTGTTGGGCGTCATCCTCGTAGTCCACCTGTCGCTGGCTGCCTTTCCTGCCCCCGGCCCCCATCTCTCTCTGGGTCCTGGTCTTGGTTTCTTGCTAGAGTTTAAAAGAAAAACAGCAAGCAGGAAAGTTGTAAATCCTGGCAGTTGCTGGGAAGGAGGGGGATGAGAAAGAGAGAAAAAGCAAGCCTTTTTGAGTGAGGGTTAGCAGTGGAGGCGTGGAAGAGGCTGCTCTGGAAAGAGAAACAAGCGTGCGGCTGGGTATGGTGGCTCACCCTTTTCTAGCACTCAGGAGACGGACGGCAAATGGACCTCTGTCCGGGTTGAAGGCTTTCAGTCTGATGAGTTCCTGGTCCACCGTAGAAAACCCTGCCTCGGGGAGGGGGGATGGGGGGATGGGGGGAACTGTGGAGAGGGCTTGGGGGTTCTTGCAAAGGACCCCGGTTCCCGGCACCGCGTCACCACCTGGAGCTGCACAGCCATCTGGAGCTCCAGCAGCGGGCCCAGATGCCCTCTTCTGGCCTCTTTGGGCACCGCCTGTGCACAGTCCACACATGCACATGTACGGCGCACATACAGAGACACGCACACGTGTGCAGGCTGAATAGAAGGCAGTGAGGAAGCGCGGAGTTGCTGAAGAGCTGGGTTAGGATCGTGAGCGAGAGGTGAAAAAGGAAACAGCATTTTAGTTACAACTCCGAAGAGCAAGCAGGCTCGCCTTTTTCCCTAAGGCGTGCGCAGCCCGCTTCGGTCGGCGTTGGCATCTGTCCCTCTTCGTAGTCCAGGTCCTCCCCTGGCTGTCCTCCCCACCTGGGCATGTCTCGGCCTCTGAGGTCTCCTGCGCTCCAGGCCTCAGCCCTCCCTGTCTGCTGGGTCGGGGCTCACCCTAGCCTGTGGATGCTTGCGCCCACAGATCATCCAGCTGACTCCTGTGCCTGTGAGCACACCTGGTGGCCTGGTGCCACCCCTGAGCCCAGCCACGATGTCGGGACCCACGTCGCAGCCTCAGAAGGTCCTGCTGCCCTCTTCCACAAGGTGAGTGCGGTGAGGCCCCTTTCTTCCCTCTAGACCGGGGTGGGGTAGGGCCAGCTGTCTCACTGACTCCTGGCCTCTCCTCTCCTCTCCTCTCCTGTGGCAGAATCACCTATGTGCAGTCAGCGGGTGGGCACACCCTGCCCTTGGGCACCAGTCCTGCGTGCAGCCAGGCTGGAACAGTGACCTCCTACGGGCCCACCAGCTCTGTGGCTCTGGGCTTCACGTCCCTGGGGCCCAGCGGCCCCGCCTTCGTGCAGCCCCTGCTCTCAGGTGAGGGGCGGCCGGCGACCTAGGCGGGGTTGAGACAGCGCAGACCCTAACCTGCTTCCCCCACCGTCTTCCTCCCCGCAGGCCAAGCCCCGTTGCTGGCTCCTGGCCAGGTGGGCGTGTCACCTGTGCCCAGCCCCCAGCTGCCTCCTGCCTGCGCCGCCCCTGGAGGCCCTGTCATGACAGCGTTCTACCCTGGCAGCCCTGCGCCCACCTCAGCACCTCTGGGCCCCCCTTCCCAGGCTCCGCCAAGTCTGGTCTATACTGTGGCCACCGGCACCACCCCACCCGCCGCCACCATTCTGCCCAAGGGCCCCCCGGCCTCTGCCACTGCCACTCCAGCCCCAACTAGCCCTTTCCCTACTGCTGCAGGTAGGTGTGGGGCAGCAGGGCCGGGCGTTCTGCAAGCTGGGGAATGCAGGGCTTCTGGGAGGCCTGGCTCAGCAGACGTTCTCTTCCCTTGCCAGCAGGCTCCATGACCTACAGCTTAGTGGCGCCCAAGGCCCAGCGGCCCAGCCCAAAGGCCCCCCAGAAAGTGAAGGCAGCCATAGCCAGCATCCCTGTGGGGTCTTTTGAATCGGGCTCCACTGGTCGGCCCGGACCTCCATCCCGACAGTCTCTGGACTCTGGCACAGCCCGAGAGCCAGCTGCCCTAGAATCAGAGCTTGAGGGGCAGCCCCCCCCCCCCGGCCCCGCCACCTCCCCCCGAGACCTGGCCTCCAACTGCCCGGAGCAGCCCCCCTCCTCCCCTGCCTGCTGAGGAGCGACCTGGCGGCAAAGGCCCCGAGACCGTGAGTGTCTGGCTGGCTGTGGGCTCCCCTGGCGGTTGGTCTCCGTTCTTGCCCGTGTGATGTCTCCTGCCCGTCTGCCGTGTCCAGCTCATCTTGTTTGGGGTCTGTGTTCTGTGTACCCTGGCCTTCAGAGGCCAAGGGTTTGTCTTGTCTTTGATTTCTCCTCATCTCATGGTCTCCCCTGCCCCACTTCCTTCCCAGCCCAGGTCTCCGTGGCTCAGGCAGCCCTCGTGGCAGTGCCAGGTCTGAGATTACGGGCAGGGGCCCCATGACTTCATCTCAGTGTTCTTTCCGTCCCCACCCCAGGCCAGCAAGTTCCCAGGCTCCTCTTCAGACTGGCGAGTCCCTGGGTTGGGCCTGGAGAGCCGTGGGGAGCCCCCCACCCCCCCAAGCCCGGCCCCGGCCACAGGCCCTGGTGGAAGCAGCAGCGGCAGTGAGGGCAGTAGTGGGAGGGTGGCCGGGGACACACCTGAGCGCAAGGAAGCCGCTAATTGTGGCAAGAAGATGAAGGTGCGGCCCCCGCCCCTGAAGAAGACCTTTGACTCAGTGGACAAGTGAGCAGGGCGGGCCCGGCCGGAGCGCCCCGAGGCGGTGGGAGAGGGCGGCAGCAGGCAGGGCGGAGAGGTGACCCTGCTGGCCCCCCAGCAGGGTCCTGTCGGAAGTGGACTTTGAAGAGCGCTTTGCTGAGCTGCCCGAGTTTCGCCCAGAAGAGGTGCTGCCTTCCCCCACGCTGCAGTCCCTGGCCACCTCGCCCCGGGCCATCCTGGGCTCCTACCGCAAGAAGAGGAAGAACTCCACAGGTAGGCAGCGCTGGCCCCCAGTGGGCCGGGCCGGGCGGGGCGGGGCCGGGCCAGGGGCCGCGTGTGCCAGAGACCAAGTCTGCTTGTTTGGCTAGACCTGGACTCGGCGCCCGAGGACCCCACCTCACCCAAGCGCAAGATGAGGAGACGTTCGAGCTGCAGCTCGGAGCCCAACACCCCCAAGAGTGCCAAGTGCGAGGGGGACATCTTCACCTTTGACCGCACAGGTGCCGGCGTTCAGGAGACCGGGTTTCCACGAGTGCCGCTCGTGGGGGCAGCGGGGAGGCTGGGGCTGACCCCCTGGAGGGGGCTGGCGGGGCGGGGGCACCGAGGCCTCACTGAGCCACCTGTGCCGGGGCAGGTACCGACGCAGAGGACGTGCTGGGGGAGCTGGAGTACGACAAAGTGCCCTACTCGTCGCTGCGGCGCACGCTGGACCAGCGCCGGGCCCTGGTCATGCAGCTCTTCCAGGACCACGGCTTCTTCCCCTCAGGTGAGCGTGGCTCGCACTCAGGGAGCGCCCACGTGGGGACTGGGACCAGCCACACACCTCACCGCCCTTCTGTCCCCAGCCCAGGCCACAGCAGCCTTCCAGGCCCGCTACGCAGACATCTTCCCGTCCAAGGTGTGTCTGCAGCTGAAGATCCGGGAGGTCCGCCAGAAGATCATGCAGGCAGCCACTCCCGCCGAGCAGCCCCCTGGGGCTGAGGCCCCCCTCCCCGGACCGCCCCCGGCTGGCATGGCTGCTACTCCCGTCCCCACGCCCAGCCCCGCTGGGGGTCCCGACCCCACCTCTCCAGGCTCGGACTCTGGCACTGCCCAAGCTGCTCCGCCACTGCCTCCACCCCCAGAGCCCGGGCAGCCTGGCTGGGAGGGGCCCCCCCAGGCCTCACCTCCGCCCTCTGGCCCCTCCACAGCTGCCACGGGCAGGTGAGGGGCCCTGGAGAAGATCCACAGCACCCCCTCAGGATGTGGACAGTGACCTCCTCCCCAGGAAGCCACCTCTCCTTCCCAGCTGGGCACGGAAGGCGGCCTGTCCCCTTGTATATATTCCCGCCCTGTGGGGGGGCCGCGGGGGGCAGACACCCTCCACTGCGCTCCTGCACGTGACTGAGGCGTGAGGCCTTCAGAGCTTTTCACTTGTACTTTACACAGAGTGGCTCCTGTGAGGGCTGCAGGCTGGAGGGGAGTGTGAGCCTTGGCCACAGGGAGATGCCTGTGGAGCGGTGGGGAGTTGACACACCCCACTTTTTCCCCAGAGGGGCTGGACTCAGGTTAGTTTGGGGTGGGGCGCCCTCCCACCCTCTGCCCTCCCAACTTGGGTTGTACTTTCTAAGAAGGTGATTTCCCTATGTTGTCCCCATTCCCAGAACATGTTGATCATGTGCAATATTTCTTACTGTGCCGAGAAGCCGCAATGACCGAGATTAAAGCTGTTTAACACATCTGTGGGCTGACTCGCTCCCTCGCCCCCCCCCCATTACTGTCACGCCTCTCCCGGTGAGCATGGGGCGGCCCAGCGGTGCTCCGCCTCCCCCTTGGCAGGGCCACAGGGCTGCGGGCTGACCGCCCTGCCCTGTGAGTGAAGCAGCCTTGACGGTCTGGGAGCTGTGGTACCCATCTGTCCCTGCGACAGGCGGCAACTTCACCGCTATCGGTGGAGAGCGTTGCTCTCAAATGAGGCCAGTCCAAGGGCTACGGGCTGTCCACAATGACTGACCTCTGCTGACCTCCGCACGGTCGTCTAGGTGGCACCGCTGCCAAGGGAAAGCAGTTAACCTGTGCAAAGTCCAGGAAGGTGTAAGGTCTGAAGTAGCATCTAAGCTTGGGCCAGAGCCTCAGGGAGTCAGCTTGAATCAGCTGGGTCAACTCCCTGAGAGGACAGCTCGCTGGGGGATTTGGAGGTGTTCCAGCGATTGCTGACTGACTGACCTCGACCCTAACAGGATAATGATGGCAATTCTGGTTTCACCCAGAATTTGCCCAAACCACACACTACTGAAACACAGCCGGCCACGAGAACCGGAACGTCTGCCTCAGGTACGAACAGAGACTGCTGCACGGGGACAAGCCTAGCCATAAGCACGGAACAGGAGGCAGAAGAAGACTTTAATGTCGGGAGAACGAGGGTGCTCAGGGCGTGGTCTCCGGCAGAGGGGCGCCCTGGCCCTGAGCCAGGAGCCGCAGGAGCAGGGAGTGCAGGGCCCGGCAGACGGGGGTGTAGCCCAGCCGGCTCAGGTGGAGGTAGTCGTACATGTCGTGGTGGCTTATGGTGCCGTCAGAGTGCACAAAGCCAGGGTCTGCGTCTAAGAAGTGGGCTCGGGGGTGGCCAGACAAGGCCGCCCGGACCAGCTCGTTTACCTGTCGGTTTTTCTCCCGCAGCGGGTTGGGGTGCTGGCCCCTCGGAAGCAGGCCCTAAGGAGGCACACCAATAGTAAATTGTCAGATCGGCACCTGAGCCGATCTGCCCACCCCTAGCAGGAAAGCCGCAGCGCCGACAGTTGAGGGATGGGAAAACAGGGAGGGCAGAAGAGCTGCCACTGCCAAGAACCTTCCAGTCAGCAGCCTGTGCAAGATCACTCAGAAACACCATTTTGCCAGTGGGTCAGAGGTCTCTTTCAGGGATGGAAATGTCTTGGCTAGAAGCGATAAGGCCTAACTTACTCCAGGAATGCCTGGATACTCTGAGAGCTTCAACACTCAAAATACCCAGCACCAGGGTAACTGGTCCACAAGCACGTCTTCAAGCACAGCTGCTCTTTGTCTGGAGACAGGGTCTCTATGTAGCTCTGGCTGGCCTCTAACTCAGACGTGCCTGCTTCTGCCCCTGGAGTGCTGGGATTAAAGCCCTGTGCCACCACGGCCACTCATGTTCACTCTCAGAGTGTAGAAATCAGCTGGGCGGTGGTGGTGCACAGGACTGTAGCCCCAGCTGCCAGGGAGGCAGACCTCTGCTGATTCCTAGGCCAGCCTGGTCTACAGAGTTCCAGGACAGACAGGGCCACACAGAGACACTGACTGGGGAAACAGACAAACAAACAAACAAACAAAAAGTGTGGAAACCATCTACCAGATGCTTTCTGGAAAGCCACTGTGCCACGCTGTCCAGAACTGTGCCAATGCTAGCTACTTCTTGAGGGTCCTACACTCTAACCACACTTCCGTTTGTTTTGTTTCTGGAGAGTGCCAGGATCAGAGGTGTCGGCCACCACTGCTTGGCTCTTTCAAAGTGCCTTGCTCTGTGGCCCAGAACAACCTCAGTACTGATGATCCTCCTGCCTCAGCTCGGGAAGCGGGAAGTGCCGGGATTACAGGCGTCTGCCACTATGACTGGCTGCCACGTTTCCTTTCCCGCCCTTCCAGGCTCTCACCAGCACAACCACCCGTGCCTGGGGCTGCAGCTTGTTCACCAGCTGCACGATGGCTTGGATGCCTCCCGTCACCTGCTCCGCTGTGTGGCTGTGGTTGTTGGTGCCCACCCAGACCACCACAATCTGCGGAAAGAGGGACACCGAGCACGGGTGAGCACGCCGGCGAGGAGCGCCGGCCCACCCCCCGCGCCTGCTCACCTTGGGCCGGATGTGCTCCAGCTCCCCGTTCTCAAGCCGCCAGAGCACGTGCTGGGTGCTGTCTCCACCGATGCCGAAGTTAAGTGCGTGCAGAGGAGAGAAGAGCTCCCGCCAGATCTGTGGGCAAGGAACGATGCAGGCCCCGGCCACCCTCCGTCCACCGTGGACGAGCCTTACTTTATGGGTGGAGTCTGGTCAACTCTCCCCGAGAACAAAGCCTAGCAGGGAGTCACTTCAGGAAACCCATTACTGTCTCACTCTAACCAAAATCCCACGGAAGTCAGAGTCGGCCTGTGAAAACCCTGTCCTGTGAGAACAGCCACTGTGGCTAACCCTCTCTCGGGAGAGTTTCATGACCGACAGTCTTTGGGCCACACCATTACCATCGACCTTCACTTCCCATAAAGCTTTTATTACCACTCTGCGTAAACCCAACAGGGCTGTGCTCTATTTGAACACAGTAAAAGCCTCACCTTAGGCAATCTAGAAGGAAAGCCTCAGAGACAGACAAACCCAACGGGGCAGAGTCGGGGCACACAGACCTTCCACCACGGGCATTTCTGTACCCCCTTATCTCGCCTGGCTTGGGTTCTGGGCCCAGAGTGGCAGTGAGGTTACGTGCCCGGATGAGGAGGGATGACAGGGCGGCTCCTCACCTCACACTGGTGCATTAGCTGGACCAAGGAGTCCCCGATGAAGACGACCTCGGGTTCCTTGTCCTTGCTGTCTGCCACGAACCGGTGGTGCTGCAGGGAAAGCAAGACCGGGCCAATGGCGGGCACGCCCCAGGCCCCGCGCCGCCCTGCTTCCTCAGGCTGGACACCCCCAACCTGCCTGCCCACCTGGGTGAGGGCGATGCCACGAAGCAGGGCTCTCCGGGAGCACCCCCCCCTCCACGTCCCTGCCCCGAGGACCGCCCGGGGCCACTCACCAGGGACATCCAGCGCCCGTCGCCCTGCACGTCCTGCACAGGCGTGGGCCTGCTGGCCGGGTTCTGCTCCGCGCTCATGCTCGGCGGCGCGGGCCCGGCGAAGAGCGGAGCCCGGGAGCGCTGGCGGCG
>NW_026596028.1:154786-171668 GCF_907164565.1 Psammomys obesus
GGGGGAGCGGGGCCGGGGAGCGGGACCCTCGGTCGGGACCGGTCGGCGGGGGGCGGGTACCTGGGGAGCCGCCGGCGAGCAGCGACGCGCGGGCCCTTCCTCGGGGGCGGAGCACTCCGGAGCAGCCCACCTCCGGGGGTGCGTGCGGCCACTCACGTGGGCAGGGCGCGGACCGGCCCACTGCGGGCGCCGCGGAGGGGACGCTCCCATTCCTACTGGTCTTGGGGGAGCTGGGCCGCAGCAGCTCGAACCTTCAGTCCCAGCTCTCGGGAGCCAGAGGCAGGTGGATCTCTGAGTTCGAGGTCAGCCTGGGCTACGGAGCGAGTTTCCGGATAGTGAAGGCTACACAGAGAGACCCTGCCGCCAAAAATGAAAAAGAAAGCAAGAGAAATAATGAAGGTGGAGGCTGGAGGTCACCAGGGCCACACCTGAGTGGCTGAGGAGGCCGCCCTACTTAAAGTTTTCTATTTTGTTTTGAGACGCCGCGGCAGGCCCAGGGCTAGGGTTTTCTTTGCTTGTCTGTCTGTGTTTGAGACAGAGACTCACTAAGTAGCTCTGGCTGTCCTGGAACTCACAGGAATATGTCAACCTTGCCTTTCTTCTACTCTATTTAGGGTTGTTAAACGCTTGTACCTCCCTTCCAACCTCAACACCGGGTAGGAGGGAAGGTTAGTGGGGACGGGGCGGACTTCTCTCTGCTACTTCCCACCGGGTAGGGTCGCAGAATTCTTTGGGGAGGGGGGCGGATTATACCAATATCAGTCCTCAGAAAGTCCAGAAGTCCAGGCGACCAGCAAACAGCAAAGGCAGCAGCAGGACGAGCCAGCAGCAAGCAGCCCTCAAGCAGCCTTCTTCCTCTGGGCTGTCATATTTCTACCCCTCAGAGTCCTCAGGATCCAGCTAATTCCATCTGTCAAGGACCACACCCCACGGGAGACATTTAACAGGCGTGGACAAGCTAAACCCCCGAGCTTAGCAAAACCACGCTTACATATCATAAACCAAAAGTCCACACCAGGGAGCCGCCTAGCTCTGCCTCCAGAGTGTTGGGATTAAAGGCACGTGCCATTAGGCCCAACTGCAACTTCAGGAGGGTTTTAATGCTGAAAAATCTCCAAAACAGACCTTTATGCGTCTGAGGCACAACCCCAGGACCCACGTGGGAGAGGTGCAGAAGAAACAGAAATCGGAGCTGGCTGCAGGTCGAAGCTGGCATTCCTCCTGCAGATCAGCTTGCGCCTCCACGGCCTCTGTTCCTCTCCAAGAACAAAGCGCCACTCCAAAGCCCTTATTGGTAGCCGCGCCATTTTCTGACTGGTTCCTTCTTTCCCTGGCTCAGACTAATCCCCAACCCCAGTGCTTCTCAGATCCCCGGGTCTAGTCTCCTCGAGCTGGCTGGCTGTTTGCTTGCGGCCCCACCTCCGTAGGGACTGAGAGTCTGTCCATCCCTTCTGGTTGGGCTGACACTGAGGTCGCGGAGAGCTTTACCGTGTGCACACTCTGTCTCAGTCTGCTCAGCCACATCTGGGCCTGGACACAGCTGTGCGTAAACAAGCACAGCTCCTGCTGAAGGAGGACGGACTGCATTAACGGGCCGTGTGTGTGTGTGTGTGTGTGTGTGTGTGTGTGTGTGTGTGTGCGCGCGCGCGTGTGTGTGTGTGTGTGTGTGTGGGGTGGAGCAGGATCCAGGCATGATTCTGAAAGGCCAGGGACTCCTCGGCTTTGCCTGTTTGGAGGTCTCATGTCCCTGAGGAGGGCTTCAAACCTGCCACACTCCTGCCTCTACCATGCTGAACGGGGGCTCCTTAAACTTTTCCTACTGGAGCCCCCTTTTTGCTTGCGAAAGTTTTGTTTTGATTTTATTTTTCCTAGAGAGGAGGTCTTACTCTGTAGCATAGGCTGACCTGGAACTCACTATGTAGACCAGGCTGCTCAGACTCAGTTACCTAATCTGCCCTAGTGCTGGGAATGAAGCTGCGAACCACCACTCCCGGCCCAGATTTACTTCCTTCTTCATTACGGTTTTGTGCACTTGAATGCCGATGACTGCAGAGGCCAGAAGAGGGTGTTGGATCTCCTGTGGTTGGAGTTATTATAAGCAGTGAGTTGTCCTAGCTAGGTGTTGGGAACTGAACTGTCTTTTCACCAGTGAGCTATCTCTCCAGACCCCAGTCTGAGGAAGTCTTTCATGACCATGAGCTTACAGTTGTATAAAGTGGGTATGTAAAGCTAGTATTTCCTGATAATATACTCACTTTAAAACAATTTTTATACATATATAATTTTATCATTTATTAAAAGCAAAAACAATTTACAAACTAATGAGCTGAGTGTACTTGGTTTTGTTTTGTTGTTTATTGTTCAGTTTTTCAAGACAGGGTTTCTCTGTGTAGCCCTGGCTGTCCTGGACTTGAGATCTGCCTGCATCTGCCTCCCAAGTGCTGGGATTAAAGGCGTGTGTCACCACTGCCCAGCGGGAGAAACTTTTGACGTACAGTCAAAACACTGCAATCCACAAGGAAAGCTTTGAGGCGGTGCTCGCTGGCACTGCGGAGCATGACGGTGTGCCGTTCAGATGCAGTGTGCGTTCCCAGCCAAAGCTCATGTGGTTTCGTTTGGTTGGTTTTGTTTTTTGAGACAAGGTCTGTGTAGTTAGTACTGCCTGTCCTGGAAATTGCTATGCAGACCAGGCTGGCCTCAAACTCCTGCCGAGTGCCGAGATTAAATGCCCTTGCCACAAGTTTTAAGATGCAGCGAGCACCCCTAGCAACACCTTCGGTTTACTGTTTGATCTGTTGTACTTTCAGAAACCTTTCATGATGCTCCCTCGCTGTTGTGTAACCCCATGAGCTTGTGACCCACAGCTGTTTTCCAGAAGCAGTGTAGCATGGGTAGAGAGCTACCAAAGCCTGGGGAAGGAGAAGGAAAGACGCAAAAGGTCATATTAACATCTGTACAGGGGTGCATGCTGCTGTAGTTCGATTATCTTGAAAGTCTGAGGGGCTCCTGTGGCGCTTGCAAGTAAAGGCAGGAGAACAGAGTTTCAGGCTATCCCGAGCTAAGTTAAGAATATCTCGGGGCTCAGCGGTTAAGAGCACTGCTCTTCCAGAGGTCCTGAGTTCAATTCCCAGGAACCACATGGTGGCTCACAGCCGTCTATACCGGGATCTGATGACCTCACCTCTTCTGGCGTGCAGGCGTACACGCAGGTAGAGCATTCATACACATAATAATTAAACAGATAATAAATACAGCCTCAGATATAAGAGTATGTTTTTAAAAAAAAAAAAACAGCAAAACAAGACAAACCCTAAACACTGAGCTGGGAGGCAGAGGCTGGCCTGGGCAACTGAGCAAGCCAAACAAAACAAAAGCCTTAAAACCTAAAAACGTGTGAGACGGAGAAATTGGAGGTGGAGGGAATTCTGAAACCAGGCGGAGAGCCGAAACTCCCCAGCATTCATCACAGCCGTGCTGGCTCGTCCTTCCACGGACTGTGTGCGGAGGTACCACTGCCATCCGACTTCCCGGGTTAGGAACTAGGCTCTGGGCAAGTTTAAGGTTTTCCGAAGCCTCGCCGCTCAAACGCGCCACCTCCGCGTGGGGACCGCGAGCACGGAGAGCGTGGCGCCCAGCGCCTTCCATTTGGACCTGTCCCGCGGGCCGCCAGCAGCCTAGGCCAATCAGCATTGAGCAGGGGGCGGGCCTAGGGGGCCTCAGCCAATCCAGCGAGGGGAGGCGGAGACAACGAGCGAGGCTGTAACTGTCTCTCTCGGTGCCTCGTGCTCGGCCGGGGAAGTCGGAGCAGGGGGCGTGGCGGGGGCGTGGCAGGGCGTGGCGGGGGCGCGCATGCGTGTGGCGTACTTACTGGCTCAGCACGCGCTCGAGGCCCGGAAGAGCGCGGACAGCTGCGAGGCCTGGCTCTCTGGAGGCGAGGAGCCATTGCTCGGCACAGCCGCGTGGAGCCCGGGCGGGGCCCGCTGGGCGCGAAGAGGGTGAGGCACCCCTCCCCCACCGGCCCCCGGGGCCCCGACGGTCCGAGCCGCCCGACGCCTCCCTCCGCCGCGGCGCCCTCCCGGAGGCCCTCGGGGATCATGCCCCACCGGAAGCCAGCGCTGCGGCCCCTCCGGGCGCCCGCTCTCCCGCCTGCGCCTTCTGTTCTTAAGTCTTAAAGACGCGGGCCGGCCGCAAGCCCGAGCGATCGAAGACCCCCGCGCGCTTCTGAGCGCGCCCCCGCCTGCCTCCCACGTCTGGGATTACAGACCTCCGCCACCATGTGCGCTCCGCTTGCCCTCCTTTGCCGTTTCCGCTTCCTGTGCCTCCCTGGACCTCCCCAGCCCGCCACTTCCCGTCTGCCCCAGATCTCCCCCTAGTCTCCCGGAGCTTTCCCAACTTCCATTTTTTGTTGTTTTGTTCTTTCCGAGACACAGCCTGTGTAGTCTAAGCTGACTTCAGACTCCCAAAGGAGGGTGGGTGAAGGGAAGTACCCTCCGCCTGGCCCGTCTTCCATCGTTTTATTTCAGTGCATGTATGAAAGCAGACATGCACTGGCCACTGAGCATAGGCGCACAGGTCCTGTGCCGTGGCTAAACAGGCACTCTAACACTGCACTGTATCCCCGGCTTTTTTCATACGTGCAAGATCCAGACGTTTTTCTTTTAAAGGTTTATTCTAACTCTCTCTCTCTCTCTCTCTCTCTCTCTCTCTCTCTCTGTGTCTGTGTGGGAGTATGTGGATGTGAGCACAGATGCCCACAAAAGCCAGAAGAAGACACCAGATCCCCTGGAACTAGAGTTGGGCTGTGCCACTCCTCTGACATGGGTCTGGGGACTGAGCTTGGTCCTTTGAGAGCAATGAGTGCTCCTGTTAGTGCTCTTAACTGCTCTTTTTTTTTTACTCTAAGTCTTTTTATTTCATGTGCATTGGTGTCTTAGTTATAGACAGTTTTGGGCTACCATGTGGGTGCTGGGAATTGAACCTGGGTCCCCTGGAAGAACAGCCAGTGCTCTTAACTACTGAGCCATCTCTTCTGGCCTGCTGAGGGAGGTTCTTAGCTCTGGAGACACAGAGTCTTTAAAGAATGTTATTTTTATAGAGGGTCTCACAGGCACCTAGGTTGGAATTCACTCTGTGGCCCAGGTTGGCCTTGCTTGAACTTTTGATTGTGCTGCCACGTTCCTGAGCAGATGGGATTACAGACCTGCACCACTAGGCCTGGCTATCATTTTCGAACAATTTTTCCCTGTTCTTATTCTCTGTTACCTTGTCCCCATTTCCTGGCATCTTTTCCTATTAACTCTTAACTATCATTTTGGACTCCTTCTGTGGCCAGGCCAAGATGGCTCCTGTCTCCACATCTTTCATCCCTCTAAATAGTACTCTCCCCTTTGCCTGGCATCGTTTCTCCCTTACTGCTGTTCCTACTTTACTTACACCTGCTGACCACTCTTGTTTTCTAGGACACTATGGACCCCCGGGGGCCCCTCCCTCAGCCTTTCCAGCAGCTTGAGAAACCTGGGCGTATTCGCCGTCGCAAGACTAGGCGGGAGCGAAACAAGGCCCTGGTGAGCAGCCACCGGCAGTCAATGCGTCAGGATGGCCCCACGTCCAGCCGGGATCCATGCATGCCCCTCCAGGACCCTGTGGCCTCTGCAGCCTCCAAGCTTGTCGTCATCACTCAAGGCAGGCTGAGCCGGGAGCACCGGGGCCTCTTCAACCATGAGGTGAAATCCCTGGATGTGGCCCGGCTGCTTAACAGTGGCTCCTTGGAATCATGTAGTCCCCTGCTGCCCACCACGTCCTGCTGCAGCTCGGTCAGAACCCAAGAGCCAGCGCTCCAGTCAAGAGACAAGGAGAACCAGGTTCCAGGAGGCTCAGGCCCAGGCCCACCAAATTCCCCAGTGCTTCCCGTGTTGGGGCAGCTGCTGGAGGAGCTGCAGTGCCAGCTGATCCTGCCTCAAGCCTTTCCCAGGAGGAACCTAGTGCAGGAGGCCAGAGACACCATCCTGAGGACCTTACAAGGCTGCCATGGCTGTGTGCCTGATCTTGCCCTGGTGCTCCAGGGCTGCCAGCCACCCTTGCCTGGTGAGTGCCTCCCACCTGCCATCCCACCCTTTCCCTTCTCTGTGGTTCAGATAAGATCTCCATGTTTTTTCTTCCATGCCAGAGACCAAGCCGAGGGTCCCCGAGAGACAGAGGACGGTGCCTTGTAGCGGTGGTCCTGAGCATGCGCCAAGGGAAGAGAGGCCAAGGACTCGACAGGCGACAAAGGGGCATGACTTTGCCGTACCTCAGATGTGCAGCAGCACCTCTCCACACAAGGACAGCCAGGTGCCACCTGCCGATCGCCAGCTGCCCTTCTTGTCCTCCACATCTTCACCATCTGGAGCAGCGTGGGGTCCCCCAACAGCTTTTGATATGCTGAAAAGCATCTGGCTCATAGCCACCCCACCCGCTCCCCAGCCCTGGGATATGTGCCCAGCTCAGTCCCTACCTCAGCCACCGTCACCCTTGTTGCCCCGAACATCTGCCTTGGACTGGAGCCCCAACCCTCCTGCTCCACTACCCAGCCTCTCCTGGGTGGTCACTCAGAGCAGTCCAGAGGCTTGGTCCTTCCCTCCAATGAGACTGTACTGAGGAGGCTGTAGGTTGGGCCTGGTGGGCAGAAGCCTACACTCACAGTTACCTCAATAAAACATCTTCTTGGTCCTCTTGGTTTTCAGTGAGTGGCTGGCTCAGCAGAGCAGCTTGGTTTTTCTTTTTCTTTTTTTTGAGACAGGGTTTCTCTGACTAGCCTTGGCTGTCCTGGACTCTAGACAAGAACTCGCAGAGATGCCCCTGCCTCTCCCTCCTGAGTGCTGGGATCAAAGGCCTGTGCCACCACTCCCAGCTACAGCTTTATTTTTAAAAATATCTTTTTTTTTTTTGGGGGGGGGGACACAGTTTCCCTGTGCAGTCTCGGCTGGCTTGGAACTTTGCTCTGTAGAGGGGCAAGTTCGAGGCTGGCTTGGAACTCAGAAATCGTCCTTCTCCACCTCCCAAGTACTGGGCTTAACAGTGTACACCACCACCTCCTGGCCCTTGTTTTCCCTCTCTCTCTCTCTCTCTTTCCTTTCTCTCTCTTCTTTCTTCCTCTTTCTCTTCTTTCTTCCTCTTCCTTCTCCTCTTAAAAATTCTTTGTTGTTGTTTTTGAGACAGGGTTTCTCTGTGTAGCCCTGGCTGTCCTAGAACTTGTTCTGTAGATCAGGCTGGCCTTGAATTCAGAGATCCATCTGCCTCTGCCTCCCAAGTGGGAGCAGCTTTCTTTAGCTCTGACTTGTAAGGCTAAGATAGGTGTATATCACCTGTTACCTTCCTGGAGCCTAAGGAGCAGCAGTGTGTGGGGTGGTGGAGACGAGGATCAACAGTTTACAGTTATCCTTTGTTTGAGCCTGGACTGCATGAGCCCAGTAAACCCCAACAAAACACAGCATAACTCTCTCATACACACAAAGTAAAGATTTGATCATCTGTCAACAGCTGGTCACATGGCAAAGACTTCAAAGGCTTTCCAGGGGTTTCTTTTGCCTTCTCAGTTTGCACGGTTTGGCTGCTGTTTGTTTTTGAGACTGTGCACCTACGGTAGCCCTGGCTGACCTGAGAGTTGCTGTGGAGACCAGGCCAGCAGACTGTCTAAGAGTTTGGGGCGATTCACCTGTCTTGTCTCCCAAGTACTGTTTGCTTGTTCCATGTCTCACACCAGGAATTTATTTATTTGCCATTTTGGGAAAGTAATTCAGGATCTTCCACATGTTAGGCAAACATAGTACCACTGGGCTCCGTCCCCAACCAGAAAGGTTTTTGTTTTTTTAAGATTTTTTTATTTGATTTATTTATACAGTATTCTGCTTGCATGTGTGCCTGCGTGCCAGAAGAGGGCACCAGAGCTCATTCTAGATGGTTGTGAGCCACCTTGTGGTTGTGGGAATTGAACTCATGACCTTTGGAAGAACAGCTGGTGTTCCTAGCCTCTGAGCCATCTCTCCAGCCCCAGAAAGGGTTTTTTGTTTTTTGTTTTTGTTTGTTGTTTTTAAAACATTCTCACTACGTGCTCTGGCTGGCCTGGAAGTCAATGCATAGACCAGTCTGGCCATGAACTCAGAACTGCCTGCCTCTGTCCCCACTCCCACCCCTAAGTGCAGGGGTTAAAGGTGTGTGTGTGCCACCATGTCTGACCAGAAAGCTTTTCAAATGGCATTTTGAGCAGCAGCGAGTTTCTGCAGTGGAGGGACAAAGAGGAAGCCGGGAACGTTGGAGCCAGAGCAGGGAAATCAAGCCGGACCTTGGTGCCGGAAGGCCTTCCCGGGCTCTCCGCTGCCCCCTGGGCACCGACAGCCTAGCAGCGGCAGAGTACTAGCTCCTTAGTACCTCACGCCTGCGTGAAGCAGCTGGGGCTGGCTCACAGCCTAGGCTGGGCATCACCGTGTGTGTGACCCAGGACGAAGTCTCTCCCTGTGTGCCCGCGGGCACTTGACGGGCGTCGTTTGTCCAGTCTAGGGAAGGGCGACAATAGAGCAAGTTGGGGTGTAAACTGGGCGGGAGCGGTCGGACAGAGCTGTTTCCCAGGGTGTGGGTTCCTGGGGTCGCAGTGCGAAGGAGGCCCCGGCTTGCGGGAATGTGAGTTTGGGGCGCGCGGTCCTGTAGGGGAGCAGGGCGAGCTGACAGGAGGGCGGGGAGGGCTGCTCTCGCTCGGGCGGGAGCCTGCTGGGTCGGTCCCGGAGCAGGGGCGGAGACCGCTGCGGCCGGCGGCCCCTTTAATCGGGGGCGCGCGCCGGCCGGCCCGCGCGCTCTCGCCGCCGTCACCGGGCCGGAGCGGGAGCCGGCGCCGAGCCGAGGCCGGAGCGGGAGCGATGGAGCCCTCGCGGGCGTCGGCGCTGCGCCGTCTGCTGCCGCCGCTGCTGCTCCTGCTGCTGCCCCTGTCCCCCCGCGCCCGCGCCAAGTACGTGCGGGGCAACCTCAGCTCCAAGGAGGTGAGCGCGCCCGGCCCTCCCCGCCTCCCGGGCCGCGGGACCAGGCGGGAGGCGCGCCCCGCCCCCTGCGCCCCACCGGGCCGGGAGGCCGCGGGGTGGGGGCCGGCCTGGGCGCGCAGGGTCGGGAGGGAGGGCCGGAGTTCCCGGGGCCAGCCGCACTCGGTGGTGCTGAAGGGACAGCTCCCCTCACGCGGCCACGCGGAGGTCGCCGGGCCGCCGCGGACTCCCAGGATGGCACGGTTGGCGGGACCACCCTGGGGCTGGGGTGTGCGGTGCGCGCGCGCGTGGCCGGGGAATGCAGCTGAGCAACAGTCCAGGACAGATGGCGTGGGGCCGTGCACCCGGCCAGCCACGGTCGTTCTCAGTGCGCCTGGGAGAGGAGGAGGGAGGGAAGCTTGGGGGACATTGAGGGAGAAAACCAGGGCAGCAGGAGTTTGGACACACAGCGGAAGGCTCCGGAGAGAATTCTGGAGGGGACTTGGCCGCCTGTGGCAGGGAGGCTCTGGAGGCAAGAAAAGTTGAGGGCCTGAGGGTAGGGTCGGAGTCCCCGGGCCCTCGGCTCACTGGGACCTTTCGCCAGGACTGGGTGTTCCTGACAAGATTCTGCTTCCTCTCCGATTATGGCCGACTGGACTTCCGATTCCGGTACCCCGAGGTGAGTGTCCCTGGCCACTCGCCTAGCTGAAGCTGGACGCCACCTTGGCCCTCCAAGGCAAAAGCTGCCCAACTCCGTAAACACCCCAGCCGCGAATCTCTGGGTCTCTAGGCCAAGTGCTGTCAGAACATCCTCCTCTATTTCGACGACCCGTCCCAGTGGCCAGCTGTGTACAAGGCAAGGGACAAGGTGAGGGCTTTCAGAGTGTGTGGGGGGTGGCTCGGAGGAGCAGGAGGCCACAGCCACTCAGAGGGCGACCGTGTCCCTGTCCTAGGACTGCTTGGCCAAGGAGTCGGTGATCAGGCCGGAGAACAACCAGGTCATCAACCTCACCACGCAGTATGCCTGGTCAGGCTGTCAGGTGGGCGCAGCGCTCAGGTAGAGGTGTCCAGGGCCTGCTGCCCCAAGACCAGGCTTCAGCCTCCCGGCTCCTCCCCAGGTGGTGTCAGAGGATGGAACCCGCTACCTCAGCTGCTCCAGTGGCCGCAGCTTCCGCTCGGTGCGGGAGAGATGGTGGTATATCGCACTCAGCAAGTGTGGGGTAAGGCGCTGGCCAGCCGCCGGGCCGCTGTCCCTCCCCTTCCTGCCGCCCTCCCCCACCTGCCCGGAGCTCCCCTTAGGCCTCCCACTCCCCTCAGGGAGAGGGGCTTCAGCTGGAGTACGAGATGGTTCTCACCAACGGCAAGTCCTTCTGGACACGGCACTTCTCGGCTGACGAGTTTGGTGAGTAGATCCTGGAGGACCAGGCCAGGCCGGGTCCCTGGAGCAGGCAGAGATATCCACTCAGAAGGCCTTCTCCCACCCCTTCCGTTGTTGATCCCAGGGATCCTGGAGACAGACGTGACCTTTCTCCTCATCTTCACCCTCATCTTTGTCCTCTCCTGTTACTTTGGTTGTGAGTAGAACCCGTGACGGGAGGGTTAGGAGTGGGAAAGCCCCCACTCCCAGCCTGGGCACAGCGTTTCCCGGTTTCCTTCTTAGATTTGCTGAAAGGCCGACAGTTACTCCACACAACATATAAAATGTTCATGGCCGCGGCAGGAGTGGAGGGTGAGGTTTTGAGTATCCCAGATTTTGGGGTCTCTAAAAAAGAGGGACTTGGGATCCAAACCCCTGGGAGGAGAACGTCCATCTACACTCCTAGGTCTGAGGAAAGGAAGGCTGTAATCCGGCCCGACGGCTCCCGGGGGTGGGGGAGGCTGAGGCTGTGGCCTCCGGGCTTCCTAGCAGCTTGTACCTACAATTTCTGGACTTCTGATGGCGGCAGAGGGCCAGATGTTTGGGTCAGTGCCAGAGGACACCGATGTCCCAATGCTGGTCTCCATCTTTCCTTCAGTCCTGAGCCTCCTGTTTTTCTGCATCTACTGGGGCCAATATGCCACGGATGGCGTTGGCAATGCAAGCGTGAAAATCCTGGGTGAGGACTCGCCGGAGCCATGAGAGCCGAAGCCTCGGCAGGGCCGTCACCCTGAGCCTGGGCCTGAGCTACCTTTTTTCCCTTCCCAGCCAAGCTGCTCTTCTCCTCCAGCTTCCTCATCTTCCTGCTCACGCTCATCCTTCTGGGGAAGGGATTCACGGTGACACGGTGCCCGGGCAGGGGGGCTCACGGGGTGGGGAGGAGGGGACAGGGCAGGGGGGTGGAGGTGGGGTGCGGCCGCCCCCTCGCCCTGACGGCACCCACCCTGCTGTCTCCCCTCCGGCCGGCTTGCCAGGGGCCGCATCAGCCACTCGGGCTCCGTGAAGCTGTCTGTGTACATGACCCTGTACACCCTCACGCACGTGGTGCTGCTCATCTACGAGGCAGAAGTGAGTAGCCCAGGCTTCTTCCGGCCGCCGCCCCTAGCACCCTCCCCCCAGCCTCTGCCTCCCCAGCTGTCCTTCAGCCCGTCCTCCTCCTGTCTCTCACATTTAAGCTCCATGTCAGAGGCAGAAACCTGGTTCTGTTAAGGCTCCCCTCTTCCTAGCCGGTCACTCCCACGCCTCCTCTGGGCCGATCCCCCTGTGAAGTTAGGGGGATCCTAGCCACCACCAGGGCTCTTTGGAGGCTTTCCATCACCTGTGTGGGGCGATGGTAGCGCTTCCTTCAGGGTGTTGGTGTGGCTGGACTAGGTCACCCGGGGTGTGAGCTGGGGCACTCAGTCACGGCGGGCATGCGGCAGCCGCCGAGGGCTGCTTACAAACACCGCAGGCCCCATCCCTAGCTTACCTACTCTGGCCCGGCCTGTCCCAGGGCTGGGCCCGGGTCAGAGGCCAGGGCTATGAGGCCTCTGTGGGTCCAGTTCTTCGACCCGGGCCAGGTCCTGTACACATACGAGTCCCCGGCGGGCTACGGGCTGATTGGGCTGCAGGTCGCGGCCTACGTGTGGTTCTGCTACGCCGTGCTGGTGTCCCTCCGCCACTTTCCGGAGAAGCAGCCCTTCTACGTGCCCTTCTTTGCCGCCTACACCCTCTGGTGAGACACGGCGGGGCCCCAACCTGCCGCACCCCACAACCTAGGACGTTCCCAGGAAGGAAAATGAGCTTTCAAGACAAGCCTGCCGCTTCCTGGCTTTATGATCCAGGAAAAAAATCATTTCCCACCGTTTCACGGTGGGGAAAAACCAAACCAAACCAAACCAAACTCAGCCTGGTGTGGTAGAACACCTTTTACTCCCAGCACTCGGGAGGCAGAGGCAGGCGGATCTTTTTTAGTTCGAGGCCAACTTGGTCCACGAATTGAGTCCAGGACAGCCAGGGTTACACAGAGAAACCCTGTCTCAAAAGCCAAAACCAAACCAACAAAAAAGTCTTTCATAGTCCCATTATTTGGGAGGCTAATTCTTGAGGATACAAGTTAGGAGCCAGCCTTGGGTACATAGTCAGATAGCAGCTCAAAACAACCACAGCAAAACCCAAAGAAACAATACAAAGTCACTGAGCTGGGCATGGTGGCTCATGCCTGTAATCAGAGTATTCAGGAGGCAGAGCATGGGGATCAGGAGTTGAAGGCCAGCCTGAGCTACACGAGACGCTGTCTTGAAAACCAAACCAAACTTCTGTGAAGTATTTATAAGCTGTCACGGTGCTTCACAGGACAGGGCTGTCACCAGGACGGCCCAGGTGTGGTGGCACAGGCCTTTACCCCAGCAGTCAGGAGGCAGAGGCCAAGTTCCAGAACAGCCAGGCCTACATAAAGAAACCTTGTCCAGAGAAAAACAAAACAAAATGATAATGTATGAAGGTTGAGTGTCTGTCACAGTTAGTATTCAATAAAAACTCAGCGAATAGCCAGACTTGTCAGTATTTGGGAGGTGGAGGCATAGCGATGAAAGAAAATTTAAAACAAAACACAAAACCAAGCAAGCAACCCCCAAAACAAAAGACCAAAACCTCAGTTAAAATTGTTCAGCAATATTCATGTGAAACAGGCAGAGTCCAAGCCAGGGTGCCTGGGTGAAAGTCCCAGCTCCAAAGCTTCCAAATCAGCGGCTCTCAGACAAGCCCTTTGCCTCCATGTCTGTTATTGGAAATGGAAACCATATTGCATTCCCCAGACTCAGTGTGAGAGTTACATGAATTCACACACGTGAAACGTTTGGAAACATGCAGCCAGGCCCTTAACTGTTTTGGGGTGTGCCGCTGGGGCCCTGTCAGAGGCCAGGGTGGGGTCAGACTCAGCCTCGTCTGCCCACTGGAATTTCCCAGGCCCTCGGGTTCCTGGACAGTTTCCACACCTGGCTTTCAGAGGCCACCATGGGCACTCATCCGCCATGGGGTCGGCCATGAGTGATGTCGGGGAGGTGGGGGCCTCGGGGCAGGGTGGAGAGTGGTGGCAGCTGTCCGCTCTGACCTCCCGCAGGTTCTTCGCTGTTCCTGTCACGGCTCTGATCGCCAATTTCGGGATCCCGAAGTGGGCTCGGGAGAAGATCGTCAACGGCATCCAGCTGGGAGTGCACCTGTACGCCCACGGCGTGTTCCTGGTGAGGCGGCTGTCTCGGTGGGTGGGGCTCAGAGCCGGGACTGTCCATCACTCCTTCGTCCTTATTTTTTGGAACGGGCTTGCTGGCAGTCTAGCCTGGCTTCCGACTCGTACCATCCCACCTCAGTCTCCCGTGTGCTGACTGCGGGCCTACGGCACCACTTGGGGCCCTATCTCCTGGAGGGCACGCCTCAAAGCCTGCCGGGTGCTCTGCCGTCCCCAGAGCCCTCCTTCGCTGCCACTTCTCTTAGCTTGTCTCCTGGCCTCTTTCTTTGTCGCAGCCTCGGTCTCCCCTCGGCTGTTTGCGCCAGCACCACCCCACAGCCCTTGGCTGTGCTCCCACCTTCCCCCCTCTTTGTTCAAGCAGCAGATGGGGCAGGTTAGGGCTCCTGGGAGCGTGGATCTGAATGTTTACAGCAGACCTAGGCACGGGCAAGCTCTCGGCCTGACCTGTTAGTTTTGTCTTTGGCTGGCATTACTCACACCCTCTTCCGGGGGACAGTTCTCATATACATTTACTCAGCAGTCTGTGGTGCCTTTTTAAGATAGGTGCTGTGAGGCCTGGGTGACCTGAAACTTCCCATGTACACCAGGCTGGCCTAGGTCTCCTTCTGCCTGTTGAGTGCTGGGATCAAGGCTGTCACAACACCCAGTTAGAACCTTTCTTTCAAAGACAGCGTCACTGTGTCGCTCAGGTCGGGCTCAACTACGGTTCTCCTGCCTCGGCCTTTTGAGCTGTATCTGGGGTTAGGACGTGCTCTGGCACACCCGGCTTAGTGTTAAGCCACCGGCTATCCCCTGGGCACCTGTCTCCACCCAGCCCGCCGCTTTCCTCCATTTCCTTTCCCCATTTCTCCTGTTCCTCCTCCCCAACCCCCGCTGCCCCCTCCCTTTTTGGTTTTTCAGGACAGGGTTTCTCTGTGTAGCCCTGGCTGTTCTAGAAGTCACTCTGTAGACCAGGCTGGCCTCGAACTCAGAGATTCGCCTGCCTCTGCCTCCTGAGTGCTGGGACTACAGGCCTCCACTGCCCGTCGCCATCCCCTTCTTGAGACAAATCTTGCTGTATAGCCCTGGACTGCCCTGGATATCACAGCAAACCTCCTGTCTTGGCCTCCCGAGTTCTGGGACTCACCAGCACACCGGGCTCCAGCCGTATTCACACCTTTTTCCCCCCCCTGGCTTTCTTGCTCAATTGCCAGACAGTCCAGGAGTCATTGTACATACTATACAGAGAATAGAAGCTGAGGCCCTGAAAAAGGAGATGAATCACCAGGATCCCATGGCCTTGGGTGGCAGAACAGAGGCTTAGAATCCTATTCTCTTTGGCAGATAGTCAGGGCTCACATAGGGGACGGTGCACAGAAAGAGCTAGATAGTGTTAAATTTGATGCGCTAGCCACGCCCGTGACCTTAGAATTGGGCAGGTGGAAGCAGGAGGATCAGGAGTTCAAGTCACCCACAGAAACACAGCAGAAAAAAATCAGATGGAAAAATAGAGTTTTTGAGGTCTGTCTGGGCTACATGAGACCTTGTCTCAAAGAAAAGAACAAAGAAACAAGCACCACAGAGGCTTTTAACCCTAATCCTGGGGCCCTGCCGCCCGCCCCCGGGGAAGGAACTGGTCTGCCATCCCCTCCTTAGGACCCAGCATAAGTGTAGACCTGCTCATCTTCCTTGGCTGCCATGTCATGAAGCTCAGCAGGAAGTCAGAAGGGACAGGAAGAGAAGAAACAGAGCACCCACCTTACAGAGGCTCTGCCCCGGCGGGTCTCGTTTCCACCCTCTCATCTTTCCAGATAGGCACTGCAATCCTGTTTGGGTGGCGAGGCTCAGGCTGTTTAGTAGTCAGCGTGCCCTAGATCCCAGCGTGAGGGACCGCGCCAAGGGCGCTGAGACGGGCGCAGAGTGCAGACAAGTCCCCGTGCTGTCATCTCCCCTTCTGCCAGCTCCCCACTGCTAACCCAGCACCCCAGCGAGGTGGCTCTGAGCTTCTGGAGTGCGGAACACAGCGGGCTCTAGACACCCCACCAGCGTTCTGGAAAACCTCCACCACTGTCTGCTCACAGCCAGGCACTGCTCTAGGTTCAGCTTGGGGTTTAACAGGGAATAGAAAAGTCAGGTTCTAGCCAGGGCATGGTGGAGGCTCATGCCTTTAATCCCAGTGGATCTGAGTCCGAGGCTAGAGTTCCAGGACAGCCAGGGTACACAGAGATGCCCCAAACAAAAAAGTCAAGTTCTGAGCTAACTCGGGAGGTAAATACTTGTAATTCAAGCACTTGGTGGCTGAGGCAGGAGGATGCTGCATACCCTGTCCCAAAAGAAGAGTCAAGTTCCTGCCTTTAAGGAGCTGGCATTCTGAACAGCTTATCAGGGACCATTCTGAACACCCTCAGTGTTTATGCACACGGGCTGGATATCCGTACTCTGGCACTGGGAAGGTGGAGGGAGGAATCAGGAAGGGGGGGAGGTGAGGGCTTCAAGGGCATCCTTATCTATGCAGTGGAGTTTGAGACCAGCTTGTAGTATATGAGACCCTCTCAAAACCAACACAAGAACAAAAGAGCAGGGAGACAATGCCCAGTCTTCTTTCTCTGCGGCAAGTTGCCGAGTGAACACTTGAACCTAACGGTGCTGTAACTGAGAAGCAACTCTGCACTTAATTTTTTGATCAGTTTAGGCCACATGCGGCTGGCGGCTATCATCCTGCACGGCACAGGGCACTGCCCTTAACCAACCAGTTATGACCCTGTAGTCAGGATTCTGATGGAGGAAACGCCCAGCACAGTAACCAGGTGTAGAGGGGAGAGGTCAGAGTGCACGGAGACCTCCTGGTGTCTAAGGCAGCCTGAGTGGGTCAAGTGGAGGGGACTCGGCTAGGTGTCCACACCCTACGGGGACAGTCTGGGGGCCTGGACACTGCCTCTCTAACCCGCGCCTGACTTCCTTCTCAGATCATGACCCGACCGTCGGCGGCCAACAAGAACTTCCCGTACCACGTGCGCACCTCGCAGATCGCCTCCGCGGGGGTCCCTGGGCCGGGAGGGAGCCAGGCCGCGGACAAGGCCTTCCCGCAGCACGTCTACGGGAACGTGACGTTCATCAGCGACTCGGTGCCCAACTTCACGGAGCTCTTCTCCATCCCCCCGCCCACCTCCTCCGTAAGCTCCGCAGCCCCGGCACCCGAGGAGCTGCTGGCGCCGCCCCTGGAGTACCTGACCCCGCTCCCCGCCCCGCCGCCGCCCCCCGCGCCCGCGCCCGCGC
>NW_026596028.1:172068-179108 GCF_907164565.1 Psammomys obesus
CCTCCCCTCCCCCCCCGTGCCAAACGGCCCCGCGGGAGCCGCTCTCCGCGTCCCCTCCCTCAGCCCCTGCCCCGAACGGCTCCGGGATCCGGGCTTCCGCTGTTCCGCGACCTCCGCCCCCCCGGCCCCCGCCGAGACCTCTGACCCCGCGGGACTCCGGGACCGCCGAGACGACGCCTGGACCCTTCCCGTGACTCTCCAGGGCCCCGCGGCCCTCGGGCCACCGTTCGGGGACGGAGACCTCGGACCCGGGCCCCCCCCCCCTCCCGTGGCTCCCGGCAGCGAGACGTCGTCTCTTCTTGCCAAAATAAAGAGGATTCGTTCAGTTTTTACCTACAGCCCGGTTTCTCTTCCGTCTTAATTTAAAACTAATAATGACAGGGATAGAGCAAGGCCGCGTGTCTGCGGCGCGCGTGGGGGGGGCGTGCGGCGCCGGAGGGGGGCGCTGCCGGGCCTGCGCCTCCGCGGGCGCGAGGCCTCGAACTCGGGTCCCCCGCGAGGAGGCCGCGCGTCTGGGCCGCCCGACCGGGCCTCCGGCTTCGTTCACGTCCTGACGGCGCTTAGGAACCTTCGAAGCCCGGGGGGGGGGGGGGGCGGCGCGGGCTCTGGGGAGGGCATTTCCGGTGTGGGGCCCGGCGAGCGGCGCAGGCGCCCTCCAGCGGCGGCGGCCGGAAGCGGCGGGCGGGGCCTCCCGGAAGTCGTCCTGGAAGGGGCGGGGCCGGCGCGCCGCGGGCCTCCCAGCGCCGCTCTGGCCCGCCGCCGCTCGCCTCCTCCTCCCGGCCCGTCCGCCCGCGGAGCTGCGCGGCTCCCGCCCGCCCGGCGGGGCTTCCTCGGGCCGCTCTGGCCGGGAGTCCCCGGCTCTCTGTGGTCCAGCCCGGCGGGCTCGGGAGGGAGGCGCGGGCGGCCCAGCGTCGGCGGCCCGAGGGCGGTAGCTGGGCGCCGGCTGTGCGGTCGCCTCTCCCCCTATGGGGGCTCGCGTCCATCAGGGACCCCTCCGGTCCCTAGCGGGCGGCCCTATCCGCCACGACCCGGTCCCCAGGGCCGGCCCCGGGTCCGCAGGGCCCGCCCACCGCGGCCCGTTCCCTGGCCGGGACTGCAGGGCCGCGCCGCGCCCGTGAAGGTTGCGTCTGCGGGGCCTCGCTGCCATCCAGGGCCCCCTCCGGGTCTCCACGGCCCCCCGGCCTCTGAGGCTCGGCGCCGGCGGCGGGGATGGCCTTGGGCGGAGCTCTGGCCGCGGCCCTGGCGCTGGCCTTGGCAGTGCTGGGGCCCTGGTCGCTCGGGGTCCTGGCGGGTGACTGCAAGGGGCAGCGGCAGGTGCTTCGGGAGGCGCCGGGCTTCGTGACGGACGGTGCGGGCAACTACAGCGTCAATGGCAACTGCGAGTGGCTTATCGAGGGTGAGTGAGGCCGTGCGGGTCACTCACTCGGTCGCCAGTTCATTCAACACAGCACATTCCTAGAGCCCGGCTGCGTCCCAGGACTTTTGCCGAGCTCCCCGGGTTGCAGCCGGCCCGGGCCCTAACTCGGAGGAGAGGGAATGTTTGGAGAGTGTGTCCGTGACGGGTTTTCGTCCAGGATTACTGACCTTGGCCTCTGCGTTCGCTCGCCTGGCTTAGGATCTAGGCTCTGTTTCATACGAGTTGCGCGATTTTTGGACTGATGAATTTCGAAGGCTGGTTCCTTTACTCCAAAGGGACACAACTGTAGTACTTACCTTAGTTAAAAAAAAAAAAAAAAAGGAAAGGCATCAGATAATAAATAAACACGCGTGATGCCTGGCACAGTGTATTAGTCTGGGTTCTCTAGAGAGACAGAACTTACAGAATGAATCCTTATAGATTAGAATGGTTTACAGGCTGTGGCCCAGCTAACCCAGCAGTGGCTGTCAACCAATGGAAGGTCCGGAAATCCAGTATATGCCGGAGTAACAAAGAAGTCGGTTCTAATGCCAGTGAAGGAACGGACCTGCTAGTGAAAGTGACAGCAGGCGGGGAAAGAGAGCAAGGTTTCTTCTTTCATGCATTTTCCGTACACCACCAGCAGAAGGTCCCGCCCAGATTAAAGGTGGATCTTCCCATCTCAAGAGATCCGGCCAGGTGGTGGTGGGGTACACTTTTAATCCCAGCACTGGGGAGGCAGAGGCAGAGGCAGGCAGAGCTCTGAGTTTGAGGCCAGCCTGGTCTACAGAGGGAGTTCAGGGACAGCCAGGGCTACACAGAGAAACCTTGTCTCGAAAAACAAAAAAAGAAAAAAGGAGATCTGGATTGTAAGTGAGTCTTTCCACTTTACATGATTTGGCTAAGGAAAGAAAATTCCTCACAGGTGTGCCCGGGTACTTGGGTCTTAGTTGACAACCAAGAATAGCCATCACATGTAAATGTCCAATAAATGCCATTAGGGTTGTTGTGGTGTTTAAATACTTCAATAAAACTGCTTTTTCAGTCATTCATGCGCCAGAAATTGTATATGCCACCGTGACATAGCAGAAGGCCAGGGAGTCCTACAGTATGTCATACCCTAACAGTGACATACCAGAGGACTGAGGAGAGCAGAGAAGCACTCTGGAAGAGATGTTAGAGCTGAGACCAAGGCGTCTATGGGTATCAGCCAGGAACTGAGAGGAAGAACATTCTAGAAAGAAGGAGCAGCCTTGCAAAGGCAGTCCCGTTCTTAAGGGCTTCAGAGAGCAGGGAAGCCCAGGGAAGACATCTGCCGCAGGGCGCTGACACAGGGCCATGGATGGGAGGGAACAGGAGTGTGAGATGCTTTTGAGCAAGTGTCTGCGAAAATCTAGTAGGCTGAAACAGGTAAGAAGGTACACTAGTCAGATATACTCTGACTGGTGCCAGAGGCAGGAGGGGGGCTTGTGAGAGGCTTGTGAGTTTAAGGTAGCCTGGGTGACAGGTTGAAAAAAAGTCTTTTTGTTTTAGCCTTTGCGCCATCTCTCCAGCCTGCAGGATTTTTTTTTTTTTAAGACAGAATCTTTAGGTATCCCAGTGGCTTGAAGTAGATGGCTGTGTAGTTGAGGCTGGCCCTGAACTCCTCATCTTCCTGCCTCTACCTCCCTCATTCTGGGGTTACAGGTGTGCACCATGCTTTGTGTGCTCCTTGGGCTTGAACCTGGGGCTGAGGTAGAGGTGGGGAGTGGGCCTAGGGTAGGGACAGAAGGACAGCCACCGGAGCCTTAGAGGCGCTCACAGGGCTGCAGAGGTGAGTGGCCGCTGTGCAGCGTGAGGGAGGCTGGTGTGTCGTAGCGTCGGTGGCCAGGTTTGTCTGGGATGTCTGTGCAGGAGAGGGAGGTGAGGAGCCAGAGCAGTTTCGCCACCAAATGGTGTAGAGCAGGCATTGTCGTCTGCCGGAGCCTGGTGTGTGGAAACTGAGTCCCGAGTGGGCAGAGGCTGAAGTGGGAGCCCTGCAGGGAGGCAGTTCTGGTTTCCTCCAGTGAGACGGGAGCAGGCTGGTTGAATGTGGGTGTGCGAGACACATGTTGCCTCTAAGAAGCCACCAGTCTCAGCTAAGAGCCGCAGTGCAGCCGGCATGGCCGCTGGCCTCTGATCCCAGCACTCGGGAGGCTGAGGCAGGTGGAGCCCTGAGCTCCAGGCCAGCCTGATCTGTAAGGCGAGTCCGGGACAGCCAAGGCCACACAGAGAAACCCTGTCTCAAAAAAACAAAACAAAAATAAAAATTAAAGTGTTGGTACAAGCTTGTAATCTGAGTATTTAAAAGGCTGAGACCAAAGTTAGAGGCTAGCCTGGGCTATATGGTAGACCCTGTTTCAAAATAACCCAAGGGTCTAATTGGGTTGGTTGCTTTTGTTATTGTCTGTGGCCCAGGCTGGCCTGCCTCAGCCCTCAGCCTGCGGTTGAGTGTGCACTCTGCCTCCTACCATGACTGTGTGTGCCCTGGTCCCAGGCTCCCCACCTGCTTCCCCCAGGGCAGCGCGGGAGGCGGGGCTTGGGGTCACGTTTCCTTCGGGAATGGTTGGGGTAAACGCTGGAAACCCTGAGCTCTGGGAGGCGGGCTGACGATGAGCCTGCCTCCTACAGGCTCCTGACAAAGGTGTGCCTGCTTGCGGGTGAACGGAGCAGGGTGAAAGCTAGTGAGATTCTGGGAGATCTGGGTTCTTGGTTCTGCGAATGGTTCTTGCGCCGTCTCCAAACTGTGGGGTGGATCTGTGTGGTCTAGCCACCAGCTCTGGTCAGGTATCTGTAGTGTGAAAGCCCGAGGGAGTGGTCAGCTTCTCTGTCTGTCTGTCTGTCTGTCTATTCATCTGTCTTTCCTCCTCTTTGTCCCCGCCTTCTTCTTAGGTTTGGTCTTTTGTTTTTGTTTTTTGATTCTCACATACCCCAGGCTGGTCCAGAACATACCAAGGATGACCCTTCTGATTCTGTCCCAAATATAGGGACTGCGGGGGGTGCCTCAGCCTCGGCACAGCTGGGACGGCGGGGGGCCTCAGCACAGTCGGCTCTGTGTTTGTTTGTTTTGTTTTGAATTTACTTTTAGATTATATGTGTGTTTGCCTGCATGTATGTATGCGTGACCTGTGTGCCTGCTGCCCAAGGTAGGAAGAGGTGTCAGATCCCTGAAGCTGAGGGTTGTAAGCCCTGTGTGGGTGCTGGGAATCCAACCTGGCTTGCCAACAAGAGTCACATGTTTTTAAGTTGGCGAGCCATCTCTCCAGCCCAAACTTTTTAAAACTTCTTCTATTTCTTGAGATGATAATATAATTACATCATTTCCCTGCTCCCTTTTCTTACCCCAAACTCTCCCATATGCCCCTCCTTGCTCCCAAATCTATGCTTCCCTTTCAGAGCTTGTTGATACACATATGTATGCAAAGGCATGTTGCTCAGTACAAGCACAACCCGCGTGTATTCGTAGCATGTATTCGTATGGCTGTCTATATGACGTGTGCCTTTTTGTTTCGTTTCTGCCTATGGGCGAGCTCTGGCTATTGCCCAGGGTGGCCTTGGACCTCCTGTTCCTGCTGACCAGTGGTGTCACTGTGCTTCTGTGTGTCTCTTCGTTCCCTCATCCAGCAACTACTCAGCTCTTGCTCAGCACCAGGCCTTATGCCAACGTGGTCCTTGTGAAAAAATTGTGCCCAGGTCCTGTGTCCTGGGCTCCTACACTGCAGGGGAGTAGCCTGGCAGTCCTGGCACAGAGGACTGAAAAGCATGCTGCGATGTGAGAGTCTCAGAGACGCTCAACCCAACCTTGACCATCAGGGCAGGCTTCCTGGAGGAGGCTTGTGCAGAGGCCTGGCTCCCTGTGGAGCAGGATTCCCGACACCCTTCAGAAATCTGCTGCGCTGGTGGCAGAGACAGGGCAGAGAGGGCAGTTCCACACAGCAGGTCAGCAGCTACCTTTTCTCCTGGGCTGGGAGGGCCAGGAACTTTTTAGCAGAGGAGGCCAGGCCCAAGGGTCAAGTTAGATGAACCTAGAGACCATGCTGGCCAAGGCCTCAGGCTGTGGAGGAGCCTTCGTCAGTGCTCCTGCAAGGACAGTGACAGGCCCTGCTGGCCAAGGCTCTGGGCTAGCAAATTGTAGTCACCTTGTTGAGTGTTCACACCAGCCTTGGTGGGCAGGGAGAGCTGTTCCCATTTTACAGACAAGGAAGTGAAGGCTCAGGAGACCCATGAACTCTAGGCAGGCTGGTAGTTGCGGGGAGGGGCGCGCCACCATCCCCAGGGCTGTCTGTCTTGGAGATGGGCTGGTCCCGCAGTTGCGCAGGCCTGCGACGGACATGCTGGGAGACAGCACCTCCTGCTGCACCTCCTGCGTGCACTGCAGCTGGTGTGGGCTTGGGGCCAGGCCTGGCGCACGCTGGGCAAGCCTTTGCCAGCGGGTCTCACTCTGGTTCCCCGCTGACGCTCCCCTGAGGAGCTGGTGCCGTCCAGCTCCTTGGTCCTTGCTCCTGCTGGAACCAGTCTCCTGCCTGAGCCGCCCTCCCTGCGACAGGCAGGTGCTCTTCCGCTACGCCACAATCCCAGCACTTTACAAACTTCCCAGTGCTCGGGAGGCAGAGGCAGGCAGATCTCTTGAGTTCCAGGCCAGCCTGGTCTATGGAGTGAGTTCCAGGACAGCCGGGGCCACACAGAGAAACCCTGACTCTGAAAACAAAAATAACAAGGTGCACAGGTGTCCCTTGAATTTCTCTTCCTCCTGCTTTCTCCTCCTCAGCATGGATGAGAGGTGTGATCCGCCACGCCTCACTCCTCTTCTTCTTTTTAAAACACAGTTATTTGTAATGTGTACAGCGCTCTGCTGTACATGGACCACACCAGAGGAGGGCGCCAGGCCTCACTGTAGATGGTTGGGAGCCACCTTGTGGGTGCTGGGGATTGAACCCAGGACCTCTGGAAGAGCAGCCGGTGCTCTTAACCTCTGAGCCATCTCTCCAGACCCTCTTCCTTCTGATTTCTGCCTTTTGCAAGAAACTTCAACATGCAAACCTCCATCGCACACGGGTGCAAATGTGTACCCCCATACAAACCAACCTCCCACTAAAAACATAATTCAGTTTCAGATTAAATTACATACAGTTTCAAATTGCATACAGACCTACTGCTGAAATCTATCAGCACATTTCATGGTGAAACAATCCCTTTTTCTCTTCACTACTCTCTCTCTGAAGAGCTGAAACCCAGAACCTTGGGCATGCTAGGCAATCACTTTACAACTGAGCCACACCCCAGCCCCTCACTGGGGGATTCTAGGCAGGGGCTCCACCACTGAGCCACACCCCAGCCCCTCACTGGGGGAGTCTAGGCAGGGGCTCTACCGCTGAGCCACACCCCAGCCCCTCACTGGGGGAGTCTAGGCAGGGGCTCTACCGCTGAGCCACACCCAGCCCTCACTGGGAGATTCCAGGGAAGGGGCTCTACCACTGAGCCATACCCCAGCCCCTCACTGGGGGATTCTAGGCAGGGGCTCTACCCCTGAGCACATCCCAGCCCCTCACTGGGGGACTCTAGGCAGGGGCTCTACCCCCGAGCCACACCCCAGCCCCTCACTGGGGGATTCTAGGCAGGGGCTCCA
>NW_026596028.1:179118-184941 GCF_907164565.1 Psammomys obesus
GGCAGGGGCTCCACCACTGAGCCACACCCCAGCCCCTCACTGGGGGACTCTAGGCAGGGGCTCCACCACTGAGCCACACCCCAGCCCCTCACTGGGGGATTCTAGGCAGGGGCTCTCCACTGAGCCACACCCCAGCCCCTCACTGGGGGATTCTAGGCAGGGGCTCTACCACTGAGCACACCCCAGCCCCTCACTGGGGAATTCTAGGCAGGGGCTCCACCACTGAGTCCCTCACTTGGGGATTCCAGGCAGGGGCTCTCCACTGAGCTGTATCCACAATTTTAGTTTAAAGATCTTGGCTCCTGCCCAGTGCTGGCACACACATATAATCCCAGCACTCAGGAGGCACAGGCAGGTGGATCTTTGAGTTCAAGGACAGCCAGGTCTACAAAGTGAGTCCCTCTCTTGGGAAACCAAAAGAAAAGAAAAGAAGGAGAAAAGAAAAGAAGGATAAAAAAAAAAGATCTTGGCTCCAGCACAGTATCATTAGACCTGTGTCTTCCGTGTGAGAAGACCAGTCCAGAGAGGGCAGCAGCTGTTCTGTGTGAGTGTAGCACCAGACTGCGCAGAGACAGGAGCGTCTGTCTGCCGGGCCGGGGGCCTGCATGCCGTGAGAAGAGGTCATTGTTCCTGGGGAGGACAAGGGCTTGTCCTGTGACATGCTGCCTAGGGCCTGGCCTGGTGTCCCGGACGCTGTGCTGGGGCTGCCGAGAAGGGCCTGTCCTGAGTCTGTACAGGAGCAGAGCTGCATGCCGGTTCCTCGAGTTCCTGTTCCTCGCTGTCCCAGGTGTGCTGATGTGTGGGGGATGTGTGGGTCCTCTGAGAAGGTTCACGTGGACCCCTGTGCTCCCTTCCCAGCCCCGAGCCCTCAGCACCGAATCCTGCTGGACTTCCTTTTCCTGGACACCGAGTGCACCTACGACTACCTGTTTGTGTATGACGGTGACTCGTCCCAGGGCCCCCTGCTCGCCAGTCTGAGCGGGAGCACCCGGCCCCCGCCCATCGAGGCTTCCTCAGGCAAGGTCAGTGCCACCGGGTAGGTGGCCCGCTCGCAGGGTCCCCCTGCTCTGCAGAGGCTGACACCAGCCCGGCCCACATGGAAACCCTGCCCCATGAGGGGACACACAGGAGCTTCCTCATGCACACAGCAGGCAGAAAGGGAGACGGTGTGGGCTGGGGACGTGACTCGGTGGTAGAGGCTCTGCCCGGCACTCCCAAAGTCCTGGGTTCGCTCCCCAGCACCCCGTAAACAGCTGTGGTGGTGCACACTGGTAATGCCACTCCTGGGGAAGTGGAGGCAGGAGGGCCGGAAGGGGGTGTGAGGTCCCCCAGGTGGTGTGCCGCCCAGCGGCAGCCTGCCCACTGCCCCGCCCTCTTGCCTTGCAGATGCTGCTCCACCTCTTCAGCGATGCCAACTACAACCTGCTGGGCTTTAACGCGTCCTTCCGCTTCTCCCTGTGTCCGGGAGGCTGCCGGAACCACGGGCAGTGCAAGTCACCGGGCGTGTGTGTCTGCGAGCCGGGCTGGGGAGGGCCAGACTGCGGCCTGCAGGAGTGCTCGGCCTACTGCGGCAGCCACGGCACCTGCACCTCGGTGAGCTGCGCCGAGCGTCCCTGACCCTGTTGTGACCTCCCCGACCTGTGACTCCACCACCCACCTCCACCTCCTGTCCCTTTGAGGCACCACTTCTCACTCTGTCCTCATTGCTAGGCAACTATCACTGAGGGGTGATGCCCCGTGTCCTCCTTCAGGCTCACATCCTGCTCCCCTTGGCTATTCTGTTTGCCCTTGGGTGCCTGCCATGGTTGTTTCTGAGACAAGGTCTCGGCCTCTCTCTCTCTCTCTGGTTTTTCCAGACAGGGTTTCTCTGTGTAGCCCTGGCTGTCCTGGATTGATTTGTAGACCAGGCTGGCCTCGAACTCACAGAGATCCTCTGCCTCTGCCTCCCGAGTGCTGCTGCGCCAGCACTCCTGGCTCCCTGCCCTGACTTCTGTGCTTTCACCCTGACTTTACACCTCAGCTCTGCACCCTCAGCTTGGGACCCTCCTTGCCTCGACCTCCCAGATCTGAGCTCATCCAGCGTGGGTGGAATGTGGACCTCACGGGCCCTCTTCTGTCTGTCCTTGCCTTTTCTGTGGGTCTGTCTGCTCTGTCCCACCTTTCCGTGCGTTCCTGGCCCACATCTCTGTCTTTTTTTTCTCCTTGCCTTTTTCCCCTTCCTCCCAGACTCTGGGACCGTGCCGCTGCGAGCCTGGCTTCCTGGGCCGAGCCTGTGACCTGCACCTGTGGGAGAACCAGGGGGCCGGCTGGTGGCATGCCGTGAGTGCCGGGGACCCCGCCTTTTCTGCCCGCATCGGGGCCGCCGGCGCCTTCCTGGCCCCGCCAGGGCTGCTGGCTGTCTTTGGAGGTAGGTGGATGGTGAGAGGGTGGGTGAAGGGTCTGGAGGCCTGTCAGCCAGGGCCGAGGTTTGAGAGCATTTGCCTCATCTGCAGGCCAGGACCTCAACAAGGCCCTTGGTGACCTTGTCCTGTACAACTTCTCCACCAACACCTGGGAGTCCTGGGACCTGAGTCCTGCTCCGGTATGGACCCTCCGCCCTGGCTGGGCCGGCCGCCCACCTCCCACTCCACAACCCTGCTGCCCCAGCTGGACAACCACATCTGGATGCCTGCGGTTCCCTGCTGTCTGTGTGCTAGTGTCTTCCCTTCTTCTTCCCAGTTTTTTACTCTTCTGTCTCCTTCCTCTTTCTCCTTCCCTCGGCCGGCCTCCTGCTTCCTCCGCTCCCCTTTCTCCCTCCCTCCCATTTGTTGAGACGGGCTCTCAAGACGACAGACAGGGTGGCTTTGAACTCCTGGTTCTCCTGCTCCTTCCTTGCTAGACTGTAGACATCTGTACTCCGTTTGCGCCTCTCTTTCAGTCCATCTTTCTCTCTCTCATTTCTTGCCATCTTGTTCTGTCTTGGTCTCCTTTCATGTGGGGTTGTTCCTTTTGTTCACTTTAATTTCTGTCTTCCTGTCTTCTCACTCTCTCTGTGTTGCCATCTCTGTTTTTATTTTCATCTGTCCGTCCGTCCGTCCTTCCCTCCCTTCCTCCTTTTTTCCTTTAGGTTAAGGGCTTAGGTTATTACGGATCTCAGGCTGCAGCCCAGTGGCCTTGAAGTCACGGCAGTCTTCCTGTCTCAGCCTCCCAAGCATTAGATTAGAAGTGCATGCCACTGGGCCCGCCCCCCCCCTTTTGTTCTGGCTTGGCTTTTTTGTCTGTCTGCCTGAAGCAGGGTCTCATGTCTAGTCTAGTCTAGTCTGGTCCCAGATTCACCATGTGGCTCAGGCTGGCCTTGAACTCCTGATCCTCCTGCTTCTGTCTTTGTTTCTCAAGTCCTGTGTCTCCAGGTCCCTACCGCCTCCCTTGGCTGGTCTTCCCTTCCCCTCTGACGGCTGTTTGTCTGACTTTGCATGTCTGTGCTCTGGCCCTCTCCATGGGTTGCCGTTTCTGTCTCCTCCCCGCAGGCTGCCCGTCACTCCCACGTGGCCGTGGCCTGGGCTGGCTCCCTGGTGCTGATGGGTGGGGAGCTGGCCAACGGCTCGCTCACCAACGATGTGTGGGCCTTCAGCCCCCTGGGCGGAGGCCACTGGGAGCTCCTGGCACCGCCTGCCCCCAGTTCCTCCGGGCCGCCGGGCCTGGCAGGCCACGCCGCTGCTCTAGTGGACGACACCTGGCTGTACGTGTCCGGCGGCCGCACACAGCGTGACCTTTTTTCCTCCGGCCTTTTCCGCTTCCGCCTGGACCGCAGCAGCAGGGGCTACTGGGAGCAGGTGACCCCGGCGGGTGGACGGCCCCCCGCTGCCACTGGCCACTCCATGGTGTTCCACGCTCCCTCCCGCACCCTGCTGGTCCACGGCGGGCACCGGCCTTCCACTGCGCGGTGAGCAGCCTTGGGCCGCCCAGCCCGACCTTCTGGGACTGAGTCTTTAGAGGCCCTCTCCCTTATCTCCCCTCACTCCCTCTCTTGCCCTCCTGTGACTCCTTACTCAGGCTCTGACGGGGCTTTCCCACACACTTCCACTCATTCACCGCCTCCAGCTCCTGTGCGATTACGCAACGTACCAGGCCGGGTCTGCCCATCCCAAACGTCTAGTCAGGATGGGATACAGATGAGGTCACGGCTGGTCTCCGTCCCGGTCTGAGCCCTGGCCTGGCCCTTTCCTGCAGGTTTTCCGTGCGGGTGAACTCCACCGAGCTCTTCCATGTGGATCGGCGCGTGTGGACCACGCTAAAGGGCCGGGATGGACTCCAGGGTCCCCGGGAGCGAGCCTTCCACACAGCCAGTGTTCTGGGAAACTACATGGTGGTCTATGGTGAGCAGTTGCCCTAATCCTGCCTGCCTGCCAGGGGCCTGAGCCCACCCTGAGCTGACACCAAGCCTGGACTTCCCCCCTCCTCCGAGGCCTGCCTGAGCCCGCCGGAGAGGAGACACAGCCTGGGCGGCTTCTTTTCCCAGGGGGCAATGTGCATACCCATTACCAGGAGGAAAAGTGCTATGAAGATGGCATCTTCTTCTACCACCTTGGGTGCCACCAGTGGGTGTCAGGGGCAGAGCTTGCCCCACCAGGAACCCCTGAGGGTGAGTCTCTGTTGCCCTGAGGGCTTTTGGGCAGCTCTGAATTTCAGCAGAGGTGCCTCTGGGCAAAGCATCCTGCCAGAATGGCCTCTGGGACCAAGCCTAGTCTAGGGCAGGGTCTGTGGCCAGGAAGTGGATATAGGGGCCTGAACCTTGGTTCTGTTTCTGTGCATGCGCAGTGGGCACATGTGGGAGCCAGCGGGAGAGTCATCCTCTGCTACTGCCCGCCTTCCACCGTCCATGAGTGTCAGGGTCTCTCATGGCCTGGTCTCACCAGCTGGGCTGGGCTGGTTGGCCAGGGTGGCCAGGGCTTCCCCCTGGCTCCGGCTCCACAGCCTGGGATCATGGCTGTGCTGCCATGGGACAGTTCTGGCATTGACCCATGGAGCCGTCTTCCCAGACCTCGGTTCTCGCTGGGAGTTTGCGGCCACCGGCACTGAGCTGCTTCTTGGGAAGCAGCAACTGCACGGTCATAGCGGGCGGCAGGTAGAACCAGGGCTTCTGGCTTCAAGCAGGCGTCTGATCAAAACCGCCTTCCTGCCTGCACCTTCCGCTCCTCGCCCACCGTGTGGGTCTGCTGGTGCTCGTGCAGCTCCACGGGGTGGCGCTGATGGTGAAGCAGAAAGCGCATGGCGGACGTCCAGTGCATTCTCTTCCTTCAGGGCTGCTCTTAAAAAAACAACAAGGCCATTTTCCAGGGCAGCGGTGGCCCACGCCTGTAGTCCCAGCATTCAGGAGGCAGAGGCGGGCGGAGCTCTGAGGCAGGGGGAGTGTGAGGCCAGCCTGGGCTGCCGCGTGAGTCCAAGACAGCCAGAGCTACACAGAGAAACCTTGTCTCGAAAAACAAACAGACAAAACTGATTTTTTTCTAGGCTGTAAAGATGACTCAGTGGGTAAACATTTGCTTTGTAATGTGAGGACTCGAGTTCAAATCCCAAGTGCCCATATAAGTGCCAGACATAGCCACACAGGTGTGTAACTCAGTGCTGATTGTCAGAGAAAGGTGGAGCTTGCTCGCTGGCCATGATCACCGAAACAGGGAGCTTCGGGCTCAGTGAGAGACGCTGTCTCTAAATGGAAGCTGGAGAGCACCGTGCTTTAGCCTCTTCGTGTGCAGACCCTGTCTCTAAATGGAAGCTGGAGAGCACCGTGCTTTAGCCTCTCCGTGTGCAGACCCTGTCTCTAAATGGAAGCTGGAGAGCACC
>NW_026596028.1:184951-185310 GCF_907164565.1 Psammomys obesus
CCTCTCCGTGTGCAGACCCTGTCTCTAAATGGAAGCTGGAGAGCACCATGCTTTAGCCTCTTCCTGTGTACACATGGATGCACACCGCACACCACACGCTTGATGTAGTAAAGTCAGTCAGAAAAAGGTACAATTTCTTGACAGGCATGGTGGTATACACTGTATTCATTCCTAGGACTTGGTAGATGCAAATAGGATATAGTCTGAAGCTAGACAGGACTACGTGGTATGGCTTTGTCTCATAATCCAAACACAGGACGGGAGCATGGCTCAGTGGAGAGCCCCTGCCTAGACTTCCCCCAGTGAGGGGCTGGGTGTGGCTCAGTGGTGGAGCCCCTGCCTAGAATCCCCCAGTGAGG
>NW_026596028.1:185320-191456 GCF_907164565.1 Psammomys obesus
CAGTGGTGGAGCCCCTGCCTAGAATCCCCCAGTGAGGGGCTGGGGTGGGTCAGGGTAGCACTGGTAGCATCAACAAGGCCTTGGATTATGTCTCTAGCATTGCAGAAGGACATAACGTGTGTGCCTGCATACAGATAAGCTTCCGGTTTCTTGGGCTGAGACCCATGTACGTACAAAGTATAAGGGTAAAAAGTCAGGGAAGCCACGGTTCACTTTTTATAATCAGGAAGGGGGATTTCTTGGTTCCTTTTTGGCAAAAGCATAGGGCTGGGCTGGATCTCGGTGTGTGGTGATGATGGCCTTGGCCATTTTCTCCAGCTCCCGGCCTGGCTCCCTTCTCTTCCTCCGTGTCCTGTCATTTTGTGTTGGTTTTACTCTGTGTGCTTATTCACACATGCCAGAGTGCCTGTGGAGGGCTGGCAGCCTTTGGGAGGCAGCTCTCCTTCCACCAAGGGGTCCCGGGTCAGACTCAGGCTGTCAGGCATGGTGGCCGCGCTCCTCTGTACGATGGCCTCGCTGGCCTCGTGCTGGCCGTTTGTAGATGTCACCATAGCTGTTGGATTACTTTCACTCGGTTCACATTCCTGGAGGGTCTCTGACCCCATCCTTCGGGAGGCTGAATTTGAGACCAGCCCAGGGCTACAGCTTGAGAGCCTGTCTCAGAAACAAAGAATTGAAAAGAGAACTGTGAAACAACCCAGAAACCAGAGCAAAATAAAACTACCCTTTCCAGAGGGAGGAGAGTCTCCCTCCCTGGAGCTGTGGGAATCGGGCCCGTCTTGAAGTCAAGCCTGTGGACCTGAGCTGAGGCCCGCAGCACCAGAGGGGACAGCGCTGTACATGTCTCCACCGGGGGAGAGCTGAGAGCTGCGGCTGGACAGCAGGTGGGGCCTAGGCAGCCTTGGGCTCTTGGTTCTAGGTCCACAGTTTGGGGCTGGCTCTGTTTACGAGTCTCCCGCTTAGAGTCCATCGCAGAGACCATGCTCTGTTTGAGGTGACTTGAGCAAGGGCCTGGGCCTCTGGGAGAAGCAAGAAAATAAACAAGTGCAGCCAGGCAGGCCAGCGGGAGCCAGGGGCTCGGGGGGTGGGGGTGGGGGGTGTCTGATGCTGGGACTGTGTTCTAGGCCGGGCAGCGCCTCCACGAGGTCGCTACTCCCACGTGGCGGCTGTTCTTGGCGGCAGTGTCCTGCTGGTGGCCGGGGGATATAGCGGCCGGCCTCGCGGGGACCTCATGGCCTACAAGGTGCCACCCTTCGTGTTTCAGGCACCGGCCTTGGATGTGAGCACGGGGTGACAGGGAGGGGGGCCCATGGGAGGAGGCGAGGGAGGTGGAGTGGGCAGAGGCCCTGTGAGAGATGCGGGAAGAGTGGGGTACCCTGCAGTGACGTGGGTGGGCACGCAGCTGTGCGGGGTCTGTGGGGCTGAGTGACTGGAGTTAAGTGTCGTGTCCCGTGTCTCTGCAGTACCACCTGGACTATTGCTCCATGTACACAGACCACAGTGTCTGCTCCCGAGACCCGGAATGTAGCTGGTGTCAGGGGGCCTGCCAAGCTGCACCCCCTCCCGGGACCCCCTCAGGAGCTGTGAGTGACTGTCGTGGGCCCTCCATGCGCTAGCACAGAGGCCTGCTTTAACTCCCTCCGAAGTGGTCAGTCGCCCGAGACCCTCATTCCTGCCTCCTGACGGCCTCCAGCCCCAGCCTGTACCTCTCCTCCCTCCTGAGTTCCTTCGAGTTTATAGCCTGACCCTGGATCCCTGAGCCGCTAGACCAGTCCTGCCCCCAAGCCCCAGAGCCCCAGAGCGCAGTGACCATTGACTGTACTGTCCTTTCAGTGTCCAGCGGCCAGCTGCCTGGGCCTCGGCCGCCTGCTGAGCGACTGCCAGGCGTGCCTGGCCTTCAGTAGCCCTGCAGCCCCGCCCCGGGGACCCGGCGCCCTGGGGTGGTGTGTGCACAACGAGAGCTGCCTTCCTCGGCCTGGTGAGTGTCGAGCAGCTGCCGGGGAGGGGCGCGGAGCACCCACACTGAGCCTCAGCGCCCACATTCTGTCCTCCAGAGCAGGCCCGCTGCCGAGGGGAGCAGATCTCCGGCACCGTGGGCTGGTGGGGGCCGGCGCCTGTCTTCGTCACCTCCCTGGAGGCCTGCGTCACCCAGAGCTTCCTGCCCGGCCTGCACCTGCTGACCTTCCAGCAGCCACCCAACGCCTCTCAGCCTGACAAGGTGGGCCGTGGGCCTGGGGACGGAGGACGCCCTTCTCAGATGAGCCTTTGGGGCGCAGTTCTCGGGAGGGGGCCAGGCCTTGGTGCGCGCTGAAGATGCCGCTATGCCTTCGCTCGAGCTCGGTCCCCAGTCTCCAGACAGGTCAGCTGCTGGCTTAGACGCAGACTTTATTTCTTTAACTTCTCATTTTGAGACAACCCTGTCTCAAGGTCGTCCAGGCTTGCCTGGAAGGCACTCTATTCCAGGCAGACCTTGCCCTGATCATTTTCCCTGGCCTGCCCTGTAGGTGAAACGGAAATCCTATGCTGTGAGGTCCTACATGATTTTTTTTGTTTGTTTTTATTTTCTGAGACAGGGTTTCTCTGTGTGGCCCTGGTTGTCCTGGGCTTGCTTTGTAGACCAGGCTGGCCTTAAACTCACAGAGATCTACCTGCCTCTGCCTCCTGAATACAGGGATTAAATGTGTGTACCACCATTCCCAGCTAAGAATTTTTAAAAATCTGAGTGAAATAACACCTAAAATTTATCACAAGTAACATAGTACATTAAAAAAAAAAAAAAAAAGACTGTAGAACAAGATGGTCATGATGGCACACGCCAGCAACCCCAGCACCTGGCAGTCAGAGGCAGGTGGATCTCTGTGAGTTTGAGGCCAGCCTGGTCTACAGGAGACACCCAGAGCAATACAGAGAAACCTTGTCTCAAAAAAATCAAACTAACAAAACAAAAAAGATTGTAGAGCAACATTTTTGTCACTCCCATACCAACCGTAGGTTTATTTACAAATTGCTCCGTGTCCCTCCCTCCCTGAACCCTTGGCCCGGGATTTGCTGGCTGTGGTCATTTGAGGTGAACGGGGTCATGCAGTCTGTGGCTCTGCACCCGATTCTTTCACTTCAGGGCTTGCTTTCGCTGTCGCTTCACTTGGAAATGGATTTCAAGCTCTATGTGGTAGCGCATATCTGTGATCCTGGCACGTGGGAGGCCGAGGCCAGAGAGGGAAAATATATATATATATATATATATAAAGATAGAACATTCTACCTGCGTGTGTGCCTGCACACCAGAAGAGGGCACCAGATCTCACTGTAGATGGCTTTGAGCCGCTGTGTTGCTGGGAACTGAACTTGGGACCCCTGGAGGAGCAGCCAGTGCTCTAACCTCTGAGCCGTCTCTCCAGCACAAGAGACTTGAAATCCAGGTCAGCCCGTACTGCAGTGAAACTCAGAAACCAAACACAAAGCCGAGTCGGCCTGTGCTGCAGTGAGTCTGACTCAAAACAAAACACAAAGCCGAGAACGTCGCTCGGCCACGGTGGAGAAGGCGCAGGAGGTGGGGGGGAGCCCTGGCGCGTGGCCCGCCTTCGTGGCTTCTTTACCGAGCTGCCCCTGCACATCTTCAGTAGGCGCCTCCACCTCTGTCCACATAGCTCACAGGTTTGTCTCTGAGAGGTTCGAGTCCTGCCCACCTGACAGTCCCTGCCTCCATAGCGAAGCAGGCTGCCCTGGAACTCGTGGCACCCCTCTGCCTCTGCCTCCTGAGTGCTGGCACGCCACGCTCAGTCCGCTTCTTCTGAATATGTGCTTTCCCGGGACAGACCGGAGGAAGCACCCTCGCTCAGTGCTGGTTGCTGTTGTCTCTGAGACAGTCTTGATGTGTTGGCCCGGCCGGCCCTGGTAGCTCAGGTTCAGGTGATCCTCCCTCAGAACCTAGGCAGGCCTTGATTCTGCCCTCAGATTGCTGACCCGCCTTCCTCCACATCCTGAGTCCCCAAGCTACAAGCCTCCGGTGCCAGCTTGCCCTTCCCAGCAGTTGTGTGACCCCCATTCACATGCAAAGGCTGTGCTGCTGTGTGCTTACTTCTCCTGGGGGCAGGGGCTGCTGTGTCAGCCAGGCTGGCCTCAGTCCTGCCTCACCTCCCACGCGCTGGGTTTCCAGGTGTGGGCCACAAGCACAGGTAAATAGTCCCAAGTGACGAACACCTGGGCTGTTCCGTTCTGCTGTGTACATTTTCACACCTTAGCAAGCGAACACATCTTGTGGAGTGTCGCCATTGGGAGTGTCAGGCCTGGCCTTCTGGGAAGGCGGGGAGCTGGGGGCAGATGGTGAAGAGCCCAGCCATGAAGCTTAAGAGACGCTTTCTTGTTTCTCGTGGAGACAGGCTCTCCGTGGGTAGGCCTGGTGCTCTGAAACTCCCAGTGTGGCCCAGGTTGTCTTCGCACTGACAGCTAGCTGCCCACTTCCTCCTCCCAGTGCTGGTGCTACGGTGTGTGCTGTCACACCGGGTCGGGGCAGCTTTGCGGACGACTGTCTTCTAGTTTGCGCAGGTTCTGGGGCTCAGCTCAGAACTTAGGATTGTTTTGTTATCTTGCTTTTGTTTTTTAGAGACAGGGTTTCTCTGTGTGTCCTAGAACGCACTCTGTAGATGAGCCTGCCTCTGCCTCCGAGTGCTGGGATTAAAGGCGGGGCCACCCCTGCCTGGCTCAGAATTTACATTTTATGTAGGTCTGGGGTGAACCTCCAGGTGGGCATGGCAGGCAGCTTTGCTCCTGAGGCGTCTTGCTGGCTCCTCAGCCTTTGGAGTTTTGATCAGACGATGAGGTTGGGCTGGGGCCCTGGAGGGATGGCGGGCAGGCTGCCGTCACTCGGGCCCCTCTCTCAATCTCTCATTTGGCGAAGGTGGTTTGGCCAGCCTGTCTCCTCTGCTTCTGGCGTGACCTGAGGGGTGTGGGTACTGAGGGATAGTCCCTGCACAGGCAGACAGGGCTTACACGCGCATCCCGTTCTGATGGTCCAGGTGTCCATTGTCCGGAGTACCACGATCACCTTGACACCCAGCCCGGAGACAGACGTGTCCCTGGTGTACCGAGGGTTCATCCACCCGCTGCTGCCTGGAGGGCCAGGCGGCCCCGGCGCTGACGATGTGGCCGTGTGGGCTCGGGCCCAACGCCTTCACGTCTTGGCCCGGATGGCCAGAGGCCCTGACACTGAGAACATGGTGAGTGATTTTTGGTAAATATGGGCAAGGGTGTGATTCGGGCATCTGTGTTGTGTCAGGGTTCTGGGGACAGCGGGGAACATTTGGACATGGAGCTGCCCTTAGAGGAACAGGGTGCTGTGGGGCTTTCAGCTGTGAGCAGAATCTGGGGGGTTCTGGGGAGGGTGAGAGAGCTTGAGTGATAGGTGAGATTTCCCTGTGAGGTTTGTCACGGGGAGGGTGCCAGCTTCCCAAAGTCTAAGGACCCCGAGGTTTCCCTCGGGGCGGGACTGGGAGTCGAACGGAGAGCGGGGGTCCTGAGGGTCTGCGTGCTGCCCCCCACTGCAGGAGGAGGTGGGGCGCTGGGTGGCCCAGCAGGAGAAGGAGACGCGGCGCCTGCAGCGCCCTGGCTCTGAACGCCTCTTCCCAGTGCCCGGGAGAGGCCACAAGTATGCCGTGGAGATCTGCGGCCAGCTCAACGGCTCTGCAGGCCCCGGGCACAGCGAGCTCACGCTCCTGTGGGATCGCACTGGAGTGCCGGGTGGCAGTGTGAGTGTCTACCCCTGCTTCATTCCCAGCTTTGACCTCGAGTTTCTCGGCTTCCCCAGAAGCCATTTCCAAGCGGAAAATCTTAAGTCACTTGATCCCGGCTTCAGACTCTGACATTTGACCCCACACTCTGACAAGATTTCTATATTCTTTTCTGGAACATGCTAGGATGGAACCCAGGGCCTTGTATGTTCTGACAAGTGCTCTACCTCACTGGGGGACTCTAGGCAGGGGCTCTACCACAGAGCCACACCCCACCCCTCACTGGGGGATTCTAGGCAGGGGCTCTACCCCTGAGCCACACCCCAGCCCCTCACTGGGGGACTCTAGGCAGGGGCTCTACCCCTGAGCCACACCCCAGCCCCTCACTGGGGGATTCTAGGCAGGGGCTC
>NW_026596028.1:191466-199122 GCF_907164565.1 Psammomys obesus
CTGAGCCACACCCCAGCCCCTCACTGGGGGATTCTAGGCAGGGGCTCTATCTCTGAGCTACTCCTAACCCCACCCACATTCTGTTCTCTGTCCATCTCTGACTTCTGCCTTGACCCCTGTCCTCTATACTTAGTCCCTCTAGAGAAACTAGTAGAGATTCTAGTCCTTCAGACCCTGGTCCCTTTCCTGTGGCAGTTTCCTAAATTCCTGTTGTAGTTCTCATGCAGAATCCAGACCTTTAACTACAGTCATCCTCCACATCCTCAGCCTCCAGACCTGACTCCCGTCCTGTCCTCTGTGCCCTACTCAGGAAATCTCCTTCTTCTTCCTGGAGCCCTACCGGTCTTCGGCCTGTGCCTCCTACTCCTCCTGTCTGGGCTGCCTGGCTGATCAGGGCTGTGGCTGGTGCCTGAGCAGTGCCACCTGCCACCTTCGTCAGGGCCGCACGCACTGTGAGGATGATGGGGCCGGAGGGTCCCTGCTGGTGCTGGTGCCTGCCCTCTGTCCACTCTGTGAGGAGCACCGCGACTGCCACGCCTGCACCCAGGTGCCCGCCGCAGCACATAGGGAGGGGCTGCGCCATACCCGAGGCAGCCGGAAGGGGGCCTGGGACAGAGGTGGCCCTGATGGAGCGGGGTGTGAGTGAGAGCGGGGAGCGGGGTGTTGTTCGGTCTCCAGGAGTTGAGTGGGCAGTAGAGGAGCGAGGCTGGAGGGACGGGCTCCGGGAGTCAGCTGTGCCCTGGGGCAGAAAAGTCACCGAGTGTCAAGAGGGTGCCTATCCACAGAGACCACGACCAGCCCGGAGCAGATCGCCAGGCCCACTGGCTCCAGCTGGGGCTCCTACTCCCCTGCTCTGTTTCTGGGGCCACAGGCCCCAGACCCTCCTGTCCGTCACCCCAAGCAGAGTCCTGTTCCGTGGCCTTCAAATCTGCCCTTTCTCCTTCTCATGCTCAGCCCTGCTGTCTAGCCTGGGCTGGCTTCCCACTCATACTTCTGCCGTAGCCTCCCAGGTGCTGGGCTGTTGCTGTGCAGCACCGTGGGGGGGCTTATGGCACCGTGGGGGGCTTCCAGGCAGGGTGTGTGTAGGCTTCTGCCATGGTGGCTGAGGCCGGGAAAGCTACGGCTCTTGGCTGTTCTCTGGGTCCAGAGGATTTTAAATTTATCTCACCCTCACTGCCGACAACTGCTGTCACTCAGGAAGGGGTGAGAGCTAGGTAGACGGACAGGCGGCTATGGCAGGGGGCGGCCTTCCGGGAGGGAGGCCTGGAGGTGCTGGCCGGTGGGCTAGGGCCAGAAGGGAGAGGCAGCTGGGGTTTGGGCAGGTGATGGGCTGACCTCCGACCCTGTCCTTCCCCAGGACCCCTTTTGTGAGTGGCATCAGAGCACCAACCGCAAAGGGGACGCCGCGTGCAGCCGGCGAGGCCGGGGTCGAGGCGCTCTGAAGAGCCCGGACGAATGCCCTTCGCTCTGCAGCCAGTGAGCCCCGCTGGGGCTGGGAGGCGGTGGCCGTGCGTGGGGGTGCGGCGTCCCTGACCCGGCCCGCTCTCACCCCCAGACGCCTGACCTGTGAGGATTGCCTGGCCAACTCCAGCCAGTGTGCCTGGTGCCAGTCCACGCACACCTGCTTCCTGTTCGCTGCCTACCTGGCCCGGTACCCGCACGGGGGCTGCCGGGGCTGGGACGACAGGTAGAGTGTGGGCGCTGGGCGGGGCTGCGGGGGTGGGCGGGGCCGCGGGGGTGGGCGGGGCTCCGGGCGGGGCGGGCGGGGCCGCGGGAGGGGCAGGCGTTGCTCCGGGAGGCTCTGAGCCCTGCTCTCCGCTCCGCAGTGTGCATTCGGAGCCACGGTGCAGGAGCTGCGCCGGCTTCCTCACGTGCCACGAGTGTCTGCAGAGCCACGAGTGTGGCTGGTGTGGCAACGAGGACAACCCCACTCTGGGACGGTGAGGGGCCTGGCCGCGTGGGTGGGCTCCGGGCTCTCCCTGCGCAGTGACCTTCTTGACCTCTTGGCTTCTCGGCCCGTTGCCATGCCCACGTCCTGCGACTGCCCTCGTGTTTCCTTGCTGCCCTCACTGTTTTCTCCTTCCTTTCCCTGTCCTCTACTGTCCCCATCGCTGTCACCGTCCTCCTGGCCGTCTCCCATTTCTGTATTGTCCCCTTTGATCCTGCCCCACAGATGCCTACAAGGAGACTTCTCTGGACCCCTGGGCGGGGGGAACTGCTCCCTGTGGGTGGGAGAGGGCCTGGGGCTGCCTGGGGCTCTCCCTGCCCGCTGGGCATATGCCCGCTGTCCAGACGTGGACGAATGTCGCCTTGGCCTGGCGAGGTGTCACCCACGTGCAACCTGCCTGAACACGCCTCTCAGCTACGAATGTCGCTGCCAGCGTGGCTACCAGGGCGACGGCGTCACACACTGTAACCGCACGTGAGTGAGCGTAGGTTGCCATGGAAACATCGTCTGGGGGCTGGAGCTCAGGGAGGGAGGAAGCCGTCATGGAGGTGGGCTGTCCGTGTGCCAGAACGCTTGGCGCTCCCACCGTGCGGACACGGACCGCAGCAGAATGTCAGGGTGCCTGAGGTAACCCCAGGAACCACAGAGCCAGGGCACTCCAGGGTGGTGCGCGCAGGTTCAGAACTGAGGTGGAGGGGCGCTTTCGCAGTGGAGCTGTGGGGTTTCCATGGAGACCGCGTCACCATGCGTGATCCGGTTGCCTTGGGAACAGTTTACTTGCAGAGCACAGGACCTCGAAAGAGGCAGCCGCTTGTGAGAATGTGGAGCGGGTGGGCACAAGGGCTGCTTGGGCTCCGGGTCCACCAGCCCCTTCCCACTGCGTGATCCCTCAGGTGCCTGGAAGACTGTGGCCATGGCGTGTGCAGCGGTCCACCGGACTTCACCTGTGTGTGCGACCTGGGCTGGACCTCAGACCTGCCCCTGCCCACCCCTGCCCCGGGACCCCCCGCCCCCCGCTGCTCTCGAGACTGCGGCTGCAACTTCCACAGCCACTGCCACAGGCGGGGGCCTGGCTTCTGTGACGAGTGTCAGGGTAGGCTGCTGCGGTCCGGGCCTCACGGCCAGCCCTGGGCTTCCCCTTCCTCAGAGCTCCGGCTCCGTCCTCTCCGGGCTCCCCTCAGGTGGTGCTTGCGGCCCCGTGCCCCTGTCCCGGCTCTCTGGCCCGGCCTCATTGCCCTCTGTCCTGGCTCGCTGTTTCTTCCCAGGCCTTCTCTGAAGCAGCTTGCAAGGGGTCCACTGGGTCGGGTTCCCTGGGCCCCTTTCAGTCTTTGCCCCTGACTTTCTGTCCTTCCTGCCGGGACAACCACAGACTGGACGTGGGGGGAGCACTGTGAACGGTGTCGGCCTGGCAGCTTTGGCAACGCGACAGGCTCTGGTGGCTGCCGGCCCTGCCAGTGCAACGGGCATGGAGACCCTCGCCGTGGCCACTGTGACAACCTCAGTGGGCTCTGCTTCTGCCAGGACCATACTGAGGGTGCCCACTGTCAGATTTGCTCACCAGGATACTACGGGGACCCGCGGTACGCCAGGGACCTGTGGGGCTTGGCAGAGAGGCCCGTGGGGTAGACGGAGCGGTCTGACATTCTCCTTCCCTCATTGCAGAGCTGGCGGCTCCTGCTTCCGGGAGTGTGGGGGCCGCGCCCTCCTCACCAACGTGTCCTCGGTGGCGCTGGGCTCCCGCCGCTTTGGGGGACTTTCGCCTCCAGGTGGCGGGGCGGCAAGAGCAGGGCCTGGCCTGTCCTACTGCGTGTGGGTTGTCTCAGCCACGGAAGAGCTGCAGCCCTGTGCTCCGGGGACCCTCTGTCCCCCGCTCACCCTCACCTTCTCTCCTGACAGCAGCACCCCCTGCACAGTGAGCACCGGGGGTGGGGGGCTCGGTGTACAGGCCAGAACCGCGTCCCCTTCTCAGCCTGGGTCCCTGAAGGAGCCTCTCCCCATGTCACTGCTGTGCTTGAGCCTGCATGTCCAGACCTCTTCATCCGCTCACCTAGCCCTTCCTGCTAGACTCAGGCCGCCCAGTTCTCAGTTCTTTTTCTGTTTCCTGAGCTCCGGCCTCAGCCGTCAGACCCTCGGGCACCTCCCCCAGACCTGGCATGGTCAGCCCTCCCTTGTGTGCACGCTCTGATTCTCTAGCAGTGAGTTCCACTCCTAATGTACCGGTGTGTGTTTACACGCGCCTGCAATCCCAGCCCTCAGGAGGCAGAGGCAGACCGTTCGAGGCCAGCCTGGTCTATGAAGCGAGCCCAGGACAGCCAGGGCTACACAGAGAAACCCTGTCTAAAAGAAGAGGGTGGAGTTTGGTGCCAGAGTGCCCGGTTGATTAGCTGGGCCTGCTCGGGCACGGTGGGAGGGACAGCCGCCACGCTGTGAACTCCTCGGTCTGCCTCTGTGCACAGTCTGCTCCTGGACGCGGGCTGCTTGCTCTCCTTCTCTCATAGTCTCTGCTGTGGGCTCTTACTGTGTAGACTCCCAGCGCGCTCCCAGCTGTGCCCCCGCCCCCGCCCCGTGTAGCCAGGCTATGAGGTACATCCCACATGTTCCTCCTCTGCCAGCCTCCAGGCAGATCCGAACTCTTGATTCTGTGCCCTCAGCTGAGCTACGTCCTGGCCTTCGATGGATTCCCGCGCTTCCTGGACACTGGTGTGGTCCAGTCAGATCGGAGCCTCATCGCTGCCTTCTGTGGCCAGCGGCGGGACAGACCCCTCACCGTGCAGGCTTTATCTGGTATGGAGTGAGGCCGACTCCTCGTCCTTCAGTGCTGGGGGTGGACTCCAGACCCGGGTCCCTCAGGTGCCGGGCGCTGTCCCCTGCCGAGCCACACGCTAGCCATCACTGGTGGGTTCTAAACAAGCATTCTCCTTTGAGCTCCATCTCAGCTCTTGCTCTGAGCCTTTTTAAACTTAAAACTGTTTAAACTGGGCTTTGTAGCCTGTGCTTCTGCACCTGTCGCTGGCTGGGGGTAGGCCACAGCTTCCCAATCAGGGACTGACGTGGGTTGCAGCTGACAGTCCTTTTCCTGGTGGTGCGGCCTCTCTCCATCTAGATTTCTGTTGAGAGAAACAGGACTTTGCTGTCCAGGATGATCTTGGAGAAAGGGCCTCTCTTTGAGGCACTTCCGTTGTAGCTGGTGTAGAACCTGGAGCCATCTCGTTAGCCCACACTCTTTCACCAGGGAGGTTTGCTTCTTTGGGGACATTTGGCAATCTCTAGAGACATCTCAACCGACGGTTAGAGAGTCCTCTGTCGTCTGGCAGCTGCACACAGAGAGCCTGCTGCTCATAGCATAATACACGGGAGCATCAAGGCTTGCCGGCCCTCGCCATCCACCTGGCTGAGGGGCTGGAGATGTGAGAGAGGCTGTGCTTTAGAGAGCTTTGGGGGTGCTTCTCTGCATGTGACTCAGAGCAGTTCTGGGGCTGGAGGCAAGGGAAACCCCAGACCGTGAGGCAGCCACTGAGACTGAGAGGCTCCCACCGAGCCGACGCGGGTTTAGCAGCGAGCCAGGGCTACGTGAAAGAGGGACAGTGCCTCTTTCACTGTGGCCGTGGGAGGGAATGGGCCCTGGCCTTGCCCGGGGAGAATCAGGCTAGAGGCAGAAGGTCGGGGATGGGGCCGCTTCTCCAGGTAGAAAAGTAGCAAGTGCCAGGTCTTGAGGGCAGAGCAGGGGCTGGGCCTGGGGTAGACAGACCCTGAGGGCAGGCCAGGGCCTGAGCCTGGGGTGGACAAGTGGCAAAGGTGGGAGGCCTTGAGTTCAGAACCATCTCTAGGGCCCTGTGGGTACCAGAAAGTGAGGTTTTATTTGAAAGAAGACCTCACTGTGAAGCCTAGGATTCCCTCCAATTCGAGCAATCCTGTTTCCTCAGTTTCCCTAGTAACGGAGTTATTACAGGGTTAAGCCACTGTGTCTGCCCTCTCTTCCTCCTTCTTTTGAGCCAAAATCTCAGTGTAGGCCAGCCTTGAACTCACAGCATAGTTGAGGATGACCTTGAACTTGCACCAGCTTTATGTAGTGCTGGGGGCTGAACCCAGGGCTTTGCCCATGCTAGGCAAGCACGCCATCAACGGGGCTATAGCCCAGCGGGGGGCTCTCTTCTCCGCCCAGGAGGGCTGTGAGCTGCAGCCACAGTGCCCAGAGCGGGCTCTCTCCCTCTTTCTCCACAGGGTTACTTGTGTTGCATTGGGAGGCCAACGGCTCCTCGTCCTGGGGCTTCAATGCCTCCGTGGGCTCCGCCCGATGTGGATCAGGGGGTCCTGGCAGCTGCCCTGTCCCCCAGGAGTGTGTGCCCCAGGATGGGGCGGCAGGTGCTGGCCTCTGCCAATGTCCTCAGGGCTGGGCTGGCCCTCACTGCCGCATGGCTCTGTGTCCTGAGAACTGCAATGCCCACAGTGGGGCAGGGATCTGTAACCAGGTACAGGTGGGCGGGAGGGACAGCGGCTGCCGGGTGTGGTGGGGGTGGTGCCAGGTGGACAGGAGGGACAGCGGCTGCCGGGTGTGGTAGAGTGGTGCCAGGGCGCCTCTAAGCCTCATTCTGCTGTCCGCAGAGCCTCGGTGTATGCATCTGTGCTGAGGGCTTCGGTGGCCCAGACTGTGCCACAAGGCTGGATGGTGGACAGCTGGTGTGGGAGACGCTCATGGACAGCCGCCTCTCAGCTGTGAGTTAGGGTACTGCTTTGTCCCGTGGGTCACTCCTCTGCCTCCACTCTTGAGACCACCCTGAAACCCCCAGCTGGGCCTGGCACTTGGTCAGGACCCTGGCCTGACCTCTGCCACCCTTATTTCCCCACCCCCCCAGGACACTGCTAGTCGCTTCCTGCACCGCCTGGGACACACCATGGTAGAGGGACCTGATGCCACCTTGTGGATGTTTGGGGGCCTAGGCCTGCCCCAGGGCCTGCTGGGAAACCTGTACAGGTAAGGTCCACCCCAGGGACAGAACGGCCTCTTTTGGGGACCGCTGAGATGTGTATCACCTGGCCCAGGTGAGACCCAGCCCAAAGGCGTGGCCGGAAGCTCACTGTGGGCACCAGGAGGGCGGTTTGGGAATGTCACTATGATTGTCACAGGAAATCAGCCAAGCGTGCTGGGACATCTAACCGTGCAGAGACCCCGCTTAATGAGGTGACACTTTGCATTTTGGCTCCAGGTATTCAGTCAGTGAGCGCAGGTGGACACAGATGCTGGCAGGAGCTGAGGATGGGGGCCCGGGCCCGTCACCCCGCTCCTTCCACGCAGCTGCCTACGTGCCTGCTGGCCGGGGAGCCATGTACCTGCTGGGGGGCCTCACAGCTGGAGGGGTCACCCGGGACTTCTGGGTGCTCAACCTCACTACTCTGCAGTGGCGACAGGAGAAGGTGAGCAGGAGAAGGTGTCTCCATCCTAGACCTGTTCCTCACAGCAGCTCCAACACTGTGGCCATTGCTGTGCCTTTGAGTTTCATCACCAGAGGAGTCTGTCCTCAGGGTATGCCTGGGGTCATGGCTCAGTGGTGGAGCCCCTGCCTGGAATCCCCCAGTGAAGCGCTGGGGTGTGGCTTAGTGGTTGAGCCCCTGCCTGGAATCCCCCAGTGAGGGGCTGGGTGTGGCTCAGTGGTAGAGCTCCTGCCTAGAATCCCCCAGTGAGGGGCTGGGGTGTGGCTCAGTGGTAGAGC
>NW_026596028.1:199132-199896 GCF_907164565.1 Psammomys obesus
GGGGTGTGGCTCAGTGGTAGAGCCCCTGCCTAGAGTCCCCCAGTGAGGGGCTGGGGTGAGGCTCAGTGGTAGAGCCCTTGCTAACCTTAGACTGGGTTCTGGGCTCAATCAGCAGCACCACAGTGGAGCGGGGAGTTATAAAATTGAGTTTCACTGGCCAACCTAGGTTATACATTCATAATTCCAAGCTGATCCCTGGACAAGGGCCATGTCACTCCCACTGGCCTGGATGGGTTGCCGTCCTACCCAGCAACAGAGGGACTGATGATTGGAATGAGAACTTGTGTGTCTGAGGCTGTGGAGCAGGCAGAAGCTTGCTGGGCCCTGGCAGGCCAGGGTCTGCGCAGCCTGTGGAACTGTCTCTCCTCGGCCTGGCTGATGCTACTTCTCCATGAACTGAGCTTCCTCTGCCCTTAGGTGACCTTAGCTCTCCATCCTCCAGGCTCCTCAGAACATGGAGTTGCCAGCCGTTGCTGGCCACACCCTAACTGCCCGGCGAGGCCTATCTCTGCTCCTGGTGGGGGGCTACTCCCCAGAAAATGGCTTCAACCAGCAGTTGTTGGAGTACCAGCTGGCGACTGGCACCTGGGTGTCTGGAGCCCAGAGTGGGACACCCCCAACAGGTGAGGCTGGGACGGAAGCTGTCCGGGCTCCCCTAAGCTTCCAGTCTGTAACCAACCTCCTTGTCCCCGCCTGCAGCGGCTCCCCAGGGAAGCGCACCCCCCCTCTGAGCTCACCTCCTCAGGGCTCCCTGTTCTTGTCTG
>NW_026596028.1:199906-209281 GCF_907164565.1 Psammomys obesus
AGCTCACCTCCTCAGGGCTCCCTGTTCTTGTCTGCCCTCTCCGGGGATCACTCCCACCCCCCCCCCCCCAGCTCACGGTCTCAGGGCTCCCTGTTCTCGTCTGCTCTCTCCGGGAGCACCCCCCCCTTACCAGCTCACGGCCTCAGGGCTCCCTGTTCTCGTCTGCCCTCCCCCCTGGGCCTTCCCTGCGCCTCGAGCACTGCTTGTCACAGTCGGCCACCTGACCTCCCTCTTGCTGCCCTGTCACTGCTTCCCAAGTGCTGGCTGTCTTTCTTGGGTTGTCGTATAGACCCTGAGGAGAGGGGAAGAGTGAGGGGCTCCCAAGGCTGTGAGCACAGGCTGTTCGGGAAAGGAGTGTGATCAGGAAGATGAGAAGTCGGGACACTGCTGGCCGTCAGCTCCACCCACCTCTGTGGTCCTGTGCTCCTGCAGGTCTCTATGGTCATTCTGCCGTCTACCATGAGGCCACCGACTCCCTCTACGTGTTTGGCGGTTTCCGCTTCCATGTGGAGCTGGCGGCGCCCTCCCCAGAGCTCTACTCGCTGCACTGTCCTGACCGCACCTGGAGCTTGCTGGCTCCTTCTCAGGGGGCAAAGGTTAGCACAGCCGCCCCTGGCCACAAAAGGGAGGTGCTCAGGCACTGCTTTCCTGTCTCCTGTCCCTTCCCTTCAGTCCCCTGGGCTGAACCATGGTGATGCCGGTTGTTGGTTCCATGCTTGGTTTGAAGGAAAGAACCTCGTCCCGGAAGTCGGAGGCGTGCTTTCTGCCCCAGACCTAACCAGACGGATTGGCTCTCCTTGAGCGGGCCCGTCTGTGCTCCTCTGTAGTCCCCACCTTAGGTGTGGGCCAGCAGGGACCTGTCTGTGCTGCTGGGGACAGTGCCGTGGGGTGTGCATATACCCCAAGCCCCTCTGGGGGAGAAGGCAGCAGAGGAGACCAAGTTTCCAGGGGTAGAGTCGCCTGTGGGCCGAGGGTGGTTCTGCAGGACCAGAGTTGTCCGTCAGAACCGGGAGGATGGAGCGGGCTCCTGGAGCCTGGGAGGGCCTGGAAGGGGGCCTGTGGCAGCCAGGCAGGCTCTGAGAGGCCCCACATGTGTCTGCCCACAGCCGCGGCCTCGGCTTTTCCATGCTTCAGCTCTGCTGGGAGACACCATGGTGGTCCTCGGGGGCCGCTCAGACCCCGATGAGTTCAGCAGTGACGTTCTGCTCTACCAGGTCAACTGTAACACCTGGCTGCTGCCGGGCCTCACACGTGAGTCCCCGTTGCCATCCCCGGGCACACGTGAGTCCCCATTGTCTTCCCTGGGCACACGTGAGTCCCTGTTGCCTTCCCCGGGAGGCTGCAGTCTGTGGAGAGCCCTGTCCCTGCCTGGGGACCGCGACTCTCGGGGTCACTCGGGTCTCCTCGCACCATCAGTGAGGCCGCGGAGTTTCTTTCTTTTGTCTTTGTTTTCAGAGACAGGGTTTCTTTCTCAGTGTGGCCCTGGCTGTCCTGGACTCACTCTGTAGACCAGGCTGGTCTCGAACTCACAGTGATTTGCCTGCCTCTGCCTCCCGAATGCTGGGATCCACAGGTGTGCCATCACTGCCTGACTACTTTCTTTTTTATTTAAAAAATTTTTAGGTTATATTTACTTATTTAGTTGTGTGTGTGCTTATGCATGTGCCACGGCCCAGGGACGGAGCTTAGAGGTCGGCGTGGAGGAGTCGGGCCTGACCTTCCATGGGGTCATCATAGACTCAGTGGCAAATAGTTTACCTGCTGAGCAATGTCACGGCCGCCTTTCCTTTTTCTTAGAATGGTTTATTTTTATATATTTATTATTTTGAATGTGTCTCAAAACAACTTCGCTCTGGAACTCACGGAGATCCACCTGCCTCTGAGTCTGGAGGGCTGGGATTAAAGCTGTACATCACCACAGAAATATTTTTTATTAGTTAAAAAAGTAATAGTAATCATTGTACATAATTTATAAGATAGGAAAAACAAAACGAAATAAAACCAAGCATCTGTAGTAGCAACCGCTGCTGCGGGTGCAAAGTGTCCAGGTTCTGTGTTCACGGGTCACAGATGGGCCTGAAGAATGGAAATTCTCAGGGCTGGAGAGAAAGCTGCACAGTTAAGCTTTCTGTGTATTTGTGAAGACTAGAATTCAGATCTCAGCAGCTGCGTAACAAGTTGAGTGTCCCACACGTGTGTAAACCCAGCTCTGAGGCAGGCAGAGACAGCCTAGCAAAGAAAACTCAAATTCCAATACAGGGAGACCTTACCTCAAAGAAACAGGTAGATAGAGGATCACACACTCACAAACACACATAAACACACACACACACACACACACACACACACACTGAATAATCTTTTTAAGAATTGGAAGTGCAGGGCTGGAGAAAGGTGTCTCAGCAGTTAAGAGCACTGTCTGTTCCTCCAGAGGACCTAGGTTCAATTCCCAGCAACCACTTGGTGGCTCACAACCATCTGCCCTGGGATCTGATGCCCTCTTCTGGCGTGCAGGTGTACATGCACATAGAGTTCTTGTATACATAAAATAAATAAGTAAATTTTTAAATTAAAATGGAAGCTTAGAATCCCACTTGTATTTGAAATATATAAAAATGTAGAATGTACTGTAGAATAAATTTTACTTTGTGAAGCTCAAAAGAAACTGCAGAAACAAACAAGTTTGTTTGTTCAGAAACAAAACCAGTGCTATTTATTTACTGATCATTATAACCCTAAACGCTGGAATGTAATAATTATGTATTAGTGCAAAAATATAAGAGGGAGAATCTAGAGAGCTTAGAACTGGAGAGGCATCTGTGTTTTGTAATAAGCCAATGTTGACAGAGAGAGAAATGGGCTTATGGCTTTCTTCAGTGCTTCCGAGACACATACAGACAACTGAGTTACCACTAAGCCAGTGGAAGAGCATGAAGGTCCCCTATGTGTGAGCGTGTCTTTCGCCCCTCGTTTGTGGGTTCTCCGCCAGCATGTTACCCTGACGTATCTCCAGCTCCCAGTCCTGAAGTCTCCAAACCTATGCTGCTTCTTGTAAACCTGGCCTCGTTCTCTTCTGCGTCCCTCTCCCCAAGAGCAGCGTAGGAGCGTACATCACACACAACTCGGGTCCCACATCTTGTCTCCTTGGCCTTGTAAGGCAGGATCCTGGGTAAATCCTCTCCCACTGAGCCACCCCCCACGCCTCACTGGGGGATTCCAGGCAGGGCTCTACCCCTGAGCCACACCCCAGCCCCTCACTGGGGGACTCTAGGCAGGGGCTCTACCCCTGAGCCACACCCCAGCCCCTCACTGGGGGATTCTAGGCAGGGGCTCCACCACTGAGCCACACCCCAGCCCCTCACTGGGGGGTTCTAGGCAGGGGCTCTACCACTGAGCCACACCCCAGCCCCTCACTGGGGGGTATAGGCAACTATTCTGCTGGCCCCTCATTGGTAGATCTGTAGTAGGGTTTTGTTGCTAATCCACTGCCAGCCCTCACTGGTGACCGTCTGACGTGAGTGCTCTTGCTAAGCCTCCCCGTTTGGCCTTTCACTTCATTGGCACTGAGTGACTGCTCGTGTTCCAGGACCTGTGTTCTGTGTGTTGTCTCTTCCCTCTCTCTAATTTCCTTTTGCCCTGAATCAACCTTTCTAATATTCATCGCCTCAGATTTGAAAACTTATGAATTCATGTGACAGGAAAGTAGCTGTGTAACGTGGTCGGTAGAGTGTGCGCCGAGTGTGCAGCCGGGCACAGAGTGCACCGTTGGTGCGCACAGCCCCGCTTGCGTCCTAGCGCGCACGCAGACACACCATTATTGTTATCCTGATGGCATTTAGGACTTACACTTTGACGTAGCTCTTAGTGTGACCTCCACCTGGGTCCACGTCTTTGTTTCTGTTGGTGTTTTTCCGGTGTTGCAGGTGGAGCCCAAGGCGTGTTAGGCCAGCATGGCAGCCTTGCTGGATGTCCCTCCTGCCCAGGCTTCCGGTGGGTCTCTTCCCTGTGTTTCCTGCTCTCTCACTCTCTGAAAACCCCATTGTTCTTCAGGTCCAGCCCTTGTGGGGTCCCCAGTGGAGGAGTCCGTGGCCCATGCAGCGGCCGCGGTGGGTGGCCGCCTGTACGTCTCCGGAGGATTTGGAGGTGTGGTCTTGGGCCGCCTGCTGGCATTGACCCTGCCCCCTGACCCCTGCCGTCTACTGCCTTCACCTGAAGCCTGTAACCAGTCTGGGGCCTGCAGCTGGTGCCATGGTGCTTGCCTGTCTGGAGACCAGGCCCACAGGTAACCACAGTGACCGACTGTCCATTGCACAGCACACGCTGGCGCCTGAGGGCCGGAGGAGGCGAGCTACACCCGAGGGGTCCTGCAGTCCGACTGTGGTTCAGCCTCACACTCAGTCACTGGAGGTGGGGGCGGGCGGGCGGGTGCCAGTGTGAGCGTGCTGGTACCCCCCGGTCCCCTTCTGGAGGAGCAGTGTGATTTAGAGCAGCAGGGATGGAAAGTGGCGGTGTGCCCGGGTGTGCCGTCTGTGCTGGGTAACCCTGAGAGCAGAAGGGCTGGTGGGATCGGCTCAGAAACGGCTTCCAGTAGCTGGCTGAGACCAGGCTCTGACCAGCTCTACAGCCTCCCTGAGGAACCAGGCGTCTCCGGAAACCAAACAGTTCCTGGGCTAACTCCTCTGTCTGCCCTGTTGCCTGATGGAAGCCTGTGTGGGTTCCGTTTGTCCACTGTAGGTGGCAGAGCATGGGTCATGTCCCTGCAGTGTTGCTCGTGGATTTCGCTGTGGGTGCTGGCACACCCACCTGTGGGTCTGTGTGTCACTGTAGCGCCAGGTGTTTTCTGACACCTGGGAAATGCTAAAAACTCACGCTTTCCCAAGGAGTTATGAATCTGTGCCTGTGGGAGACACGGTGGCAAGGGGCGTGGCCCCGGGAGACCGGGTGTCTGCCTCTGTGAGAGCCAGGGCACTGTTCTGGGCCGGGGGGAGGAGGGGCAGTCGGCGATGCCCGTCAGCGGGGGTGGGGCCCCGCAGGTCCTGGTGTGGCTTGGGCCCTGCAGCACCATGCACAGGTGGAGCCCTAGAAGCGGGTGAGTGAGCCAGCCCTGTGCCCTCTAGGCTGGGCTGTGGGGTGCCCCCGTGCTCCCCGATGCCTCGGTCGCCCGAGGAGTGCCGGAGGCTGCGGACCTGCAGCGAGTGCCTGGCTCGCCACCCTCGGACCCTGCAGCCTGGGGACGGGGAGGTGAGTGGGGGCCCCCATCCCAGAACCGTGGGGCTTGTCATCTGTGATTGGCTGGGTGGGAGGAGCCGAGCCAGAAGGCGCTCCCCGACAGAGCCCCGCCCTGCCCCCAGGCAGCCCCTCCCCGCTGTAAGTGGTGCACCAACTGCCCAGAGGGGGCCTGCATCGGGCGCAACGGGTCCTGCACGTCGGAGAACGACTGTCGGATCAACCAGCGCGAGGTCTTCTGGGCCGGGAACTGCTCGGAGGCCGCGTGCGGGGCGGCCGACTGTGAGCAGTGCACGCGCGAGGGCAAGTGCATGTGGACGCGGCAGTTCAAGAGGACGGGTGAGCCCGCGGGCACCCTGGGCCGGGGACGCCCCAGGGCCGGGGAAGGCTGTGAGCCCGCGGGCACCCCGGGCCGGGGACGCCCCAGGGCCGGGGAAGGCTGTGAGCCCGCGGGCACCCTGGGCCGGGGATGGCTGGGTCTGGGGGAGGGGCCTGCGGACTGGCCACCAACCCCGGCCCGACCCCAGGGGAGACGCGCCGGATCCTGTCGGTGCAGCCCACGTACGACTGGACCTGCTTCAGCCATTCCCTGCTGAACGTGTCGCCCATGCCGGTTGAGTCGTCGCCGCCGCTGCCCTGCCCCACGCCCTGTCACCTCCTCCCCAACTGCTCGTCCTGCCTGGCGTCCAAGGGCGCGGATGGGGGCTGGCAGCACTGTGCGTGGAGCAGCAGCCTTCAGCAGGTAGCGCCCACGCCCTCCAGCCCTGGCACCCCCTCCTCCGTTCCCACCCAGCCCGCCATCCTTCCCGTCCCTCTCGCCATCTCCTCCTTCCCTCCTCTGAATGCCTTCTGCTGTCGTGACCGAATCGCTGAGCCTCCCTCCTGGACGTCAGCTCCCGTGTCCCTCCAGCTCGTGTTCAGGGCCCGGAGAGACACCGCGGAGAGGGCTGGGAAGGCCCCGTGCAAGCAGAGCGGCCCAGGACCTTGCTCGCTTGTGGGCTGGGACGAGGCGGCGGCGGCGGGGGTGGGCTCCAGGCACAGGTGTTGAGGGCTCGATGCCGGCCTACAAGTTGCCTGCTCTGGAAGACCCAGAGTGTGTCCGCCCGGCACCACTTAGCCGTGCCAGAGGCAGACAAAAGCGTTTGCCTTGGCCTGCTCCAGTGTAGGCAGCCACAGGGTCTGGCTCCCACTGCGAGCTGCTCCCCTGAGCACCCCACAGTGCGGGGCCCAGCGGCAGTGTGCCAGCTCACCAAACCCTGGGCACTGTGACTTCTGTTCTAAGAGGCAACGCTAGAAAGAACCCAGTGGTGCCTCCTGCGTGTCCCAGCCGTGAGGGCCCAGCCCAGAGGGCAGCCAGCGTCTAGAACAGGGAGCCTCACTAGGGGTGGCGTATTGGCTTCTCACCGATATTGATTGATTGGCAAATTTTGTACAGCACCCTGTAGTGAAAGTTTCAGGGTCTAACAGTCCTCAGGCAGGATGGACTGACTTCATCCGCACAACTCCTGATAACAAAGTCCAGGTGTGGGACTCCCCTGTCACCCAGCGCTGCGGAGGCAGGGCCAGGCAGGCCGTGACACTCGGAGACCCTGCTCCTCGAAGTCCAGGCCAGAGAGGCTGGCTCAGAGACGAGGGGACAGCGCTGACCTCCAGCTGTGCGCACACACGGAAGCTCGGCTGGGCTTGGAGCAGCGTGGGTGCTGGGTCCGCCCTGAGGCCTCTGCGCGAAGCAGTGTGGCTCTCAGCCTCCAAGCCATGCTCTAGCCCTGCAGTCATTCCAAAGCCGGCAAACGGCATGCTGGTGCGGTGGTGTGCGCCGTGAGCCTAGTGCTCAGGCGGCTGAGGCACGGGGGTGCTGAGTTCTAGGACAGCCTGGGGTACATAGAGACCCTGTGTGAGGTTCGGGGAGAGAGCAGAATTATGAGAACTTACTCCCATGGCCAGGGGCAAAAGCGTTGGGCTCCTTGGCAGAGTCTGCTCCCTGCGCCCTGCTCTCAGGCATCCCGCAGAGGGCTCCGTGCCCTGCACAGCCACGAGGGTTTCCATTTCAGGACCGCAGGACTGCTTTGTCTCTTCCTAAGTGCCGTTGGGCAGCCAGCCCAGGTTAATCTCGCCCCTCTGATAGTTCACGGAAGGCCAAACTCTGAATAGAGTGCTCTTAGACCCCATGGTATATTCCCCGGGGTCTGGACTGCGCTCTGTGAGCAGGGAGTCCCTGTCGCAGGAGACGGCCCTCCCACCTGGCTCTCCACAAAGCCAGGCCTGTGTTTGATGTAAGAAGTTGTGGCTTGGGGGCTGGAGGGATGGCTCAGTGTGCCAGGCTGTCGTGCACACCTTTAGTCCCAGCACTCAGGAGGCAGCCAGATAGAGCTGGGAGTTCAAGGCCAGCCCGGTCTACAGAGCAAGTTCCAGGACAGCCGGGCTGCACAGAGAAACCCTGTCTGAAAAACAACAGAAAGGAGCAGTGACTGCGCCTCCGGAGGTCCCTGGTTCAAATCCCAGCACCCACATGGAAGCTCACAACGCCCTCACACAGACACAGCAAAGCATGTCAGATAAAAGCTGTGGCTTGTACCGCTACTGTGGTACTCACTGTCTGCCCTCTGCCTTCTGTGGGAGACGGGTCTGAGCTGGCAGAGAAAAGAGACTGTGGCAGGATAACAGGGCCTGGGGGCCTTCGGAGTCCTTTCTTCTCATCTTTTTTTATAATTTATTTTATTTTATGTGCATTAGTGTGAAGGTGTCAGGTCCCTTTAAATCAGCATTACAGACAGTTGTGAGCTGCCATGTGGGTGCTGGGAATTGAACCCTGGTCCTTTAGAAGAGCAGACAGTGCTCTTAACCACTGAGCCATCTCTCCAGCCCCCCTTTCCTTTAATCTTTAAATATTATTTTTATTTATTTTCTATAACAGGGTTTCTCTGTGCAGTTCTTTTTTAACATGAGGTGTTGAGGTGTTTTTTTGTTTTTTGTTTTTTTTTTTTTTTGTTTTTTTTTTTTTAATGGTCTACTCTGTAGCTTAGGCTGGCCTTGAACTACTTTTTTTCTTCATTACATTTGCCGATTTGTTCATTTTGGGAGGGGATACATGTGTAGAGATCAGAGGACAACTTGAAGGAGTCAGTTCAGTTCCTCTTCAAATGCCTCACAGGGATCAAATTCCCGTCCTCCAGCTTGGTGACATGTGCTGACAGGTCCAGTTAATCCAGCTGTGTTCCCTGCGATGGCCTGCACTCACCTGAGCACAGCCCAGGAAGCTGGCCCTTGCCGCGTGTGCCCTTCATTGGGTTGTGGTTGATGGCTCATGTCTGCCTGTTCCCTCCCTGCCATCTTCATTTGTTCATCATCTCCTCATTCCACTGTTTTTAAACATAAGGTCTCTACAGCCCAGGCTTGCCTTGAACTCACCATGTAGCTGAGGATAACTTGAACTCTTGATTCTCCTGTCTGCTGGGATTGCAGGCCTGGGCTGCCGTGCCAGGCCCCTCCAGTTCCGGCCTTGATGTCTGGTGACAGAGGCTCGTGACAGCCAGCCTGTGCCTGAGCTAGGAGCGCCAGGGAGCGTGGGCCCGGAGAAGGGCCTGGGAAGCGTGTTTAACTTTGTCTCTGTCTCTCTCCCTGTCCCTGGCAGTGTCTGAGCCCTTCGTACCTGCCCTTGCGGTGCATGGCTGGAGGCTGTGGGCGGCTGCTCAGGGGCCCCGAGAGCTGCTCCCTGGGCTGCGCTCAGGCCACACAGTGTGCCCTGTGCCTGCGACGCCCCCAGTGCGGCTGGTGCGCCTGGGGCGGCCAGGACGGGGGTGGCCGCTGCGTGGAAGGTGGCCTCAGTGGTCCCCGAGATGGTGAGAGGGCCTTGGGGGCTCAGAGGACAAGGGGGGGCCTGAGGTTGGGGGAGGGCCTAGGTGTCTAGGACAGCTGTCAGGGACCTCCCGGGTGAAGCCCCGCGTCCTCCCGTCAGGGCTGACCTGTGGACGCCCCGGGGCATCCTGGGCCTTCCTGTCGTGCCCCCCTGAGGATGAATGTGCCAACGGGCACCACGACTGCAATGAGACGCAGAACTGCCGTGACCAGCCCCACGGCTACGAGTGCAGCTGCAAGCCGGGCTACACCATGGACAAGTGAGGCGGGGAGGGCCGCGGGGGGGGGGGGGGC
>NW_026596028.1:209681-220459 GCF_907164565.1 Psammomys obesus
GCTGGGGGCCCCGGGGGCCGGGGGCGCGGCGGGGGCCGCCGAGCCGCGCGTGCGCGAGGTGTGGCCGCGGGGCCTGATCACCTACGTGACGGTGACGGAGCCGTCGGCCGTGCTGGTGGTGCGCGGCGTGCGCGACAGGCTGGTGATCACCTACCCCCACGAGCACCACGCCCTCAAGTCCAGCCGCTTCTACCTGCTGCTGCTGGGCGTGGGCGACCCCGGCGCGCCCGGCGCCAACGGCTCGGCCGACTCGCAGGGCCTGCTCTTCTTCCGGCAGGACCAGGCCCACATCGACCTGTTCGTCTTCTTCTCCGTGTTCTTCTCCTGCTTCTTCCTCTTCCTCTCCCTCTGTGTGCTCCTCTGGAAGGCCAAGCAGGCCCTGGACCAGCGGCAGGAGCAGCGGCGGCACCTGCAGGAGATGACCAAGATGGCCAGCCGCCCCTTTGCCAAGGTCACGGTCTGCTTCCCCCCGGACCCGGGCCCCGCGCCTGCCTGGAAGCCCGCGGGGCTCCCGCCGCCCGCCTTCCGCCGCTCCGAGCCCTTCCTCACGCCGCTGCTGCTGACGGGCGCCGGGGGGCCCTGGGGGCCCCTGGGCGGCGGCTGCTGCCCGCCCGCGCTCCCGGCCCCCGCCGGCCTGCGCGCCGGGCCCATCACCCTGGAGCCCACGGAGGACGGCATGGCGGGCGTGGCCACGCTGCTGCTGCAGCTGCCCGGCGGCCCCCACGCGCCCAACGGGGCCTGCCTCGGCTCGGCGCTCGTCACGCTGCGCCACAGGCTGCACGAGTACTGCGGGGGCGGCGGCGGCGCCGGGGGCGGCGGGCACGGGGGCGGCGGCGGCCGGAAGGGACTGCTGAGCCAGGACAACCTCACCAGCATGTCCCTTTGACCCGTCAGCCCCGGACAGCCCTCGGCGCTGGCTCCCTCGCCCCAGGCCCCCCTCTGTTCTGCACTTGGCAACTATTTATTGAGCGGCCGCTCAGCACAGCACAGTGGCGGGCACAGCGAAGCAGGTGTGAGAGGAGCCCCCTCCCGGGTGGGGCCTGGGCTCTCGTGGGAGGGGCTGAACACACAGACACAGGCTCAGAGAAGTGGCTCAAGGTCTTAGAGTGTGGCACTGAGGGCTTATGGGAAGGGTCGAAACTCGCCGAGGAGGGACGGACGGAGGGAAGGTCTTCGGGAAGTTAATTCAGAGTTGAGGAAAAGGCTGACAGCCCCGAGGCTGGAGCCGCCTGTTCTGTCAGAGGAGCTGGGAACCTGGCCCCCGCAGCCCAGCCAGTGTGAGTGGGCCGGGGCAGACGGGACCTTGCGGTTCAGGCGCAGCAGTGGGAAGCTGTTGGCCAGCTCTGTGGGGGCAGTGAGGACCGTGTTGAAGGCTCCGCCGGCTGCGGAGGACACGGAGGCCGCAGGAGGGTGGTGCAGGCCGAGGGACAGGACGTGGCGCGGATGTTAGGGAAAGGAGGACAGGCAGAGTGGCCTCTCTGTCCTAAGATGGGCAGACTGGGCATTGTGGGAAAATAGGCTCAGCGTGGGCGTGAGTCGGGGTCCCTGCAGCAGGCCCTCTGAGGGTAGTGCGTTGTGCTGGCGAAGGACCCCAGAGTAGGAGCGTTCCTGGCTGCTGTCTGCCCTGGGCTGCAGGGGCTGAGTTCATTGGAAACTCAGGCTGGTTGCCGGGAGCCTCAGGAGATGCCTGGAGGTTCACCCCGCCCTGGCAGGTGGCGGTCCCTGGAGGGGCCAGCGTTTGGTTCTCTTTCTTGAGTCTTTGGGCCTCTCTCCAGAGACCACCCCAACCTGGCTCAACTCTTGGACTCAGGAGCTCTTCTGCTTAGGACCCCTTCCCTGAATCCTAGGCAGCGCCCTGAGCGTGGGGCTCTTGCTTTCCCAAGACTCCAGCTTCCAGCTGCTGCTTTGGTCCTGGGGTGGGGGTTGGACCGGCCTCTTTCCAATGGTGGGGTTACCCCAGTCTGAGAGGTCCCCACTACTATGTGCATGCCAGAGAGCAGGGTTCACAGCTCAACAGGAGGGCAACTGAAGCAACAAACAAATAAAGTGTCAGAAAGACTCCACACTGGTGTCTGCTTGCCCTGAGTGTGCAGGGAGGGAGGGAGGGCTGCGCAGGGCAGCGGAGCCTGTGTCCTGTCCTGGTCCCACTCCAAGCCCGGAGCCTCAGCCAGCTCTGCCCTCCTTGGCAAGTGCAGCACGACCCCTCCAGGGGAGGGATGAGAGCAGAGGGCAGGGCGCCTTTGTTCCTGCCACAGTTTGGCTCAGGGAGAAACATGACCTGTGTCCTGGGCATTGTCACAGGCGAGAAGCCTGCGGTGCAGAGCAGAAACCATTATGTTCTGACTGGAGGACCGAGCGCGGGGAACTGGCCATGCTGGTGGGGACAGTGCAGCTGGACATGGATGAGCATCTCTGAAGCAAGCTCGCAGCATCAGCGCTGAAAAGCCTCGAGCTAATGTCTTGGCCCTCAGCCCTGGCTGTGCCGAGGCCGGGATCAGGGCGGGGGGGCCACCCTCAGGGCTCCGCCCTCGGCCTCAGCACGGCGTGGGTCTCTTGCTGCAGATGTTCAGCAGGGCGCTTTCCCTTGGGTGCACCGCCAAGGCCATGGCAGGCTGGCTTGGGAGACCTTGATGCTCACATGGCCCGGGAATGGCGTGGTCTCTTCAGACATCCCTCTGGCCCCATTAAGCTGCTGGCGGCGCCTGCCCGGTCATATGTGAACATAAAGCTGGCTTTTAAAAGTATCTGTTTGTGTATGTATGCACGTGGCGCGTGGACCCGAGAGGTCAGCAGAGCCGTCGGGTCCCCTGGCACCGGAGTTCCTGGCAGTTGGGAGCACCCAGAGCCCGTAACCACTGAAGCACCTCTCCAGCTCTTCACCGGCAGCGGCGAAGGCTCAGAAGGTTTATGAATTCACCAGGAACACGAAGTGGCAGGGCCAAGACTGGGTGCCGGGAATTCTGAGACCCGAGCAATGGCCTGAACTTTGATGGGCAAGCTTATGAAGGACTACCCATGGGGCCTTCCCCTGAAGGCCCATCTCGTCTGGAGGCTGATGGGAGAACAGGTTAGGGGGAATCCAGCTCCCTCCCCTGCGCTCTGGGCCCTGTGTGTGTGTGTGTGTGTAAAAGTTAAAATCTTAAAAAGTCTATAGATGCTGGCTGAGCAGGGGAGAGCATTGTTTGAAGAGTTTAAACTTTCTTTCCGTTTTAAAGGCTCTTCTGACTGGGGGCAAGGCTCACTCTGTTCCCGCCTGGCGCTGGCTTATTTTCGGCTTAAGTGGGCCGAGCTTAGGCCTTCTGCAGCCTGGGGGCTGGGGGCTTTGCCTTGTGCCAGCCCACCCCGTCTGACACGCGTCTTTGGTGCACCCTGCTCCCCCCCCCGCCCACCTCCCGCGACGAGGCAAAGCAGGCGTGTGGGGGCTGGCTTCGGGTTTTATTGCGGGCGTGTTTTTCTGGCGCGGGGCCAGCGGCGGCGGGACAGGCTTTGCGGGGAGCGGGAGGGGGAGGGGGCGGCCGGCGGCGCGGCGGCGCGGGAGCAGCCTCCTCACTCCCGGATCTTCAGTTCCCGCGCCATCTGGCAGAGGGCGCAGGGCAGGCAGAAGGTGAGGGCAGCCCAGTCGTGCCCGACGGAACCCTGCGGTGGGAAGGAGGAGGGGGGTGTCAGAGCCCGCCGCCCGCCCCGCCCGCCCGCCGCCCGCCCGCCCGCCGGCACCTGGATGTGGTAGCGCTCGCGCATGCCCGTGCGCAGGGAGTGCAGGCCTCCGGGCAGGTAGGGCGCGCAGCAGCACTCCCCGAAGTCGTCGGAGATGCGGCAGGCGAGGCACAGCGGCGCGAAGGTGCCGCACAGACCTGCAGGGACGGGACGGTCAGCGCCGCGCCTGCCGGGCCCCCCGAGGGCACACGCGGTGGCACGGAGGCGGCAGGGCCCGCGGTGGGCCCGGGGGGTGGGGGGGAGCGCGAGGAGGCTGGGGCAGGGCGGAGCGGCCGGCGGGAGAGGCTCGGGAAGGGTGGGGCGCCCCTCGCCACCTCGCCCGGACTCACACACAGGCATATCGTTGCAGCAGTCCGTGAGGCCCGTGTGCCAGTCGCTGAGCTGCGTCTGGTAGCAGGAGCTGGCGCACTGCGGCTGACTGGTCACTGGGTAGGACATGGCTGTGGCGGGAGCGAGGGGGTCAGCGGCGGCCGCGGGGCCTCCCGGGCCGCGCCACCCCGGCCGCCCTTCCCTCTGCCGGGCAGCCTGGGCAGGCCACCGGCCGCCTACTCGAGGAAGCGCTGCCGCGCCTCCCATTCCCGTCTGCCACACTGGGCCGTCCACGCCCGTCTGTCCCTGCTGCTGCCGCCAGCTCTCCGTCCTGTCGTGCCAAGGCTGAGAGGAAAGGTGGGCACCGCAGCTGGGCAGAGCCTGGACGTGCACCACCTCCTCCTGCAGGCCCGGGCGCCAGCGTGTTAGGGGCCTCGGGGCCAGGATGCCCCGGGGAGGGAGACGCCAGCTCCCCGGCGCCCGGAAGGTTGCTGCCAGCGATCCCACCTTTGCCTTTCACGTGGTCGTGCATCTCAAACTGCATCTCGCTGGCCCTGGGGAGGTGACTGCTGTGGGAGCGGCTGCAGGGGACGGCTGTCCAGGGGAGGCTGGAGACTGGGCGCGGGAGGGCAAGGGGCTAGGGCACTGGGGGCTGGGCTCTCGGGGGAAGGGTGCTGAAGAGAAAGAGGCCAGGTTAGCCTGCTGGCTGGCATGGGTCGGGGCGAGCAACGCGCCCGTCGTCTTGACAGCTGCCCGACAGACCCCAGAGGACCCTTCTGGGAGCATTGACAGTTGGAGAGAGACGGCGAGAGCAAGAGACAGGAACAGGTGTGGCAGAGACAGGTGGGAAAGAGCTGTGGGCCAGGTGCCACAGAGACAGTGCTATGACATCCACAGGGGTCCGTGTTGCCTCGCCAGCCGGCTTTATGGAGGGCCGCAGGCTCAGAGATGAGGGGAAACGGGCCAAACAGGAGATTGGGCGCCAGGTCCCAGAAGTTCTCCGTTCAGGTTGGCAAGCCTGGGAAGATGAGGCATTGCAGAAGAGCAAGATGCTGCTGGCCACCACAGTCCAGGCAAGAGAGGGGAGAGCGGCGAGCCAGGAGGCAGAGGGCAGACGCAGGCGCCCTGGCTGCGAGCAGGGCCGGGAGAAGCTGCTCCTACCTGCAGAGCCGAGGGGCTGGAGGTAGAGTTCCCGGGAATGCGGTGAGGCGCAGACACTCAGTTCTCAGCCACAGGCCGGGGCTGCTTATATGAGCCAGGCCACACAGCCTGGGCGGGGCTCCGACAGAGGGAGCCTAGCCGGTCTGCCTGACCCTCTTCCCTCCCGCCTGGATTTTCCACCCTCCCTCTTCATTCCCCACACCCCACCTCCCCTCCTGTCTCATGTCTCTCAGGACTGAAGGCCTGGGGCAGAGGAGAGTCAGGAATGGGAAGAGAGAAACAGAGAGCCAGGCGTGGAGAATGGAGATATTCAAGGAGGACCCAAAGAGAAGGGAAGATGGAGATGGGGAGGAGAGCGGTGGGGACAGGGACGGAGGAGTGACAGGAAGGTGGGGAAAGGGAATCCGGAGGGATGGAGATGTTGAGAGACAAGTGCAGATCTGGAGAGAAATCCTGGAAAATGAATTAGGGGCGACCCAGGTGGGCTGAGGGCAGGGCCAGAGGGGCAGGGAGGCAGGGGAGAGCGAGGGATGGGAAGAGGAGAGGAAGGCCTGTCGTGCTGTACGCGGGGTGCGGGGCTTCCCCTGAGATGGCTTCTCATCTTGCCCTGTTGAAGGGGAAGGGGGGACGCTGTTCTTCAGCTCAAGGCCCGGAGACAGTGTGCTTTAGGGAGAGACTCGTGGGGACCACGGTGAATGCTCTCGCACCTCACCTCCAGCTGGGGATGGACAAGAAAACAGGCTGTGCCAGGCCTCTGCCACAACCTGGGTGCTGTGGCAGCGGAGAGGGGTGCTCTGGAATGTGAGTCTGAGGGAGGAGGCTGTCCTGGACCCCTGGTCTGGGGGAGGAGGCTGTCCTGGACCCCTGGTCTGGGGGAAGAGGCTGTCCTGGACCCCTGGTCTGGGGGAGGAGGCTGTCCTGGACCCCTGGTCTGAGGGAGGAGGCTGGGCCAGGATCCCTGTTCTGAGGGAGGAGGCTGGGGTCTGGAACCTGGGTCTGAGGGAGGATTCTGGAGCCCTGAACCGAGGGAGGAGGCTGGGCGTCTGAATCTGAAGGAGGGTCTGGACCCTGGTGCCCTGGTCTAGGCTGTGTGTTCCTGGAGAGTCAGATTGAACTCTCCAGCGTGGTAGCCTTCCAGGGGGAAGAGGCTGGTCTTGGGTACTTGACTCACCAAGGTTTCCCCCAACAGGCCTGACAGGGTTGCAGGTGAGTCAGTGGGGAAGCGGCCTTAGAGTTGGGTGGGGTTCCTGCCGTGGGTGTCACCCCCCCAAATATAGGAGGCACCAGAAAATTGGGTGTCACTTCTACAAAAGGTTGTGTCACTGTGCCACAGCCTGTGGCCCTGAGGTGACAGCAGAGTGATCGCCTGCTGGCTCACAGTCCTGGCGGCCTTCCTCACAGCTCTCTCTGCGTGCCCAGCCTTTGTTGCCGGGAACCACTCACATGGCTGGCCGGCCCAGGCCTGTGTGTGTGCTTGTGCATGTCTGTCCCCTGGCGTGGGCCTCCATGCGTGGCCAGCGTTTCCCACTTATGTTTCGAGCCCCTGTCTCCCCATCTCCAGGTCTTTCCTCTCCAGCTCTAAGTTAGTAGGTTCTGGTCTTCTCCCTCCCTCCCTCCTCTTCTCCCTCCTTCAGTTTCTTGTTTGGTTTTTACGACAGGCTCCTATGTAGCCCAGGCTGGCCTCCAACTCACTGTGTAGCTGAGGATGACCCTGAACATCTTCACCTCCAAGTACTGAGCAAACAAACAAAATTATAGCATCTGGTGTGAGGATCAAACCCGGGGCCCTGTCCGTGCGACCCACGCAGTCTGCTGACCCAGCCACATCCCCGACGAGCTTCCTTCCTTCCCTCTTTTCCTGAGGCAGGTTTACTCCGTGTGTAGCTAGACTGTCCTTAAACTCATGGTGATCCTCCTGCCTTGGCCTCCTGAGTCTTGGATTGCAGGCACGAGCTGCCACACCCCTCTTTCCTTGGCTTTGCACATCCATTTTGACTTGTGTGTGTGCCCACGTTTCTTGGTCTCTCCCCTCCCGGACCCCGGGTCTGGGCTTTCTCCTCCTGGGGTCCCTGTCTATCGCGGGCTTTCTCCTTATCCATCCCCTTCTCCAGGCCTGCCCTCTGTGACATGGCCCCTTCCCCATACCACCTCAGAAAATGGACAGCGAGTGACTCAGGCTCAGTCATATCTGAGGACCACGGCTCCCAAGATGACAGTTTGAGTCACCTGAAGTTTACTGACAGCCTGGGGCCCCCAATTAGATACACCACTCATATAGACAGGAAACAACGGGGGCTGGGAAGCGAGGGGAGGTGGCCTGAACTGGGGGAGGGGAAAGAGATCCAAAAGATGACGTAGGGGAGCTGGGGAGTTGCTCGTAATGCAGCCAGGAGGGGCTTGACCTTCTCCCCCTTAACTGGTGGATACATGAAATACACAGTGCTTGGTTCAACTTTAAGACATTTAAAGCTTTTCTGCATCAATATCTGTGTTCTGCCTGGATGTGCGTCTGTGCACCAGGACAGCCTGGTGCCCACAGAGGCCGAGGAGGGGAGTTAGGTTCCTCAGAGCTGGAATTACAGACAGCTGTGAGCTGCCGTGAGGGTCTTCCGGAAGAGCAGAGCTTTTAGCCCCTTGATTCAGTTTTTTGTTTTGTTTTTAACATTTGACTTTTCTTTTTAATTGTATGTGAGCACGTATTCATGTGTGAGCTGAGGTCAGAGGGCCATTCGTTGATTCTCTGGGCTTGAACTCGGGTTATCAGGCTTGGTTGGCAGTGTCTTTACCTGCTGAGCCATTCCCTGCCTCGCAACAGAACAGTGGCTGGAGGCAGAGGCAGGCAGATCTCTGTGTGTTCGAGGTCAGCCTGGTCTACAGAGTGAGTCCAGGACAGCCAGGGCTACAACAAACAAGTGCAGCTGTGTTTTGAGACGAAGCCTCGGCTGTCCTTGAACCTAGGATCTTCCTGCCACAGCGTGAGGGCTGGGGTTGCGCGCGTGCAGCAGCACGCTCGGTTCAGCTGGAACTTCAGAGCCACGGGAACAGAGTGCTGTGCACGGGAGGAAGTGCACTTCTACAGCAAACTGAGTACTTACTGGGGATTCAGATTGTCGGGCTGCTGTGTTCCAGTCTCCGGAACAGGAGCTCTTCCTTCTACAGCAAAAGCCAGTGTGCCCGGGGGCCTGCGCTCCCAGCGGCTGGGTGTCCGGGTGCCAGCCTCCCTTTACCTTCCTGAGTGTATGCCTGGCACGCGTGCGCGAACACACACCCCCCCCCCACGCACAGCCTCGGTACACAGACTCTGGTTCCCAGCTCGTCTCTTTCTGGAATCCAGGCACCCACAGCTGAGCACAGTTGCCCAACACGGGTTTCACAGGCAGGACGGGTTGTGCCATCCACGGCCCTGGTGGAACCAGTCTGGCGGAGAGGACCAGTGGGCCCCCTTTCTACCCTAAGCCTGCTGTTTCCTTGAGGGCCAACCCAGCCGAACGGGAGGGACTCGGAGCTCTGGGCGCGTCACTCGCTGCCTGGTTTGGGTGTGTTGTGTTTCTCCATGAGGTTATGACTGTATGTGACATTAAAAAAGAAGTCTTTTCTGCAGAGTTCCTTTGTGTATCCCGGGCGTCTCCTGAACCCACTAGGTAGCCTGATCTGGCCTCAGACTGAGGGCTGGAACTACGTACTCTCTGCTTTTTGTTCATTCGTTTGTTCGTTTGAGGTTTCTGGTTTTGTTTTTAGTTTTCTGAGACAGGGTCCCTATTGTAGTGTAAGCTGTTTAACTCTTTCAAACAGCTGTCATTCCTGGGCCGCCGAAATGGCTCAGTGCGGAGGGCGCTTGCTGCCAGCCTAGTCCAGATTCCACACGGGGGAAAGAAAATGAACTCCTGCAACTTTTCCTCCTACCTTCTGACTCCTACCTGCTGGTTACGGCCCAGCCCGTGCACAAACAAACAAACAAACAAACAAGCAAACAAGCAAATGTGCACGCGGAAGCCAGGGGCGCCTCTGTGGAGTCAGTTTCTGAGATGGAACCAGGGTCAGCTCAGGTCAGCGCAGGTCAGGGCAGGTCAGCGCAGGTCGCTCGGCCCCTTGAGCAGAGAAGAACATCACAGACGCTCCTGAGAGCACAGACCCTGAGACCTCAGCCTGGACGGCTGAGAGCTGGCGTGGCCTCGGCAGTGGAGAGCTGGGCCAGGGGAAGGGCTGGTGACCTCCCCTTGGAAGGGAGGAGAAGGTCCTAGAACGAGGTCACCCCAAGGCTCTGTCCAGACATTCCACCCGCCGTGCCCCTGCCCTGCCTGCCCGTGACCCTGGAGCCTCGGTGTGCCTGAACGGTGTGAGGCGTCGGTCCCGTGTGCTCCCCAAGAACCTGCTGAATTCATCCATTGTTTCTGAGTCGCCCTTGACAGACTCTTCCTGGGGTCTGTGTGCCCCCTCTGTTGGGGAGTAGATAGCTGTTTCCCCACAAAGTCACAACAAACGGCCACAGAGCCCAAGGGAGGGTGGAATCTGCCGGGGGGCGGGGGGGACCCAGGCTCGTCTCGAACTTTCAGTTTTCTTGCTTCAGTGCTGGGATCACTAGTGTGCCCGGCTGTGGGGCGTGTCACGGCAGTGTGCCCGGCTGTGGGGTGTGTCACGGCAGTGTGCCCGGCTGTGGGGTGTGTCACGGCAGTGTGCCCGGCTGTGGGGTGTGTCACGGCAGTGTGCCCGGCTGTGGGGTGTGTGTCAGAGCAGTGTGCCCGGCTGTGGGGTGCGTGTGTCACGGCAGTGTGCCCGGCTGTGGGGTGTGTGTGTCACGGCAGTGTGCCCGGCTGTGGTGTGTGTCACGGCAGTGTGCCCGGCTGTGGGGTGCGTGTGTCACGGCAGTGTGCCCGGCTGTGGGGCGTGTCACGGCAGTGTGCCCAGCTGTGGGGCGTGTCACGGCAGTGTGCCCAGCTGTGGGGCGTGTCACGGCAGTGTGCCCGGCTGTGGGGTGTGTCACGGCAGTGTGCCCGGCTGTGGGGTGTGTGTCACGGCAGTGTGCCCGGCTGTGGGGTGCGTGTGTCACGGCAGTGTGCCCGGCTGTGGGGTGCGTGTGTCACGGCAGTGTGCCCGGCTGTGGGGTGTCTGTATTTACCGAGAGATGACCTCAGGTTATGGACTTTCAAGCCAGGAAACCTGGGTTTTAATCCCGATCGATCCATTGCTGTTTTGTTTTATTCCCTTTGTGTGCGTTACGGTATACATGTGAAGGTCAGAGGTCAGCTTGGGGGACCTGGGCCCACGCTCAGGCCGTAGCCTGAGGCTATGGGCCGTGATTTCCCGTCTGTGAGTCCCGTTGTTTCTCAGAGCACCGCCGAGAGGCCTTGGAGCTGCACATGGGAACACTTTCTGGGGAGGACGGTGACACTCTGTGTCCAGCCTGCTGCTCCGGGTACAAGGATGGCATCCAGGGGTCTAGCTCAGACTCCTTCCTGTGCTGCCCAGCCGCTGCTCAGGTCAGCTGCGCTGGCCTCGGCCTATGTCAGGGCTGTTTCTGTCAGCGTGTGGCTCTGTGGTGGGCACTGTCTGTCTGTCTGTCTGTCTGTGGGGGCCGGCTCTGTGGTGGGCACTGT
>NW_026596028.1:220469-270246 GCF_907164565.1 Psammomys obesus
GCTGAAAGGGGAGGTCTGGGAGCCTGGTGGCAGCTCAGGGGGCGACGGCAGGGCGGGGAAGAGCCTGGCAGGCAAGGTCTGGAGTCTGCCGGAGCCTCACCACCCCAGGAAGACCCGTGTCCACCAGGGCTACAGCAACAGCTCTGTGCTGGGCAAGCAGACGAGGAGGCAAGCTGTCCCGAGTGCTCGCGTGCTGAGGCGGGTCCCCCAGATTAAAGGACAGGGGCTGAGGAAGGGCCCTCCCAGCCTGGGGGCCCGTGAGTCAGTTTCTTATCACCTCTCGCTGTGTAATGGCAGAGTTGCCTCGTCATAATCACTGCTTTTGACCCCAGCTCGGCCCAACACCCATAGCGAGGCTTGGACAAGGCTGGAACCATGGAGTGTGGGGGTCCCGGGAGTCCTCATCTTTGGCCCCGCCTCTCCCAGCCCCTAGGGTGTAGCCTCTAGCTCTCCTCAGCTCTCCCACCCCTTTGGTCTCCTTTTCTCTGGGCCTGTTGTTATCTTCATCTGTATCGTTTCCCTCCATGTATCTTGATTGGCCTGCCCTGGACCTCAATTTTCTCACGTGTAAAATGGGATAATAATAATAATAATGACACCAGTGATGTTCCAGCCACTCAGAACCGTGAGGAAAACATGGAATAATTATGTGAAACGCTCCAGCGCAGAACCCGGGTCACAGTAAACTCGGTGCAAGAGAACTGTTATTACTGTTTTATTATTTTTAATCTCTTCTTTGGCATCTTTGTTTGTTTTTCTCTTTGTCTCCTCCTTATCCTCGCCTCTCCTCCCGTTCCGGGTTCCCTTTGCAGGAAGCTCTGCCCCCGGCTTCCTTGGTAGGCATGCAGGTGGAAATGACACGCAGGCTGGAGGTCCCCTCCCAGCTCACACTCAGAAAACCCGCCCCGGGGTGAGGCGCGGCCTCACCCCACAAACAGTCTCATAAAAGCCTGAAACCCAGATCTGCCGCCCAGGGCGGGCAGGCCAGGGCGACTCCCGGGATCTGAGTTCAGATTCGTGCACCCCAGTCTTTTAAATTCCTGATCCTCCGGAACCTCAGACACAGAAATCTTGACACGAATCTGTCCCTCCTGGGGCCCGAGCGCCCCGATCCTGCAGGATCAGGGAGAGCGGCTCCTTCCCCAGACCCCAGGGCTGCAGGGATGGGGGCGTAGGCCTGGGATCCTCGGCTCTCTGGAGGTGAGGGATTACAGAGTACAGCGAGCTCAGGCCCGTCTGTGCAGCTTCGCGAGACCCTGAATTTATAAAGGGGGCTGGAGAGATGGCTCAGAGGTTAAGAGCACTGCTGGCTCTTCCAGAGGTCCTGAGTTCAAGTCCCAGCAACCGCATGGTGGCTCACAACCGCCTATAATGAGATCTGGTGCCCTCTGCTGGTGTTCAGGTGTTTAAAAAAAAAAAAAAAAGAAAGAAAAAAGAAAAGGTTCAGCGCCCGGTGGCAGAGGCCTTGTTTAGCATACGAAAAGCCCTGGGTTCAACCCCCAGTACTGGAAAAAAGCAGAGGGGGGGAAGAAAAAAGAGAAGAAGAACGACTGGAAACGCCCGGAACGAGACGCCCAGCCCCTTCCTCGCCCTTCGCCGTCGGAGCAGGACCCGACTCGACGCTCCCTACGGGAGCGCTATAAAGGGCGTGGCTTTCTGAGGGCGGGCGCTCCAGGGGGCGGGGCTTTCTGAGGGCGGGCGCCCCAGGGGGCGGGGCCTTTTTGGGGGGGGGGCTTTCTGAGGGCGGGGCGCTCCAGGGGGCGGGGCGCTCCTGTGGGCGGGGCGCTCCTGTGGGCGGGGCCGCGGCGCTCCAGGACGGCGATAGGCTCCCAGAGACGCCACTCCGCTAGTGTCGGCCAATGGGCAGGGACTGTGGCGGGGGCGGGCCGGCTAGGCCAGGGCGCCGGGGCTCGCGGGAGCGGGCGGCCCGTCGTGCCCGCCGCCTGCCTTCCCGCGGCGGGTCGCCTCCCGCTCAGCCCCGCTTCCTCGGCCGCCGCCGCCCTCGCTGGACAGGGATGCTTTGGGGGTCGGCGTGCCCCGGGAGGAGCGTCCACGGCCGCGGGCGTGCGCCTCGGGAGAGCACTAGGTGGCAGCAGAGGCCGCGCAGAGGCCGGGAGGAGGCGCCAGCCAGAACCTGGAAGCCGTCTGTGTGTGCGTGTGCACCGTTGGCCGTTAGTGTGTGTGCGGGCGTGTGCGCAGCCGCTGGCCGGGTTAGTGCCAGGGATGGGCCAGGTCGCGCAGGGAGCAGCGCGGCCCCTCCGCAGCCAGGGAGGATGGGGGCCTGGGGCGGGCTGACGGCGGAGAGGCTGGGTGGCCTGAAGGGTCTCCAGGACTGGTCTTGGGGAGCAGGCGGACGAGTGCTCGGTTACTCCCGCAGGGCCTCCCTCTGGGCCGCGGCTTGAGGACAGCCTGAGGCACAGATGACCTCACCCTTCACTGGGCTGATGGTGGCCCTGCCTCAGCCTCTCCAGCCGGGGTCCCAGGGGCGCCCCGTGCCTGGCTTTCCCTGTCGGGTTTCCAATCAGAAGTTTCCTGGGTAGACGAGGAAGTGGGGCCCTGCGCGAGCCCTGCGCGCCTCTGCGCGTCTCCGTTGTGACCTGGCTGAGACGCATCCCATCTCCCTCCCACCTGCCAGGATGCTGTCAGTCAGATCCGGCCCCTCCACCTCCAGACACGGGCGCCCTCCGGCTCATATCTTCCGCTTCTTCGCCCACCACGTTTGGATGCCGACCTCCTGAGTCGGGATGAGACCTGGGACAGCTCATACTGTTGGTGGGGGAGGCCCCAGGCTGGCATGAGTCTGCCATGGACCACTCCCTCCCGCCTCACTTCCTTCTCTCCAGCTGACCCTCCCAGCACCCCACACTGGCCTCTCTCTGTCTGGGCCACAAGCCTCAGGGCTTTGTCTGTTCTGGCCCTCCTCCGGCCCTGCTGCTTCTGGATGGACCCTGGTTCTTTGGTTCCGGCTAGGGTGAGCCCCACTCTCTCCACCTCCTGGATGCCCCTGAAGTGCCGCCTCTAAGCATCTTCCCAGGGAACAGGCTGCTCACTGCCCGCCTGCGTCGTGGCCAGGCCCGAGTCTTGCTCTGCCTCCATCCAGCCCCACCTTGAATGAGTCTAATGCAACCCCACCGCTGGCTCTGGGGCGCTCGGCCTTACCCCCACCCTCATGGCCTCGCCTCCGGGGGTTCTGGCCACCCGCCGTGCCCTCACAGGGACCCTCGCTGCTCCCTAGCTGTAGTCAGGTCACAGCCCCTCTGCCGTCCCCACCTCACACCTGGCTTTCTGCCCTGGAGGCCTGCTCACTGCCGCGGTTGGTTCTTGGCCTGGCAGGCCCGTATTCGTTTTTAAGAATGATGTGTTTGGCCACCGTGCTCACACCTGCTGTGCCCGCGCCCCCTGGGCCTGGAGCCAGGTATGAGCCCCTCGCGGGCGCCTGGGCCGTCTGCCGTCCTGTGCTCCTTTTAAGGCAGAGGCCGGGTCTTCTGTGGCATCCCTTCCGACCGGCCTCCCGGGGTCAGCAGCCCACGGGTCGACACTGACTCGCTAAAGCCAGGGTCTCGCGGGCCAGGCCGCCGGTTGGAGCGCGCGGAGCCCGCGGCCCCTCCCCCGGCGCTGCAGGCTGCCGGGGAGCCGCCCCACTTAGCCCCGGCTCGTCAACAACTTTTATTTACAGGAGGCCGACGGCGTCGGTTACAGCAGCAGCAGAAGGCAGTGGGAGGGTCGGCGGGACCGTGAGGGCGCGCCCCCTCCCCGGCACGCCCTCCCGGCCCCGGGGAAGGCTCGGCCCGCCCCGCCCCGCCCCGCCCCGCCCGAGCGGGCCGCCGAGCACGAGGCCGGAGCTGGAGTAGGAGGTGCTTTAGTGCCCCCTCCCCGTGCCCGCTCAGACCAGCGGCGCGGCCGGCGGGCTGACGACCGTCCGGATGCGCTGCACGCACAGCTCGGCCGCCTGCCGGGTCTCGCGGCACAGCGCCGCCAGGCTCAGGAAGCCGTGCGGCAGGTCCTCCACCACGTTCAGGGTCACGGGCTGGCCCAGGTCGCGCAGTCGCCGGGCGAACATGACGGAGTCGTCCAGCATGGGGTCCAGAGCGCACGCCTGGAGGACGGGGAGGGCGGGGCGGGCGTGGGAAGAAGTGAGGGCCAGGTGGGGACCCCGCCCCTCCAGCCCCTGCCCCGCCCCCCTGGCCAGCCCTGCCCTCACCACTATGTGCACGGGCGGCAGGGTCTTGAGCATGCTGTCCGGGGCCAGCAGGGGAGACATGAAGGGGTTCTTGACGATGGGCGCCGAGTAGAGGGGCATGTGCAGGGCGCCCTGGCTGGAGCGGCGCGGGTGGAAGCCCTCGGGGAAGGCGGTGCGCGCGCGTGGGCCTCTGCCCATGGGGCTCAGGTCGTCGGTGGCCTCGGAGGAGTCTTCCGTGGAGCTCTCGGGCCGCAGGAAGAAGTTGACATCGGAGGGCGTGGCGGGGCCGAGCGTCTCCATGGACAGCGACATCTCTGGCGTGTCTGACGTCTCCGAGTTTCCCTTAAAGCCCAAGTCCTTTATAGTGAGGGCCTTCAGGGAGTCTGTGCCCAGCAGGGCCTCGGGCTGGGCCAGGGCGGCCTCCGACACGCTCCTGCGCATGGTCTCCGCGGGGCGCGCCGCCTCTGCAGAAGGCAAAGATAGGCTGAGGCCGGGCACAGGCTAGATGTGCGGCACACAGACTAGGACGCGCAGGTCGGGCTTCTAGAGGAGGGTGAGATACACAGGACTGGCCATTCTCCAGAGGGACCGCGGCGCAGCCGTATTCGTGTTTGAGCCTGTGGTGCTCGGAGCCCTGCAGAGCCCCGCGCCCAGGCTGGTGTCAGTGCCTCGGCTCCCCAGCAGGAGGCTCGGCAGCCGGTGCCCAGGGCGGAGCATGCCTCAGACACCCCACTCCTCCTCTGGCTGCTCTGCCCCTCAGCGAGCAGCCCGCCCACAGTCCCAATCCGAGGGGGCAGAGTGCAGGGCACCGTGTGGCCCAGCGACCCAGACAGCTCTGCAGACGGGGCCACGGAGCCGCCAGGTGCTGGCTGGGCATTTGACACAAACACGCGCAGTCCTCACTGTGGCCCCGAAAGGCAGGTACGCTTGTGCCCATATCACAGGGGGCACACCAAGGGTTCTACGTGCTAACGTTTATCCACGCCAGCAGCCAGTGAGGCACTAATGAGCAGGGAGCTGGGCTGGGCTGTGACCCCTACGGGGACCCACCCCCAGGGCCCAGTGGTCCCCCAGACTCTGTTCCCTTTTACCGTGCTTGCGTGTGTGTGTGTGTGTGTGTGTGCGCGCGTGCGTGCGTGTGTGTGGTGGTGGTGGTGGTGGTGGTGGTGTTCCTCAAGGCACCGCCCACCTTGGCTTTCCCTTTAATTTTCGTTAGGTTTTTATGTGTGTGGGTGGCCAGAGGACAATTTGTAGGCAGGCTCTTGCCTCCTCTGTGTGGCCCTGGGCCCCGAGCCAGCTCAGCAGCCCCGCCTTAGCTGCGGGCTGGGGCCTTCCACTGGCCCCAGAGCTCACTGCCTTGGCCTAGACTGTTGCTCCAGCAGGTCCCAGGGGCTCGCCTGCCTCTGCCTGCCCAGTGCTGAGGCCACGGTGGGCACTGCCACACCGGGCTTTTCTATGAGCTCTGGGGATCCGAGCTCGGGCTCTCACCCTTGCCTCCTGAGCCGCCCCCCAGCCCCATGCATGGGTTGGTGGTTGTTGAGACAGGGTCTCCATCTGTGGCCTTGGTTAGCCAGGCTGGCCTTGAACTCCCAGTGAGCTTGCCTCTGCTTCTCACATGCTGGGACAGAGGTGCGCCGCCTCCTCTGGCCCTGAAAGATTTTTTTTTTTGTTTTTGGGGAAGCAGAAGGTGGGAGATTTCTAGGACATGGTCTGCCGTGGGGCCAAGGCCACGGCCAGGCGGGGAAGGCTAAGGCCTGGGCACTCACCGGGTGTCGGCGCTGAGCTCTTCTGGGACTTGCGCCCGCTTAGCTCCAGGAAGGAGTTGAGCCAGGAGGAGGCGCCCAGGCGGAGGTCTCGGAGGAGCAGGGAGGTGTCCCGCTGCACCAGCCCCATCATGCCCAGCGCCTTCTGGTCGGAGTCGGGGTGCTCTTCCATCTCCGCTCCTGCAGAGCGCACGGGCGGGCTGAGCGGGCAGGCCAGCTCCAACACCCACCTGCATCCGGGACACACGGCCTCCAGCTGCCAGGCTCTGGCGAGGGCTTACCTGAGTAGGCGCTGACACACTTAGAGAGGACGCTCAGTGGGAGAAGAGGGTCCATGAGGCTCAGCAGACGGGAGGGCGAGGCGGAGGACTGCAGGGTGGTCACGGGGTAGGCCGCCATGATGCCATCTGGCACCCTCACCCCGTAGGCTGCCGCCCGGAGGGACACGGTGATACAGAGGTTGCCCCCCGCGCTGTCCCCTGCCAGGCAGATCCGCTCTCCTGTTGAGCCTGCTGGGACAAGAGCCAGGCGTGAGCTGGAGAGCCAGGCGCCCAGCATCGCTCACAATGGCGTTTTGGGTCCTGGCGAGAGGGACGATTTGGACCATGAGGTGGCTGTGCTGGGGAAGTGGAGGTTCCGGGGTCACCAGCAAGGGCAGGCGGGGGGTGGGGGAAGAGCAGCTCGGGGTAGTTTTCCCACAACAAGGACATGAGAAGTTGGGAAACCAAAGGTCAGGGTTCAGGCTGGGTACGGCCAGGCTCTGCTGTGCCTTCATGTCCCCCTGAGGTGTTGGCATTCCAAGAGGGAGGTGTGAGGACCTGGCAAGCAGGTGGGCATATGAGCCAGCAGCTGGGGAGGAAGAGACGGGAGGGGAGGGGCCAGAGACCCAGGCTAGAAGGGGGGGCAGTAGGCAGAGCTGAAATGGCCAAGATGGAAGGTGGGCAGCGGTGGGCTAGCCCACGCCGGGCGCCAGAGGCAGAGGGCAGGTGGCCAGGGGTAAGGGGCCGGTAGAGAGGCCGAGCCTTGAGAACCCAGGGACTCGGTGGCCCCTGCAGGACAGGACGGGGAGGGCAGGCGGCCAGGGCAGGGCGGGAAAGAATCCGAGGAGGCAGGGCCTGGGTCTCACCCAGCAGGGCACAGTGCTTGACAGCCCAGCAGTAGGCGAAAAAGCACTCCTCGAGCGCCCGGGGGAAGGGGGCCTCGGGGGCCAGGGAGTAGTCGATGGAGATGATCGGGACCCCCAGCTCCTGCGCCCAGGTCTTGAGGTAGGGCTCGTGGGATTTGGAGGTCTGTGCCACAAAGCCACCACCGTGGATGTGGACAACCAGGGCCCGAGAGCGGGGTGCTTGTTGGGGCCGCGGGCGCAGCTCCAGGCGTGGGCCCTCAGACTTCACGAGACTGTTGAGCATCTTGCTGTCCTGGTGGTGAAGAGGAGGGTTGGTAGGTCAGGGCTGCCCTCCTCCAGGGCTGCGGGAGGCTGGGCTGGGGCGGCCGTTGGGGCCCGGGGCTCACCTGTCCTTCCCGCAGGTCGTACGAGATGAGCCTGGCCAGCACAGGCCCTGGCCCCGTGTGTGCCAAGGGAGGTGAGATGGTAACTGTGAGCGTGGGGTCAGAGGTTAGTGGCATCTCAAAGGCCTCAGGTGGCAGGCTGAGCAGGCGGCTTACCCTCACAGTGGTTGATGCCATGTTGGCCAGAGACTGGAGAGGGAACAGAAAGGTGCCCGGGAAGGGTTATGGAGGTGGTGTGGGCTTCCTGTCTCAGCCCCGTCTTTGCCCTATGTGCCGTCCATGGGCCTAGGGCACGGTAGTGCCTGGCTGTGGCTTCCTAGATGTCTGGGAGTCAGTCTCCATCAGTAAGCATGCTGGGGTCTCCCTTGGCCCCGACTCACCGACAGCACCTCGATCTCAGTGATGTTCCAGAAGGCCTTCCAGAAGTGCACATCCAGATTCTGGATGATCCGTTCAAACTCCGACCCACGCAGCTCTGGGTCTATGGCGAATCGGCCACCAGTAAAGAGGGAACTGGCAGTCACACCTGGGGGAAAGAGGGGTGTCAAGAAGCCCTGGCAGAGGCTGCCCAGCCAGGCTAGGAACGGGAACAGGACAGGGTGTGGGCAGGGCCCAGCCGCCACTCACTGAGGCCTGTCTCGTTGCGTTTGTAGTGTTCCCCGAAGGACACCAGCCCGATGGAGAGAGTCTGCAGGAACGGCCGGATGGCGGGCGTGAACTGTGAAGGGATTCCTGTGTCACCACCCACAGGAGGATGGGGCAGAGCGAGGAGCAGGTACGCGCATTCAGCTTTACCAAGCTCCTGTGCTGTGGGCATCGCCCTGGACCCTTTCCTGGACCTGGTGTCCTCAGCGGAAGGAGATGGTGAACAAATGAAGGGCTGCCCTGGTGACCGCCGGCCAGGCCAGGAGGAGGGATCTGAATGAGGACAGGGGCATTCCCAGGAGAGGCCAGAGCAGGGGCAGAAGGGGCAGAAGCTAACGCTGCAATGCCACACAGGGCAGCCGGGGAAAGGAGTGTTCCTGCCAGGGCAGGGACGGGGAGCACAGAGTCCGTGTGTGCCCGGGGCCGAGCGAGACAGGGAAGGAGCAAGGAAGGTTTTTGAGGCACAGAAAGCCAGCCTGAGGGGCTGGACTCACGCTGAGCATCTGGAGGGCTGTGAACCTCGAGTAAGAGGAAACAGTAACTTCCTGAATCAGAACAGAGGGTGAGGGAGGCATTCGGGGCTGGTACAGAGAACTCGGGGCTAGAGGGCTGTCAGGGCAGACTGGGAAGACCTTCACATGACAGGTGGCAGAGAAGGGACAGACGGGAGGCTCAGCCACAAGAGGCCAGGCCGGGGGTCAGCAGTTAGCTCCCCCAGCAAACACCGGACCCCGCACAGCACGCTAGGCTGTGAGGGAGCAGGGACTGAGCGCAGCTGCGGTTCTGGAGGCCTCTGCCCTCCTGGAGGGCGACGTTTGAGAGCGTGATGCGCTCTAGCGGGGCTGGGTTCTCAGGAGCTGGCAGGTGGCCTGGGCCACGCTCTTGGCCAGGGCCCCAGCAAGCCAAAGAACACAGGCACTCCTGGCCTTTGTGGCCAGGACACGGATTCAGGCAGCCTGGAATTTCTTTCTTTCCTGTGCTGACGCCAGGACATGAAAGCAGGGAGATGGCGGGGCGGGCTGACAGTATTTGTGGGTTTAGTCTGCCTGAGGGAGAGTCCCAGAAACAATTGTGTTGGGTTGCTCGGGGCTGGGAAGCCTTGAGTGATGTTCAGGGAAGGTGAGGAGGGGTGTGCTCATCTCTGTGAAGTGAGGGGAGGACGGACAGGGCGGGAGGGACATCACACAGCCCCCCCCCCGAATTCCTGCCGGAACCCTTCATACAGCTCGACAGTTCCTTGGGTCGGCACTGACGGCAGACCGGGGCAACCCTGGCTTCTGACTCCAGTTTTCTACCTCCAATTCTCTAACTAATTGGAGGCGGGTCTTTCTGTGCTGTCTGGCTTGCCTGCTGTCGCTGCTGCAGCTCAGGTGAGCCTCTGCTGCTAAGCAATCCTGCCTCCACCTCCTGAGCGCCCTGTCACCTCACTTTCCCTGTGGGGACAGGCTGCATGTCTGAGGTGGGCTGGGCTGGGCAAGGACAGAAGGCCCAGCTCAGGGAGGAAGCAATCACAGCCACGTCTTCCTCTTGCCACCCACCGTGATGGGTATATGCTGGTCCTGCCCTGAGGGCCGCTTTGAATCATGTGACTTCTATAACTCAGCCCAGGGGCTCCTCCAATGCCTGTGGATGGTACCTTCCTTCTAGAGTCCCAGCGAACACGACAGGATTGCACTCACACAGAATGGGCCTTTGAGACCAATACTGATTACCCTCCCAGAGGGCTCAGACTCTTGAACCTCAGGGACAAGAGTGGGTGGACCCGGCATATGGCGCGGCAGCAGAGAGCCTAGACTCCGAGGACTAAGCTCAGCCTGTGCTACTTGAGGAGAAAGGAAAACCAAATGAACCTTTCGTGGCCCTCGTCTGGGGACTGAGCCCTGGCCACAGGAATGCTGACAGGTGTACCCTCAGCGTGATGCGTGTGCCCTCAGCGTGGCCCTCGTCTGGGGACTGAGCTCTGCCACAGGTGTTTTGTACGGATGAGCGTGCCCTCCCCTTCTTGTTACTTTTTGGCCAGGGTCTCACTAAGTGACCAAGGCCGGCCTCCACCTCACTCTGTGAGCTCCACCAGGCCCTGCAGCCTTCTGCCTCAGCTTCCTGAGTAGCTGGGCCGTGGCAGGTCTGAGTTACCAGACCCCGCTGGTGAAGCGATTTCTAAGGTGTGGCAGATGTGGTCGAGGGTCGTGAGCTAACCCCAGAGTCCAGCTCTGAGCTCCTGCCAGCGTTCCCTGCCAATCTGTGGTCTGAGTCCTGTGCAGGAGCTCTGATTAGCGTGGCTCAAGGACGCAGCGCCAGCCACCAGCGCCTTCACTGGGAGGACAGGGGCAGGCGCTCACCTGAAAACCGAGGCAGCGGCCATAGAAGCAGCCTTTGTGCAGCGTGACATAGTCCTGCAGGAAGTCAGCCGTGAGTCCTTCATCACCCTCAAAGAAGAGCACCCCTGGCCGGTTGATGACCAGCAGGCGCTGGGCATAGTAGGCCAGAGCACGGAGCTGCGTGAGGGCGGCCAGGTAGGCCTCCAGCTCTGCCAGGTTGTGGCTGGCACGGAAAAAGATGCTCCGGCGGTTGGAGGCCACGTAGCGGGATTTGTGTAGTAGGTGTGCCAGGCAGCAGCGGGCCGTGTGCACCAAGCTACGGTATCCATTGGCTGGCGTTTCGGTGTCCAGGTCAAAATTGTGTGCCACACCCAGCAGGTGGCCTAGCGTTGGCTCCAGCCCCACTGCCTGTTCCCGAACACCTGCAAAGACGTTGCACAGCCGCCGCGCGGTCTCTCCCGGGCCCTGGCTTGAAAAGAAGGCCATGTTGTCTTCTGCGAGTGTCACCAGTGACTGCGTCATTGTGCGGAGATCCATGTTGTGTGAGAACGCAGAAGCTGTGGGAAGATGCAAGGTCTGTCAGGCCCAGGAGCCCAGGTCCTACCTCTCTTCCCTGGGCCCATCCTTGCTTAGATCCAAAGCTGTAGCTCCTCCTTCCTCACGCCCAAAGGCTGCTCCGCACCTCTGGGGCAGGCAGGGCCTCCAGCTCTCACACCTAGGCTCTCTTCTTGGCTTCCAGAAGTCTGAGGCCTCCTCCTCCTCCTTCTGCCTAGCAGCGGGGCGTTGAAGCCCTGACTCTGGTCCTCTCGGCTGCCCTGGCTCCCCGCCCTCTTGGATCTGGGAGCTGCCCTGGCTCCCCGCCCTCCTGGATCTGGGAGTCCCTGCCGGAGTCCAGCACGTCTGGACCCTAGTGTGCCTTTACTACAGAGCCCCCCCCCCCACTTCCTTCCAGGTATTCAAGAGTGAACTCCTATCTTTGTTTACTCTCTCTGGACTTGTCCTCCTCCTTCTGGGAAATCTGGATGCCCAGCGGTTCCCTTTCTCAAGCCCCATTCCCACTTTCCTTCTGAGGCTCCCGGGGTTGCCTGCAAACCCTTTCTAACAGACAGTGGTTGAGCGTCAACGCAGCCATCCCCACCTCCCCGGGTCGCCCTGCACATCTGGCCTCCTCCTGAGCGCCGTCTATAATCCCAGCCTTTCCATACCTCGGACTCGCTCCTGCTCACTCAAGCCTGCCCGCCCACGGAATCCCTTCCAGAACCCATCTCCCTCCTCATCTCCCTGTGGGGCTCCCAGACCTCAGCATCCCCGCTTACAGTTGCCCACTCTCCCTGTGCACCTGCCTTAGACCGCACTGTCCCTCTCTCCCGCCTGAAACGGCTCATGTTGACCTCAGCAGCCAAACCCAGGCTGAGGGTTAGTTCCCAGAGACCCGGGACTCCTTGGCTCAGATCTGTTGCTGCCAGCACCCTCCTTCACAGGAGGAGACGCTGAGGTTGGTAAGGAGCCAGAGGCTGAACGGATGATGTTGGGGTCCACAGAGACGCTGGCATCTGGGTCCAGGCCCCTGCGCCTGTAGTGTCTCTCCCAGGACTCTCAAAGCTCCCCTGCAGCCGCCCCAAACCTGGCTCCACGCTTTGCCGGCCCCCGAACTCAGGGCCCTCTGTGTGCTCCCTAGAGCCTGTGTTCCCGGGACATCTGTTACCTAGACCTTGCTATCACACTTTGGGCTGAGTTGCCCTTGGCCCTTGGGTCAACCTGCCCTTCCAGAGGTCTAGGCCCTCCTGGCTCCTGGCTTTGCAGCCTTTTCCTGGAGAAGACAGCGTGTCCTCTCCCTTCCAGGCCTGGGTTCTGGCAGCAGCCATTCTGTCTCAGCTGGCCCTGCACTCACCGCTCCCGGCCGCTCTGGACTGGAGCTCCCCAGGCTGGCACAGCAGGTCTGTGGCTAGTGCCAGTAGCTGCCTGGGGCGATAAACTGGGGAGGGGCCAGGCTGGCCAGGGTGTGGCCGTTTGCTTCACCGCCCGTCCAGAATGGATACTGAGAATCACATGTCGTAAACAGAGCCCAGAGTTCAGCTCCTTGCCCCTCCTGCCTGCCTGCTGCTCCGCTCGGCACAGTCCCGGTGCCAGGCTCTCTTCTTTAGAGCCCTGGATCCCGCCCCCAGCCCCCGCTCACAGCCGGTCGCCCTTGCCCCAGCTCCTCCCTGCTCAACCTCCTCTTCCTCATATGAGGGATCCAGTCCCAGTCCTGTCCCTTAGGACCCCGGCTTCCCATGCCTGAGTCCTGAACACCCTGTCCCCTCTCACCCAGCCAAGCTGTCCTCCTTCTCCCCCAAGTGGATTCAAGGAGTCAGAGTTCAGTGATGTCAGTTTCCACCCTGACTGGCCCTGGCACAGCTGTCCCCAGCTGTTAGTGGGCAGCTCTGCTTCTCCTCCTGTGAGGGCAGAAGCCGACTGAGGGCGGCACCAAACTCAGCCCGGGCCTGGGCCACAGCCTCCGGGGTGGTATCCCTACCTGGAGCCTTGGTTTACCTTTCACAGCCGACCCTGCTGCCAGTCAAGTCCATGTCACATACGGGGGGGCCAAGGCTCATACTTTCGAGGCTCTTCCACAAGCTCCTGCCCAGCAGCTCCTCCTCGCCCTCAGGCCTCAGCCGGAGGTGGGCCTCGCCTTGCTTCTCCCCACTGCTAAGGTCCACCCTCGCTTCTGCCCTAGCATGTGCACGTTTTGCAGTCTGCCTCCCCTAGGAAAGAGGCAGAAAGCTCAAAACGTGGAGTACGGCTGTTTTGAGGAACACAAAATCACAAACATGCAAAGCCAGGCGTAGGGCCTCTGAACGAGCTGTGTGGAGGAGAGGCCCCGAGGGCTCCCGGTGTTTGGCTGGGGTGAGTCCTCAGTGTCTGTCCTTGGACTGCCGTCCTGATGGAGGGGAGGGTGGCCCCAAAGCCCACCAGTGAACGTGTGAAGGGGAGAGGGCTGTCCTTTCCCAGGGCCACAAACAGAAAAGCGCCAGAGCCTCGGGGGCAGGTGAGCTAAGCGGTGGGGGGCACGGGCCAGGTCACTTGCTGGGTGACCCTCATGTGGAGACCGTGCTGAGCCACTCTGCCCAGCCCGGCCTGGGAGTGGAACCCAGATACGCCTGTGTGTAAGCATGTGTGACTCTGGAGTGACACCCGCCAGGGAGGCAGTGTGTGCTGCTCCTGGCTCACTCAGCCCAAGATGCCGCTTGGTTCTCTCTCCTCGCAGCCCTTGTCACTACCCTTCCACTGTGTGATTTCCTAACTGCGTCCCCAGGAGATTCTCTAGCCCCCAAGTTGTACCTGCCAGGCTCGCCTGCTGACTGCCCTCCCGCCCGGGCACGTGGGGAGGACGGGTTGGGGTGCTCCTCAGGGATGAAGAACTTTTGAAGAGCAAGCATGTGAAGAAGCAGCAGGGAAGGGCTGGCTCCCCAGTCCTTGGGACTTGAGGCCCTGCTCTTTGCCTCACTCAGCACAGTTCCCTGAAGACCGGGCTGGCTGGAGCTAGGAGGAAGGGATATTGAGATTGCCAGAATCCCAGGCAGAGGGCACTGGGGTAAGGGCACACCCGATGGGGCCATGGCAGGAATGGCAGGAATGGGGCAAAGGTAGGCTGGGGGACTCGGCTGTGGGGGAGGGGCCTAGGCCCCAGCCCTTTGCCCTGAGAGACGGTTTCCCCTGCTGGTGCTGGGGTCACACTTGTCCACGCTGGACAAATGTTCTGCCCTAAACCGTGCTCCTGCTCCTCCAGCCCTTTGCCCTGAGGAGCCACTTGCCAGCTTCTCAGGCCTGGACTTTGGTTCCTGGATGCAGCACAGCAATGTGCTTTCATGTTTCTTGACATGTCTGAGGGTGTGTGTATCGTATGTGCCCTGACCTGTGACTATGCTGTCTTGGATTTCCGGCTTGTATGGATGTGCTTCTGTTTTTAGGGTGTGTATCGTGTGTGTCCTGACCTGGGACTGTGTGTTTTGTCTTGGATGTCCGGCTTGTATGGGTGTGTCCTGTTTTTAGGACGTGGTTCAGCTGGTGGAGGGTGTGCCGAGCACACACAAACCCTGGGTTTGATCCCCAAGCCTGTACAGACGGTCTTGGGGGTGCACATTTATAATCCCAGCACTGTGGAGGTAGAGACGAGAGGATCTGATGTTCAAAGTCATCTCAGCTACAGTGAGTTCAAAGCCAGCCTGGGATTTATACATGAACCCTGCCTCCAAAACGAACACAGAAAACTAAATGAGAATAAAGACAACAAAAAGAATCTATATGCGTGTTTGGGTGTGTGCAGTCTCCATGTGTGTTTGTGTTTGCTGAGAACAGAATTCACTGTTGGCTTAAGCAGAAACTGAGAGAGTTCTCATGCCATCTCCCCACCCTCCCGCCATCTGAGCCAGCCCCCAGCCCCATGCACTAGGAACCGGGGGCCGTGCATGCCACCACACCCAGGCCTCCCGTCCTCCCTTGGTTGTGTTAGGGCTCTCCGAGCGCCGCTGATGTAGGGCTGTCTCCTGCAGAGCACCGCAGGATCTTCTGGAAGCAACCCTGGCCACCCTTCCTCCCAGGGCGACACTTCGACACTTCTGTCTCAGACATGGCCTTCTCCCCCCCCCCCCCCCGCCTCTGGCCCACCCTGCTGGCCCCTGCTCTGTCCCCAGCTCCCTCCAGCCAGGCCCCCTCTGTACTGTCCTGTGTTGCTGCTTTTCCCATCAAGGTTTTTTTTGCTCCTGCTGCCCTGTTTCCCTACCTCCCTTGCTCAAGATTCTCTCCTTCTGAAGACAGGGCTCTTTTTCTCATGTATTCAAGGCTGGCCTCAGACTCACGCGTAAATATGGATGGCCTTGAATGTCTTTCTGTCCTCCTGCCTCCGCTTTCCCACTTCTGAGTCCAGGCGTGTGCCTGTGTGCCGCCACGCCGACAAGGTCCTGGAGAGCACCTCGGGATCTGTGCCGTCACATGCTCCGGTGGCTAAGCGGAACCCGACTCCCAAGATCTTTTCCTTTTGCTGTATTTATTACATTTGCTTGTTTATAAGCTTTTTTAATGACCGATATTTATTGTTTTTCAAGACAGGGTTTCTCTGTGTAGCCCTGGCTGTCCTGGACTCTCTCTGTAGACCAGGCTGGCCTTGAACTCACAGAGCTCCGCCTGCCTCTGCCTCCTGAGGGCTGGGATCACAGGCGCGGGCCACCATGCTTGGCTTTGGATCTTTATTTTACGTGCATTGGTGTTTTGCCTGCATCTACGTCTGTGTGAGGGTGCTGGATCCCCTGGAATTGAAGTTGCAGACAGCTGTGAACTGCCATGTGGTTGTGGGAATTGAACCCAGGTCCACTGGACGAGCAGCCAGAGTCTCACTCTGTAGTCCTGACTGGCCGGCAACTCACTGTGTAGCTGCCAGGCTTGCCTGGGACTAATGGTGATTCTCCTGACTCTGATCCCCAATGGGATCAGAGGTGTGGGCTGGTAGCCTGGCAACCAGTCTTCCCGTCTGTGTCCCCAGGTCTTGAGTCTGTCCTGATAGCTACAGAAAGCCACAGCCGGCACCTCAGGTGTTGAGCTGGGAGAGAATCTTTGCGGCAGGGGCCCTTCAGCTGCAGAATGAAGGTGGGACACAGGGCGGTCATCAGTTGCCACACTCCTTGCTGGGAAGGCTGGATGTGTCCCTCTGCCCTCACTGGCCAGGTAAAGGAAGTGCAGCTGGCTCAGGGCCTCTGTGTCACTATCTGGGAAATGGGCTGATCATAATGACAGCAGTCTCATGAAGTTACTGGCAGGACGGCGTGAATCAAAGACTGCTCCAGCCAGTCAGGGTTCCCTTGGAGCAGGGGTGGGACCTGACTCACAGGTCTGAGGAAGGGCACCAGGAAGAGCCTCAGGAAATGACAGGCAGAGCTGCCATCTTTGTGATAGGCTGGGCCCTGTGCAAGGAGCCTTACTCAAGCAGATTCTTTCTGACTCCTCACAACACTAAGGGCAGCTCAGCTATTAATAGTCCGTGTCACACTCCACACATTCCTTCCCTTATCCATCTAATAAATACCTGAATGTGCGCGTGGCAGGGCTTCTAGGTAAACAAGGTGACCCAAGCCCACTCTTGGGGAGCTTGGTGTCTCGCAGAGACAGACAGTACCCTCACACCCACTTCTCCCGGCTGTGTGGAAAATGGCCCACATTCGAACCGGACAGCGCTACAGGTGCTGCTCAGAACTCGGAGAAAAGGCAGGAAGAGGAGCCTGTTGAACGGGTCTCTGAGACACAGGCTCCACGTTGCCTCAGAGCGTAGGGTCCTGCTGTGTACCCTTGCTGTGGCCAGGAGGCTCTTTTCAACCTCCTGCTTGAGCTCCAACTTGTCTGGGCCAGCTCACCCTCCACGTGTCTGTAATACTTGTCTACCAAGGGAGGCAGGGGATGATGAATTTGGGGGCTCGGGAGCCATGCCGGGTTTTTCTTTCTCCTCTTTGTTTTCGCCTGCACAGCCAGCCCTCGGTGGGCCTGAGGAGGCCCCTGGAGCTGCAGGCGGAGGGAGGGCCGAGCGCCTTAGCATTCACCAGCCTCTAGGTTTGGCTAGGTAGTGCCACAAAACAGGAGACTCAGAGCCGAGCCAGGGTTAGCAGCTCCTGCTGAGCCTTGCGACCCCTCTGGTTGGTCTGTCACTGTCTCTCCAGCCTTTAGACCCAGGGAAGCTGAAACCTTCCCCTCTCCCTGAAGGAGGTGTGGAAGGGACAAAGCCACCTGGAAAGTTCTCACGTGTGGAAGTCGCCCCAGAGTTGCTGGGCTGCCGAAACAGGTGGCCCGAGAGTGAAGGGGGGCTGTGAGCGTTCTCGGGGGTCGTGTACCCCGAGCCTACCTTTTGCTCGCCTATCCTCCTTCCTCTTTTGGCAAAAGCTGCTACAGTTCTTCCCCATTATTCTTTTACGAGCGCAGAAGACATGAAAATCGGCGCTTGAACCACTTCCCAGGCCCAGAACCCTAAGGTCAAGGTTGTCACTCTTGGTCACACACAGGGAAAATCAGGCACCGAGCGGGACCCTGTCCGGACAGACGGCGTTCCCGGGCCTTTCCGCAGAGCGCGCTGGGGCAGCCGGTAGCTCCTACGTGCGGGTGGGACCTCCCACTCTCACACCAGCCCCACGGCGGCTCAGGCCACGGGCGTCCCGCGTGGAAGTGGGCCCGTCCACCCAGTGCCCCGCGGGATGTGCCGCCGGCTCACCTTTGACCTTGCCTTTTCGCCACCCCCGGCGACCGCGGCTCTTCGGCCCCTCTCTGGGCTGCCTGGAGGCCGGGGGCCCCACGGACCCCGGTTCCACGGCGGGCTCCATCGTCCTGCCCGGCCCCGGCGCGGGCCCGGTCCAGCGCGCAGTCCCTCCCCCAGTACACACCACCGCCGGGCCCCCAAGCCGCCCAAGCGCGGGCCCGCTCCTCGCCGGCCCCGCCTCCAGTGGGCGGGGCCAGGGCGCGGCCGCGGCTGGCTCGCGTTAAAGGCGCCGCGGGCGGCGGAGGGAAAGGCGAGCCCGGCGGCGGCGGCGGGAGGCGGCCTCGGGGCGGGGCCGCGGGCGCGCGGGCCTCGCCGCAGGGGATGCTGGCGGCCCGTGAGGCGCCGCGCCTCAGCGCCCCGCGCCCCTGCCCCCCGGGGTGGGTGGGGAAGAAGCGGCGCGCGGGGGCGTGGGCGGGGCTGGGGCGTGGGCGGGGCTGGGGGCGGGGCTGGGGCTGGGGCGGGGCCGCCCTGGCAGCCGTGGCGGAAGCCCCGCCCTCTCCCCCGCGCCCGGACAGGGCCGCTGGCCCGTCGCCCACCCGGTAGCCGCGGCTGGCCGCCATGGCTCCGAAAAAACCAAACCAAACCAACGGCCCCTCCCGCCCTCGGGTCAGACTCCCTCCCGCCCGGTCCCTGTCGCTCCGTGGCTCTGTGGCCCCCGCTCCGTCCCGTCTTCTTCCCCAGAACCCGGGGCTGCAGGAGTGGGGAAGAGAAGGTTCCGCCCTGCCCAGCGGCTGGCGGCCCAGGCCCGCCCTGCTGAGGGGCCTCCCCGCGGGAGCTCAGCTGCCCGGGAAAAGGCGGGAAACAGGAGGCTGCAGCCGCCTCGCCTCAGCGGAGCACGCTGGAAGCTTCTGGAATCCGGAGCGTGGGAGAAGAAAGCCTCGACCTTCTCTCAGAGCGGGCCCTTGGGGAGGAGGGCCGGCTCCCTGAGGTGAAAGACCATCACCACCCCAGGCCCTCAGGACCGTGACTTTCCCTGCTCCTGTCAGGACCGTGACTTTCCTTTTGCTCCTGTCAGGACCGTGACTTTCCTTTTGCTCCTGTCAGGACCGTGACTTTCCCTGCTCCTGTCAGGACTGTGACTTTCCCTGCTCCTGTCAGGACTGTGACTTTCCCTGCTCCTGTCAGGACCGTGACTTTCCCTGAGGTCCTGTCAGGACTGTGACTTTCCCTGCTCCTATCAGGACTGTAACTTTCCTTTTGCTCCTGTCAGGACTGTGACTTTCCCTGAGGTCCTGTCAGGACTGTGACTTTCCCTGCTCCTGTCAAGACTGTGACTTTCCCTGCTCCTGTCAGGACTGTGACTTTCCTTGTGCTCCTGTCAGGACTGTGACTTTCCTTTTGCTCCTGTCAGGACTGTGACTTTCCCTGCTCCTGTCAGGACTGTGACTTTCCCCGAGCTCCTGTCAGGATGGGGCTCTATGGTGTTCCCTCTTTTTGCTTCAGAGAGGTACAAGGAAGAAAAGTGCCTTGGTCTGCACCTCATCAGGCTGCTTTCATTCAGCCTCGACCTTGCCATTTGACCCTTTCCCAAGCTTCTGATCACCATGAAACAGGCCATGAATGTCCTGGCTGTTGAGCTAGCTCACACCACAGTGGCTAAGGGAAGGCCCACACTGAGCTGCTGTGGCCTACTGCTACATTTGCCTCACAGCCAGTGCTCAGCCACCCCTCTGCCGGGACTCACGGATGAATGCTAGGAGGAAGACGGTTTTTCTTTGACCTGATTCCTGAGTCAGAGCTCTTTCCTGTCTCTTTCCTATGTTTTATGGGGCAGCCTGGTGCAAAAGGAGAAACCCTGGTTTTGTCCTGCGTCTGCTGTTTTCCTTTTCTACAGACTGGGGCTGTCGCACTTGATTTCACAGGGGCGTTTGGAGGTGACCTGCGGGTCATAACCCTAGACACAAAGTCAGCACGGATGCGTGACTGGCCCTGGAAGGCTCGTCGTCCCCGTTCACACTCACCTGTGCCCCAGTAGTGTTCGTGATTCTGGAGGGTGGCTTTCTTTCCATGTGATTTCCCACCATAGCCTGCCATCTTTTCACAATCAGGTTTCCGTTTGAAGGGCAGTGACGGTCCCGGGCCCACTGTTGCACAGCTCGGCTTGGGAGGAACTGAGCTTGAGGACGAGCTCAGATGTGCCTCTGTGTCAGAGTCTGTGACCCAGTCAAAAAAGGTCCTCCACTCGTGGGCGCTCCTTGGAATGGAGAGCTCGTGCAGCCGTGTCAGGAAGCCCGACTCCGCCACAGATCCGTGCTTGGACTTGGCTCTCTGGTCGAGCGGGCTTTGCTGGGCTGCGGCCAGCTCAGGTCTCTCTCGGGATCCAGAGGCAGGCTGGGTGTGGAGTTTGGGGTCGGCTCCAGATGCAGCCTGGGCCGCAGATGTGTCCACTTGCTGTGGACCCAGAGGTGGCTCTCTGGGCCCAGGCCCCGGAATCCCCACCTGCTCTTCTCTGAGTGCGTCCTGTTGGCTTACGAACCCTCTTCCCATCCCGGGTGGCTGGTGGGAGGTGTCTTCCTGTTGAGCTAAGTGCGCTTTCTGGGGGGGTGATTCTTGTGCAGCAGAGGCGACTGGGGCCAGACGGGCCTGGAGAGCAGATTTCTGTTGACCTCTCGGTTCCTGCTGGGATTCGGCCTCGTGCTGGGCAGGCTCGCTCGGGAGACTTGGCTTCTGTGGGGTTCCCAGGCCCTGCAGCACGGCTGATGCTGGCCGGGCCGGCTCAGAGTCTGGCCGGCTCATGGCTCTCTGCTGTGTCTCAGGCTTCCCTTCCGGCCTGCATACTGAGGTAGAGCTTGGCTCCACACTTGCTACCTCCCTTGGGAAAGAAGTTGGTCTCCGAGGCTTCATCCTCTGCCCGTCCCCTTCAGGCCTCTCTCCTACAGATCTTTCATGATGGCACCCCACTGTGGGCTCGAATCCTTTGCCTGGGCATTCCTGTTTTTACAGCTGGCCTGTGGGTTCCTCACCGCCGGCCCCCTCCAGCCACCACTCTGCAGCACCTCTTACTTGGGGAGAGGGATTAGGACTAGGAGGAGGCTCGGGTGGGTGCCAGGACTGTTTGCAGGAAGGGAGGGGCTCCCCTCTTGTGTCATAAATAGGCCCCACCCACTCAGCACTCAGTTAAAATGACCGACTCCCCCTTCTCAGAAGAAGGGCAATCTGAACTCAGCCTCCTGTTTCATCTGGGATGATTCTTCATCTGGGATGAGCCGGATGAGCGTTTCCTGCCCCAGAGATGGGACTCTCATGTAGCCCGGGCTGGCGTCGCTCTTCAGCCCTCTTGTCTCCATTTCCCCAGTTGTGTGCCCATGGGTGTGCACGCCATAGTTTGCTAGTCTCCCTCTACTGCTGCAGAGGAGTGCCTGAGGGGTCCGCACTTTGAATAATAGTTTCCTCTTCGCTCATTCTTGCACCCGGCTGGCGGCTGAATTGTCTGACCAGCTTATGGCCATGCTAAAAAGTAAAAAACAAAACAAAAACTGACCTCATCCTATTTCTATAGGCTCAAAACCTCTTTGGATGTCAGCTGAGATCCCCCATAGCATCTCTCTAGACTCGAACTGTGTTTCTGCATTTCTATCTCTGTACTATATAAGAAGCCCACAGAATGCAGTGATGGTGGTGACGATGATGACGGTGATGATGGTGAGGATGATGGTGGTGAGGACGATGATGACGGTGATGATGGTGAGGACGATGATGACGGTGATGATGGTGGTGACGATGATGACGGTGATGGTGGTGAGGACGATGACGGTGGTGAGGACGATGATGACGGTGATGATGGTGAGGATGATGACGATGGTGACGATGGTGATGACAATGATGACGATGATGATGATGATAGAGTCATAAACATGGGAGGCTGACTAGATGCTGAGAAACCACAGTTCTTAAACCTTTATTGTTTTTAACCAGGCAGTGTCTGATCCAGGACCTTACGTGTCTGCTAGGTCTGTCCAGACCTTGCCCCTCTGAATAAGTGAAAGAATAAGAATCAGGCAACACAGAATGAGGGTTAAGGAGAGACAAGGATGTGTAGACTCTGAGATGGGTTTCAGATGGACAGGGCAGAAGGGGACATATCAGTTGACCCCATTTGATTGAAATAACCAACACTCTCCATGTATATTCATATATTTATTTTCTTTGCTCGTGGCAGGTTATATTTATGGTCAACTGAGAGCGGCAGGAGGCGGAGGTTTCCTAGATTCTTTTAGGGTGAAGCAGAGGCGTAAGGAAAGAATGAGAAGATGGAAGTGCAGGCACAGTGATGAGCTCGGTGTGGGCACAGCCTTCCGAGAGCATCGGGAGGCTTCTGGTGAGGACGGGGCGCGGAGGGTAAGAAGGCTCTAGGGTTGATCATCTTCTCACTGGGAGCGTTTAGCTGGGACTCAGCCTCTCAGAGCTATAAGGGCAGGGCAAAACTTGCTAGCTGACATCGTTTGAGAAACTGTTGGCAGGTTCTGGAGGGCCTTTGTGGCTTCCTGCGGTGCTTTTGGTGTCCTAGGGCACAGAGAAAAGGGTGCTATCATTAAAAACTTAAAAATTCTTTATTTGTGTGTTTGTGTGTGTGTGTGTGTGTGTGTGTGTGTGTGTGTGAGTGCCGGAGGAGGTCAGAAGAGAATCTCAGATTCCCTGGAGCTGGAGTCATAGGGGTTGGGAGACACTTGATCTGTGCGCTGCAAACCAAACTCCGGTCCTCTGATTTTATCTTATTTTGAAACAGGGTTTCTCTGTGTAGCCCGGCTATCCTGGAACTCTGTCAACAGGTTGGCCTCGAACTCAGAAATCCTTCGCCTCTGCCTCCCGGGTTCCGGGGATTAAAGGTGAGCGCCAGCACCAGCTGACCAGTCTGGTCCTCTGAAAGAGGCTTCTACCGGTTGAGCTGACCCTCCAGCTCTTTAAACCAGTGAGGGGCACTGGCTGTGGTGTGCATGTCTGCAGCGCCAGCGCTCAGGCAGGGGCAATGTGCTCTCTGTCAGCATGACATCAGCAGGCTCAGGCTAAGATGAAAATCCATCTCAAAAAGCCAAACTAGCCAGGAGGGGCGGAGCGCTGAGTTCGAGGCCAGCTTGGGCTACAAAGTGAGTCCAGGGCTACATAGTGAGGCCCTGTCTTGAAAACAAAACTGAAAAGAATCAAAAAGGCAAACAAGGGAGGAAGAGATGGTTCTTCAGGTGAAGGTGCTTGCCAAAACTTGTGACCTGAGTTCAGTCCCAGAGACTGACAAGGTGGAAGAAGAGACCCCACTCTGCCCTCTACACCTGTGCTGGTACCTTGCGCACACACACACACGCACACACACACACACACCCCAAGTGTTTTCTTATATTTCAGTTTAGTGGGGTTGCACTGGTGCAATTGTAGAACTGTGGGAGCCAGAGCACAGCTTTCAGAGTCTGTCTGCTGTCGTGCGGGTCCAGAGGCTGAACTCAGGCCACCGTGTTTGGCTGCAGACACCGTTACCTTCCGCGCCATCTTTCTGGCCCCTGATTGAGGCCAGACTCGCCCCTTTGCAGGCTCCAGCTTAGCACATGGTGGTTCAAAGCCATGTGTGACCCTGTCCCGGAGGGTCGAATTCCCTCTCTGGGCCTTTGAAGGACGTAATTGCGCACTGAAACAGATGCAGGCAAAATGCCCACACACAATGAAAACACAGAAAACCAGCTGCCAAATGAAGAAAGAGTCAAAATCCTGTTCCACACAGATGCTGCTGTCACCGTCGGAAATTAATGAGAGGTCACAGCTGCCTCACCTCCTTTTACTTTGATAAATGCTGCTGTTCTAGACTCTAAGAATTTGATTAAACCTTTTTAGTTCCAGAATCAGTCTATCCTAATGGTTTTGCCCTTTCGGTTTTCCTACAAGTTGGCACTGAATAGGAAGGGGCTAGTTGACGCACGTGCTTGCTTTGGTCTCCTTGGCCTTGCCTCCACCCCCCCCCCCAGTGACTCCACAGGACCGAGTGTGGTTAGGGAAGGCCATCCTTGAAACTTACTGCTCGTTCTCTCACTGCCCTTGACATGGTCACAGGGACACTGCTTCCTCGGTGGCCCCAGCACAGCTCTGGGGTTTCTCTTCGGGGCTTTCAGGAGCCAATCTGTAACAACAGGCTGCTGCTTAGGAGGGTTGGTATGGTTGAGAGTGGGGACTCAGAGGCAGGCCTCTGAGCCCTCTGGGCCTCTCTACACTGGGGTTGGGGGGGTGGGGGGTGGGGGTGGGGAAGGTCAACAGAGAGGAATGGAGACCTCAAGCTGTGTGAACCCAGGATTTCTAAACCGGTTTTTGTGGGCTCTGTGGGCAGGGAGTTGCTGACATGTTTAGGGGGCATGCAGTCTCGCTGCGGACACTGAAGAATGCAAAAACAAGGCTGGGACATCTTTTCAGAGCCGCATTCCTTCCGCTTTTAGTTCTTTCTATAAGGAGCATCAGGCTAAGACCTGGTCTGAGACATGTGGGTGGGGGTCAGGAAAAAGTACAAAGCCTTTGAGAAGGCAGTGCTGAGAATTTGGGGTGCAGCTTGTGGCTGGGCTAGCTCTGAGCAGGTAGCTCCTGGTAGGCGTCCAGCTCCGGCATGAGACCCAGAGAAAGCAGGTACTCTGGTGGTGTGCTGAGGTTATCTCAGATAACATCTGCCCTGGTCTCAGAGGGGCTCGAGGAAGATGGAGGGTGAGGGCCACAGTGGCGCCAGCCCTGCGGGCAAGGCTGAATACTGACCTCTGCATTCACACTCTTGGCCACCTTCCCAGAGCCACCTCCCGGGAGCCTGGGGTTGGCTCCCATGGCTTCTGGCGACCCCTGTTGGAGGGAAACACACCTGTGGTTACTTCCAGAGGCTTGGAGAGGAAAGTCCTGGACAGCACAGTCTGTGCCTGTGTGTCTCTGTCTGTTGGTCTCCCTGTCCACTGGGCTCTAGGGTACGCCAAAAGAGGACTATTGTAAATGGATAAAGAACTGAGGCTTACAGTCTAGCCGCAGGTTGGAGAGCCTGCCCGGTGGTTGAGAGCACACGCTGGTCTTGCAGCAGCGACCCAGATTTGACTCCCAGCATCTGCATGGCCCCTGCTGTCGCCTGCAACTCTAGCTCCAGGGAGCCCAATGCGCTCTTCTCATCTCCAAGGCACTCATATACGAAGCAAAAGCAAATACATCTTGAAAGAACAAGTCTACCGAAAAGCTTAGCTGGGGAGGCGAAGAAAGTGGCTCCTGAGCTTGAGAGGCTGACGCAGTCCCTGAGACTGCGGTCTCCCAAGGTAAACACTGAAAATCAGGTGAGCACAGCAGCACACACTGCAAACCAGGGTTCCGTCTGACCTCCAGTTGCTCTGTCTGAGTCGACAATTCCAGTTAAGTATTCAGAGGATGGCATTTGTGTTTGTCCTCGGGGACAGACTCCCTGAGACCACACCTCGGTTGTCGATTCTCCTACCATGTCGAGTTGAGATGAGGCCTTGCTAGTCAGCTCGGACTTACAGCTAACTCTCGGCCTTAAGTGAGCCTCCCGAATCTGCTTCCTGGGTAGCTGGGACTATCGATGTATAGGGCCAAGCCCACCTCTGAAATATCTTTATGACAACAAAAGATGAAGGTTTAAAGGCTGGTGACGCGGCTTAGCAGGGAAAGGCGTGGCAACCCAGTCCTGCCCTTGGGACTCCTGTGGCAGAGACAGAATGTTGACCCCCTGAAGCTTGTCCTCTGCCTTTCACACATCCCTGTGTGACATGTGTGACCCACAAAAAAATCAGTTAATATAACACAGAATTTCCCTTAGGGTTTCTATTGTTGCGATAAAACCCCACGACCAAAAGCAACTCTAGAAAGGACGGACTTATTTCGGCTCTCCAGTCACATTCCAAAACTTCCTGAGGGACATTAGGGCAGGAACTCAAGGTTAGATCTGGAGACAGAAACTGAGGCAGAAGCCACGGAGGAGCACTGCTCACTGGCTCGCCCGGTCTGCTTCCTCACACACCTGCCCAGGGTCTCCCTGCCTGGAGTGAGCTGGGCCCTCTCTGTTGGTCATCAGTCAAGAAACAGGCCGGTCCTAAGGAGGTATTTTCTCAAGGGAGGCTCCTTTTCAGTGGATCCTAGTTTGTGTCAGCAAACAAACAACCAGGACAAATTATGAAAAGATGAAGGTTTACAGATTTGAGAATGTCAGTCTAGAACTGGGCCCACAAGATACCTGCTCTGATTTTTTGGTGCTATTTCCTGTTAAAGTCAATGATGGCAGATTGGCGATGTAGTTAGTTGTATGTGCTTGTCTGGCATTCTGGACTTTATCCAGAGAACCGTGGGAACTGTCAATCAAGCGTGCCTTTGCATGTTTCTTAGTTTGTTTAAAGGATTTTTTTTTTTTTTTTGAGACAGAGTCTCTCTGTGTGGCCCTGGCTATTGTGGAACTCACTCTGTAGACGAGGCTGGCCTCCAACTCAGATGCCTCTGCCTCTGCGTGCTGGGATTAAAGGTTTGTACCATCACTGCCTGGCTTAAACTATTCTTTTTTTTTTTGAGATAGGGTCTCTGTATTTTAGCTGGATTGGCTTTGAACTCCTGATCCTCAAGCTTCCATTTTTGTTGCTGTCCTTGGACGTTAGCAGCCTCTATAACTCTGACTCTCCATCGAAGGGATTACAGGTGAGTTCTGTGCCTGAATTATTCCTGCATGATTGGTGACTTGAAATCCGTTATGGACTGAACCGCACCCTGCCTAACTCACACACTGAATATCTGCCATCTGCTGCCTTAGAAAGAATTATTGCAGACAGCGTTCTGAAACCGTAATTAAGCTAAAATAAGGTGTTTATGATAGTCTCTAATCCACTTGGAGAAAATGAGATTTGCACACCCACGGTAAAGGATCTTAAGGGTGCGTCCCAATCGTGACTGATGATACTAAAAGGCACGAAGAGAACAGGTGCTCTTCACACCTTGGGTTGGTGCTGAGGGGTCTGGGACCAGGGAAGAACCACTGCTCTTGCAGAGGACCTGGGTTCAGAGCGCTTGGTAACCCTGTGACTCCGGCCCCAGGGGACCTGGCTCCCTGGGCCTCTGGCTCGGCATGCCTGTGGGGCACTGCGTGCAAAGCAGCCTGGGTTCCTGATGTGATTTCGCTGGGGAGTGGCTTTGTGGGTGGTCAGGTCACAACGGTGGGCCGCCCATGAATGGGGTTAGAGTCCTCGTAGGAAGGGACCCTTGGCAACTCTTAATCTCCACTGTATGAATTGTCTGTACACTGGAAGGTGACTTTTTTTTTTTTAATTTACTCAATTTTTATTTTATGTGCATTAGTGTGAAGGCGTCAGATCCCTTGGAATTGGCGTTACAAACAGTTGTGAGCTGCCATGTGGGTGCTGGGAACTGAACCTGCGTCCTTTGGAAGAGCAGACGGTGCTCTTAACCACTGAGCCATCTCTCCAGCCCCAGGAAGGCAACTCTTGAATCTGGTCACCATCTCAGCAGCCCTACTTTTGGGTGTCAGTTTTTGCTGTTTCTAAGTCACCCAGTCTATACTGCTGCACTATGGAGCCTAGCTAAGACAGCAGCCATTCGGCAGCCCAAGAGAGAGGCCTTAGCAGCTGCCCCGGCCTTTGGCCTCCTCCTTGGAGTTCCTGCCTCCAGAAATGTGAGAAGAATCAACTTTGTCCTGAGAGCCCCCCCCCGTGAGAGCCCCCATGAGAGCCCCCCTGTGAGAGCCCCCCCATGAGAGCCCCCCCATGAGAGCTCCCCCCGTGAGAACCCCCCTCTGCGAGAGCCCCCCCATAAGAGCCCCCCCGTGAGAGCCCCCCTCTGTGGCATTTTGTCCTGACCCTCCTGGCGAGTACGAACAGCACCTTTCCCATTCGTAGCCTCAGGGGCTCAGTGCTGCCCGGGCTCAGCGCCCCTGGCACAGGATGGGTGTTTGGTGTTTGCCTGGTAGGCGGTCGGCAGTCTGCAGAGACTGCTTTAACTCAGGCCACCGGCTTCCCAGACTTGTGCCCTTCCTGCCGCACAGATGGATGCGTTGCATCATTTCCCAGGCCTGTCCTCGTGTTCTCACGTGTTGTTTTGAGCACATGGGCGCAGCTCTTGCCTTCATAATCTTTTCTAGACTTTTCTCCTTGTGTGGCCTTTATTCCTCATTTCAGCAAAAAGTTATAAATATTAAAACCAGAGAAATCTTGTAGATGATTTAGTTGGATCCCTCCATATAAAATCCTAAATGATTACATTTAGATGTGGAGAAGAATTGGAAAAGACAGCAAACTTAGCCGTCACCATCGCCAACCCTCTATTGCTCTGAGGCATGGTCTCATGTAGTTCAGGACCGTCCTGAACTCTGTTAGAGAATATTAACAACAGTGTCCTGGCTCTTTCGGTTCTGAGTGTGGGTGTTTCACGGCAGGTACATCTGTGCCCCACTGGTGTGTCTGGTGAGGAGGCCAGAGAGGGCGTCAGAGCTCCAGGAAGTAGAGCTACAGACATTCGCAAGCGGGCGCTGGGATTTGGACCCCGGTCCTCCGGAAGAGCAGCAGTGAGCTTAGTCTCTAGCCACTCCTGTTTTTAAAGACTTATTTTTATTTTATGAGTATGAATATTTGTGACTTTGTTTTTTGCTTGTCTGTTTGCTTGTTTTTGTTTTTCGAGACAGGGTTTCTCTGTGTAGCCCTGGCTATCCTGGACTTGCTTTGTAGACCAGGCTGATCTCAAACTCAGAGATCCTCCTGCCTCAGCCTCCTGAGTGCTGGGATCACAGGCGTGCGCCACCTCCACCTGCAAATTTTTTTTTAAAGATTTATTAATTTGTTATTTAACAATATTCTGACTGTGTGTGTGTCTGCAGGCCAGAAGAAGGCACCAGATCTCATTATAGACGGTTGTGAGCCACCACGTGGTTGCTGGGGATTGAGCTCAGGACCTCTGGAAGAGCAGCCAGTGCTCTTAACTTCTGAGCTGTCTCTCCAGCCCAGCAATTACTCTTTTTAATAATTAAAAAGATCGCAGTTTTGATCATGGTGTTCTGGTTTAATGTTTAAGGAGGGCAATGAGACCGTGCAATGGTTAGACGTATCTACTGGCCAGGCTGACGACTTGAGTTCAGCTCCAAGACCCGCATGATGGAAGGCAAGAACCAGCGCCTAAAAGCCGGCCTCCGACTTACACACTCCCTGCACCATGGACTCCCAGTAAATAAACAGATAAATGAAAACTTAAAAAGTAATTTGAAAAAAAATATGTGAAAGGTATATTGAAACTCTTTCATAACATTTTGAAGGCATGAGAAATTAAAAGCTAAAACTAACAAAATATATTGGATTAAAAAGAGCCCTGGCTGCAATTCCAGGGTCCTGAGTTCGGTTCCCAGAGCGCACGCGGCTGCTCGCCGCCTTCTAGAGTGAGACCTGGCGCCCTCTGCTGGCGCGCAGGCGCACACGCAGACAGAACAAGCCTTGACAACCCTTCCTCTCGTTCGCGGGCGTGCTCCTGAGTGTGTGTGCAGGCGCCTGCGGACCCGGGGGCAGCCGTGAGCTGCCCAGTGTGGCCAGCCGCCTCTCCAGCCTACGACGCCAGGTTTTCGTGGGGACGAAGCGAGGTGCTCCCACGGCTCTCAGGCCTTCGTCCTCCCCTTTGAAGAGGTGCTGAGTTTCGGTGTAGCTAGTAGGAGGTGAAGCAAGCCCCCATCACAACTGCGTGTGCGTGGGTGCCCGGCCTTGCACGTGTCAGTGCCCGAATGCACGCAGCGCCCACGCAGGCCACGGAAGTGACCCGCAGACCGGCGTGAGCCTCGGAGTCAAACCCGAGTCTTCTGGAAAAGCAGCCGGGGCGCCCCGCCTCCTAAGATAAGCTTTATTTTGGGAATCGCCTTGGCCTCCGTGCAGGTCGTGCCCTCTGGCTACTGCGCAGTTCAGATGGAGGTGGAGGAGCGCGCGGCTGGGGGAAGCTCGGCGCACGTGGCTTGTGACAGCGCCATCTAGAGGCGCAGGGGAGGTGCGCGCAAAGCTAGCGGCAGAGGCGGCGAGGCTTCCTGATTTCAAGGGTGCAGCCAGGCCTGTAAGGTCGCTGCGCAGCTGCTGTCAGCTTGGAGTCCCCTGGGGAACGTGGACCAACGAGTGGCGGGTGTGTTTAGTTCCCCCCCCAGACAGGGCTTCTCTGTGTGGCCCTGGCTGTCCTGGAACTCGCTCTGCAGACCAGGCTGGCCTGGACTCACAGAGAGCCACTCGCCTCTGCCTCCAGAGTGCTTTATGCGTGTCCCACCACCTGGCTCGTTCTCAGCTTTCCTACCTGGAGGATTTTGCTATTGGTGATTTGTGGATAGAGGCCTACCCAGCAAAGAATCGTTCAGCACCAAGCTTCAGGAGTAAGTGTGGTCCTGTTATCCCAGCTGTTTGGGAGGCCAGGGCAAGACGCTCAGCAGTTACAGGTGGCCGGGAAGCTAAGAAAGGCCAAACAAAAAAGGGGCAGGTGGGTGGTGGCACACACCTGTGATCCCAGCACTCAAGGGGCGGAGGCAGGTGCATCTCTGAGAGTTCAAGGACAGCCTGGTCTACAGAGCGAGTTCCAGGACAGCCAGGGCTACCTGCAGAAATCCTGTTTTGAAAACACAAAACCAAAACCAAAGCATGAACAACCATGAAATGAAGTGAAAGGAGATGGGGCAGAGCTGTAGCTCGGGACGCAGAGCTTGCTTAGCATGCTTAATCCGAAGTCACACGCACACGCACACGATAGCAACAATAAGAAAACATTGTCCCCAGAGCCTGGGGTCGACTCATAGGAGTGCCTCATTGAACTTAGAAAGCTGAGCGGAGGCTAATATTTACTGAGCTGGGCTGGATGGTGTGGGGCTAAGGACACAGCCGCGCGGCAGGAGGGGAGGCGCGCCTCCCCAGGGGGGCAGGAGGGGACGGTGCAGAGACTCCTGTTGGAGCCGAGTGTAGCCAGCGAGCCGAGAGCTGTCTGATTGTGGGGGGAACCGGGAGGAGGGGGAGGGGGAGAGCTTTTGGTGTGAGTAGAGTTGGTTTGGAAACACTGCTGGCCAGCGGCAGGCCAGTGGGCTGGGGGTGTCTGTGAGTGGAGGAGCGACTGAAAGGCGGGTTGCGCTGGAGCCCCAGCCTGTCCTCCCCGGTGGCGGGAGGTGTCCCTCTGGAGTGGTGCCCTGGGCCCTCAGCTGTGGAGCTCAGCAGCCCCCAAAGAACTCCCCAGCGGAGAGAAGCTGGACCTGGCAGGGATGCTGAGTGCGCACCCCAGGGCCGGGGGCGCTGTTCTCAGGTAGAGGGGCCTGGGTGGAGAGGGTCTTGCCTCTGTGGTTGTTTTGTGAAGGGCTGGGCCTCACTGGCTGTGGCGCCAGCTGGAACAGAAGCTCTGCCAAGTCCGCTTCCCCAGACGGCAGAGCCGGGCAGAGCCGGCGTGAGCAGAGCCCCCAGACGGCAGAGCCGGGCAGAGCCGGCGTGAGCAGAGCCCGTGCGGCCGGCCTCGGTGGGCTGCCCTACTTTGTATCAGCAGTGGCGAACCTGACACACCCTGAGAAAATGGAACAACAAAACAGGGCTCCTCGTTTCTTTGCTCTTCACGCCCCGGCCGCAGCTGAGCCCGAGGTGTGTGACTTTCCTGGGAGAGGTTGGGACGGGGAGAGCCTGGGTCTTGGCTGCTGCTCCCACACCAGCTCCGGGCCAGACGCCTGGGCAGCGCGTCCTACCGCCCACAAGCTGGTGTGGGAGCAGCAGTGGCCTTCCTTTTGTGAAGAGGGGACTGTCTGAGGGAGACTGACTTCATCGCCCCAACTCACTGCGGGTGAAAGTCATTTTAGTGCTTTTCCCCTGGGTTTGCCGCAGTTTCTACCCCACTCCCCACTTAATATCAAATTGATCTGTGGTGCGCGCACACTCAGGCGAGCATGAACCTCGAGCCCCGAGTGCTCATGCTATAACGCTGGTGCTCAGGAGGCTGAGGGAGGAAGAGTGCAAGTTTCCGGCCAGCCTGGGCCTCGTATCAAGACCTGTCCGAAGGGGAAAGACAGATGGGAGGAAGAGGAAGGGAGGGAGAGAGGAGAGAGCAAGACTTTCCGTTAGTTACCTGGGCTGCGGGAGGCCGCGGGCGGGAGCGTCCCTGGCAGCAGGAGGAGGAAGGCAGAGAGCAGAAGCCTCATGGCGCTGTTGTGGCCCAGGGCCTGCGTGGCCGGCCACCAGCAGAGGCTTCCTGGAACTGCTCGGCTGGGTAGTGTGGATTTAAGCCCACGCCAGAGCACCTGGAGGAAGGCAAGAAAAGCGAAGGCGGGGCTGGCCGTGAGAGCCACAGATTGGGCCAGGTGCTTTACAGGAATGTGGGAGTAAAGCTGGTCACACAGAGGCGGCTGGAGCCTCCAGAGAACGGAGTGACGGACAGATTGGCAGCAGCGCCTGACCCCTCCCGCCCTGTGCTGTGATTTTGTTCCGAGCGAGCCTTTTCCTCACTTGAGTTTCCTTATGCCTTTTGGCTGTTTATAGCAACGAGGCACTGCAGGCTGGCAGAGAGAGGGGAAGTGCTGTGTCCCTCTGCCCATCCGCCGTGGCCCTCAGCAGAGACCAGGGGTGGAAGGACAGGGCCTGGGAAGTCGGCCTGTCTCCACGCTGTTGGCGCTTTCCTCCAGATCTCTGACCACACAAAGGGAAAGCGGAGCTGGGTGAGAACAGGTTCAGGGTGAGGGGTGGTGCTGCCTGAAATTCCAGCTCTGGGGGGGTGAAGCCGGCTCTGCGAGCCCCTCCCTCAACAAGCAAAGACAGAAAAACTGAAGGGCTGGTGGCTGGCTGCTCAGCTAATGGTCTGAGCGGATCCCCAGGACTCTGGGAAGCAGAGACCCGAAAGGCTGTCCTCCGACCTCCACTCGTTGGGTGGATGTGCGCCCCTCGCCTCAGAATAAACGTGCCAAAGAACAAGGCTGCGGACAAAGCTCAGTGACTAGCTCACACTTGGCCAGTGTGCACCGGGCTCTGGGCTTGGCTCTCAGCACCACAAAGCCAAACAAATGGAACAGCAACCACAGAAAACAAACAGAGGCCATCATCTCCCCTGGAGTGGTGGGGAGACCAAGCCTCCTGTATTCGGCAGGAAGTTGGCTGTGGTTTAGTTGCTCCAGCCTGCAGCATAGGGAGTGTGTGTGTGTGTGTGTGTGTGTGTGTGTGTGTGTGTGTGTGATAGCCACGGCTCCAGGTCCAGGAAGGTCTGAGGAGTATACAAAGAGGGAGCTCTTGACCTGTGTGGCTGAGGTTGGCGGGATCTTCTCCAGCCTCTGGAGATGGCCAAGGCAAAGAAGAGAGCTGCTATGCTCGCGGCCAGCACTGTAGGTGACTGTGCCAGCTCACAAGGGAGGGAGCTTTGTTTCTGAAACCGCAGGCTTAGGGGCTTGGTCCCAGGGCAGTTTGCCCTGTCACTTTGGATCCTGTGTTGAGGCTCCCTCAAGGCCTAAGTGCACAATGGAGGAAACCAGTCCACGTACCCAGAAAGCAAAGAGGACAGCAAGAAACACGAGTCTCACCTTCCCTTAAGGGTGTGTAGCCTGTCACAACTACTTTCTACCAAGCACCATCCCTGAAAGCTCTTCTGGCCCCAAGCCTTTACCCCGAGGGCCTCTGGGAAAACGGATGACCCTGTGGACATGGTGCTAACTGTCCCACCGTAAGTGGAGGGATGGCTCCGCTTACACGCTGGGTGACATGTTGGAGCTGAGGGGACAGTGAACGGGGAAGACTTTCCTAGACGCCCATCATTTGTTATTTCAAGAGAGGGGAATTGATGAAATGATTTTTTTAATAGAGTATTAATCTGGAGCTAAGGCTGACCTTGAATTCAGGACAATTCTGCTTTGCCCCCTGAATTTTTAAATTCTTCTTTGTCATTTCTCTTCTCTGTTTGTTCTAGTTCATTACCGTGTTGGAGACTTGTGTGAGGTAGTGAACACTCTTGAAATCGGTGACTCGGTCCTGGCCTGACGCTGCCTACGTGGTTTCTCTCTAGAAAGCTCTAAAGACGGCCAGGTGGTGCTGGCACACCTGTGACCCCAGCACTTGGAAGGCGGAGGCAGGTGGATCTCTGTGAGTGTGAGGCCAGCCTGGTCTACAGATCTGGTTCCAGGACAGCCTTTCGCAGGGAAACCCTGCCTTGAGAAGCAGAACAAAATCTAAGGACAGTCTACTTTGGAGGCTGCATGGCCATATATTCCATAAACCTGGAGCTATGAGTGTGTCAACATTTAAGGTTGTTCGCTGAGGACGGAGGAGCTGATGAGAGAGAGTTGTGTTTTGGGTTTTCCAGATAGGGTTTCTCTGTGTTCTGGAGCCCTGTAGGCCAGGCTGGCCTGGAGCTCACAGAGATCTGCCTGCCTCTGCCTCCTGAGTGCTGGGTTAAACCACCATCGGGCTGTTTTTTTTTTTTTTTTAATTTAATTTTTTGGGGATTTCTTTTTAGTTTATGTGCATGGATGTTTTGCCTGTACGTGTGTGTGTCATAGCATGCAGTGCCTGAGGGAGGCCAGAAGGGGGCATCAGATGGCCCTGGGAGTGGAGTCACAGCCGGCTGTGAGCCACCATGCGGGTGCTGGGAATCAAATCCGGGTCCCTGGAAAAACAGCCAGAGTGCTTAACTGCTAGGCCATTTCTCTAGACCCTTCTCGTTTTCAATATTTAATTTTTTTCATTATCTTTTATATTATTTCTACTTTATTATGTATGTTTTTGTGTGTGTCTGTGTGTAGACACACACATATTTGTACAGAAGTTGTAAGCAGAAGAGAGCGTCGGATCTCCTGGACTGGAGTTGCAAACAGTGTGAGCCACCCGTGTGAGTGCCGGGAGCTGAACTTGGGTCTCCGGGAAGGGCAGCCAGCACTCCTAAACACCGAACCATCTGTCTTTAGCCCTGGGAGCTTTAGAAGAAATTATAAATAACAACTTGATTCTGTGCCACATTTGAATCGATGGATATGTAAATGAGTGTGAAGATAAGACAACCACACACCTTTTCATATTTTAGCTAACAAAATCACTTAAAATGTAAACTTCAGTTAAAATATAATTAGGTCACTTGCCCGTTTCCTTCCCTCCTTCCTTTCTCTTTGTGTTTTGACACAGGTCTCACACTGTAGTCCAAGCTAGCCTTGAACCTGGGACCCTGCCTCAGCCTAGTAAAAGCTGGGTTTACAGACACACAGCATTGTGTGTCTGGGTAGGGGGGCAGAGCTTGAGCTGGGTCACGTGGGGGAGCAGAAACTGGCTGGCAGAGGGCAGAGAGCTGGGCAGAGGGCTGGGCTGGCAGAGGGCTGGGTTGGCAGAGGGCGGAGAGCCCGGCCGAGGACATGCTGCAGGGTAGATTGGCTGGACGGAGGCTGTGCAGCTCATTTTCATACTCCCTGAGCTCGCTAGGACCTGGCACCATAGCAGTAGTCTACAAATATTTGCCAAATTGGGCAAGAGCTTTCCAACCTTTACCTTTCTGATAAGGTGGGGGCGTTGTGAATTCAGTCTGTTAGAAGGAAGGAAATCTTTCTGGTAAATAGTCTGTGTTCACACGCACTGTTAGAGCTTGGCGGGGAGCCTGGCTTTCCCTCTGACACCGAATAGTTCAGAATGATAATAGCCGCATTTCCAGGGCCAGCGAAGTGGCTCTGCAGGGACCGGAGCTTGCTCCTTGGGACTCGTGTGCAGGAAGAGGGTGCTGGCCCTGAAAGCTGTCCTCTGGCCCCTGAAACGAACAAATACGCACTGAAGAGAAAGTAGGGGTTAGTTTGGTGTGTGGCAGCGCTCTGTGACGTGGGCGGAGCCGCCTTTGACAGGCCTCGGCTGGGTGTGTTCAACCAGTCATGGCCACAAGATGGCAGCACCGCCCCACTGGAGTTTCCCAGGGAGCCCATCTGCCAGGCCGCGAGGATTAAGGAAAGTATTCACAAGGTGATAAGGTTCACAAGGTGACAAGGTACACAGGGACAGCTGTTGTCCCGTCAGCCACACCCGCCCCTGCCCCTGTGGAGACAGACTTGCAGTGAGTTCTTTTTCTTTCTCTCTCTTTCTCTTTCTTTTTCTCTTTCTCTTTTTCTTTTTCTCTTTCTTTCCTTCCTTCTTTTCTTTCTTTTTCTTTCTTTCTTTCTCTCCTTTTTCTCTTTCTTCCTCTTTCTCTCTCTCTTTTTCTACCTCTTTCTTTCTCTTCTTTCTTTCTTTCTTCCTTTCTTCCTTCCTTCCTTCCCTTTCTTTCTTTCTTTCTTTCTTTCCTTCCTTCCTTCCCTTTCTTTCCTTCCTTCCTTCCTTCCTTCCTTCCTTCCTTCCTTCCTTCCTTCCTTCCTTTCTTTCTTTCTTTCTTTCTTTCTTTCTTTCTTTCTTTCTCTTTCTTTCTTCCTTCCTGGCTGGCTAGACCTCTCTGTGTAGCCCACAGAGACCGCCTGCTGCTGCTTGCTGGGTGCTGGGGTTAGAGGTGTCCTGCCCGGCCTCTGCTTCTAAGCACTGCTGCCCCTCCTCTCAGAACTCCTGTTTTCAGCTTTGATCTTCGCTCACATTTGACGGCTCCTCTACCCCAAACCTTCAGTGGCTCTTTGGCAACTGTGCGTCTCCTTCAAATGGCTCTGCCTGGTTTTCATGGCCCTTCAACAACCTTTAGCAAGCTTACCTAACTTCTGGTTTCCCAAGCACATCACTGGGCTCTCTCCTCCCCTTTTCCTAACCCGTCTCTAGTCCTCTTCCGCAGTGGTGGCAATGATGGGGTAGTTAGACACACACGGTTTCTAACCAGAAGTTCTCCATGAGCCTTGACAGATCACCTTACTTCCACAGAGCGTTCTCTGCTGAAGTAACCCTATGTACTGGTGGAGATGATAAATGGAGATTCAGGGTGCCTTCTTGAGAGCTTCTACAGCCATGCCCAGTACCCGGCTCCCTCTGCCCACGTCTCCCTGTCCTACCGTTCAAAAGCCCAGTCCAAACCTGCCTTTCTCAGGGAACTTTTCCCAGCCAGCGTCTTGTGTGCCAGCTTGAGATGAGCTGTGTGCTGACTGGAGGTAATTGAGCTAATTTTCTCCTTAGTCTTTTGTGAGGGGTTGAGAGCTATTACTCAACCCTTCGCTGCAGCCCCCTCTGCCATCCAGCGTCAGTCAGAGCGTGGGAGCTTTGTGAACGCCTTAGGGCCAGCTCTCACGAGGGTCCTTCCTCTTAGCAGATTTTGGTCTCTTCTGCTGTCATGAGCTAATCCTCTAGGAGGGATTGATGAACACATTTAAGGTGTTATCACTTAAATTTTTTAGCTGGAGCTGGGCGTGGTGGCGCACACCTGTGATCCCAGCACTCGGGGGGCAGAGACAGGTGATCTCTGTGAGTTCATGGCCAGCCAGGGCTACATCATGAGCGAGATTCGTCTCAAACATTAAAAAAAAAAAAAAAAACAAAATTGTGTGTTTGTTCGTGGATGTGACCCCAAGGCAGTGAGAGGCAGCACGCCGGGGGGGGGGGAGGTTTACAGGCAATCGTGAGCCGCCTGCGGGGACCTGAACCCAGGCCCGCTGCAAGAGCACCAGCTGCCCTCACTCTTCAACCCTCTCCAGCCCTGAGGAGATTTGCTTTTTGTTGCTGTTGTTTTGGAGACAGGCTTTCTCTGTGTAGCCCTGGCTGTCCCGGACTCACTCTGTAGACCAGGCTGGCCTTTTACTCGCAGAAATCCACCTGCCTCTGCCTCCTGGGTGCTGGGATTAAAGGCGTGTGCACCACCACCGTCCAGCTTCCTGATGAATTTTTTAAATGAAACCCCAAGAAATGCTTTCAGGAAAGTGAGCACAGCAAGAACTTAAGTGCAGACAGAATTGCTTCACTGTCAGGTGGTGGGAGATGAACACACTTTGCTGTTCGAGAGCTCATAACAGAGGCCTTCCCCTCTTGCTTCAGAAGACACTGAGGACATCAACAGCACAGGTTGCTCAAGGCTGCCTGGGCCTTGACCTGGGCTCTGTGGATTGTGCTTCCAGCCCTGGTCGGAAGGACCGCTCTGCTGCAAGCTCCAGGGCTTATGACGGGAGTCGCCATTCTTTCCTGAGGAGCTGGCGGAGCTCGCCTTTCTTCCCAGCACTTGGGAGGACCTCCCTGAGCTCGAGGCCAGCCTGGTCTACAGAGTGAGCTCCAGGACAGCCAGGGAACACAGGGAAACACTGTCGTAAAAAACAAACAAACAAATAAAAATTGTTTAAAAACACAGGCAAAAAAACAAAAACAAAAACAAACCCAAAACCCCGGTCTAGATCATTCTAATTCTTTGCCAAAATTAAGAACCACTTATTTAAACTTAAACTTGCTTAATAATTTTTCAAAGGTAACCTTATTTTTGAAAATGCTGTTTGTTCATGTTCCCAGCTATTCCTGTGGTCTGCAGATTGAGGTCAGATTCCTCAGGGTACCATTCACAGCCTGTCCAGCGTGGCTGTCTGCTCCTTCGTCTGCATTTTATGTCCTGAAAGATCCCGGCCTTGCTGTTCAACCCCCGAATTCTCCTACAGCCTTGTCCTCAGATCCCGGCTGGCTGCATGTTTTTTTTTTTCCTGTTGCCATCATCTTTATTTTCTTTGGCTTTTGGTGGATGTGGAAACAGGAGCCTCAGATTCAGAAACATGCGAATCTAGGCTGGGTGTCGGGGCACACTGTGGGAGGCAGAGGCAGGCGGACCTCTGTAAGTTCAAGGCCAGCCTGGTCTATATAGTGTTTTAGGCTAGCCAGGGCTACCTAATGAGACTGTTTTAAAAGAGTAGAAAGAAAGAAATTCACGGATATGTGTGTGTATCTGGATGTTGGGTCCACCTGCAGGTTCTGAGATAAGGGCTTTGTGATGAGGAGAGTCATGCTGGCCTTTAGGGCCCAGAACGGGCCCCGAGACCAGGCTCCTGCCTCTTCCTTACTGTAGCTCGGTGCCTCCTAAAGGCACTTTGTGGGTTGTTGCTCATGGTTGATGAACTTGTTATCAATTTCCTGCATGGAAATTGGCATTTGTTTTGTGCTTGCTCATCATCCAAATGACAAACCTTTTAAAATGGGATGGAATTCGTGGGACTTTATGGAATCCGTCCAACTGACATTTTCTTTTTCCTTGAACAGAACTCAGTAAACAAGTGACCTACCAAAGGGGGGAATGTAACCTGAGGGCAGGAGGGCCTGCCTCTGCCCTTAGACAACAGGGCAGCAGTGTGGCTTCTGGCTTCTGGGGACTACTGCCTTAACCTTAACCCCTTAACCGTTCTGGAGTCAGGCATCCTGCAGAGCAACCTCTCACTAATCCGACTCTGGCCCAGGCCATGTGTACATAAGTGAGTCAGTTCTCGTGAATCCTCTGCGGACTCCTCCACTCCTTAGGTCTACGAAAGTGAGGCCAAAGGGGTGGGAGAAGAGAGTCAGATGCCAAGAAGTCAGATGCCAGATGCATGGAAAGGGACAGGTGGGGCTGCCATTGTCCAAGGCCACAGAAGCTGGCTGGGGAGCTCTTTGTGATGTTCCCGGAACTCACTTGCCCCTCTCTGCTTCCTTATTGTATCTCTCCTGCTTCCCTTTTATGGTCTGAGAATGGCTGTGCAAATAGAAAGTGGCTGTGCTGTAAAAGCGGCTTCTCCCCGGTCAGGGCCTGGCCCTGCATTTCCCTAGGAGGAAAAGGAGCCGAGCCAGCCACTCCCGGGTGCTGGGCTGACCGTGGGGTGGGGGAGGCAGGTGCCGGCTGCGACACACTGCAGCATAAGCTGGCTGTTTGTCAAATCTGAGGGGGGCCCAAGTCATTCTGGAAGGGGGCTTTGTTGGGGGACCTCAGGAAAATGAAACACCCTCTGCCTCGCCTGAGTGAAGATGAAGTTAGTGGCAGGCTGGTCCTCACTGGCGCTGCTGGGCTCCTTGTCTGGGCTGTGAGATCGGGGAGGCCAGCAGCTTCATGCAAATCCTTAGGTAGTGACCGCGGGCGGGGAGTGCCGAGTGTGGGCTGCTGGGATCCTGGGAGCAGGCACAGGTGCCAGCCTGCGGGCTGGGTTAGGAAGGTGGCAGGGTTCTGGCGGGCCAGCTGGAGGTGAAGTGGTCCAGGGAGGCGGCTGTTTCGGGCCTCACCAGGTGGTTCTAGGACAATATCTTTGCTCAAAAGGAGATTAGAGGAAACAGCTCTGATCTGGAGGACTGGGCATGTGCCCTGAAATTACACAGTTTGTCAAGCTAGACCCAGGTCCAGGGACAACGTGTTCCACGGGCTGCAGAGACCTCGCAGAGACCACGCGTCCCGCTGAGGGGTCCTGCTGTGGCAGGGTCATTGTCTCCGCTGTCCCTGGCTTTGTCTTCGAGGTCCGAATTTATAGGGTGTACAGGACTGAAGAAGACTCCAATAAGGAAATAGGTGCGCAATGGGGCAGACTCAGAGCTGAGTGGGGAAGCGGAGGGAGCATGTGTTTTATTTGAACATAAAAAGTTCTTAAGGCTGGTCTCCCCATATAAGCTCAGTGGGCACCCTGGAATGCTAGCAGACTCGCTTGTGAAAATGCAGACATGGAGTCACAACAGATGGTCTTTGCTGCATGGCAGGTTAGAGAGAGGCTGTCGTACATGACAAAGGGCATGAGGCACGGACCTCGGGGTGTTGACAGGGGACCTCGGGGTGCTGACGGGGCCTCCTAGGCCAGGCGCCTGGCGTGGCTTTCTTCACCCTCTTGCTGTCATTTGTGATGAGTGAGAATTATTCTTGTGTTACAGATGGAGGTAGGGTGAAGGAGGTGACTTTGCCCCGTCATCTAGCCAGAGCTACGGGGTCTCGCCTTGAAGTCTGTCCTGCTTCATGCCGAGACGGACGGGATGAGCTCGTGCCCTCGTGCAGCTCAGGAAGGGCACTCTGACCAAGTCAGGCCAGGCACTGACGGAGACTGAGCGAGCTGTGGGTCAGGGTGGGCAGAGACCTCCCGGCGGCTGTGTCAGGCAGGGCCACGCTCACCTCTCAACCCCCAAGAGGACTTTCTTACAGCTCATGGCTTGGTTTTGGCCTAGAGCCCGTTTTGAGCCCCCGCCCTCCGAACTAAGCGCTGGGAACAAGCTCGAGCACTCTTTGTGTTCCAGGAGTTTACAGCCTGGCCGCAGGGGATGGCAGAAAGGGCCGGAAGCTGGCAGCTGGCCGCAGCTAGGTGTGCGGGGAGGCGGAGAGCGGGTGAGGGACCAGCAGCCTCCCTTCCCACGCTCAGCCCCGTCTCGCTGGGAGTGGAGATGGGCTCAGTGCTCCTCAGGGGCGTCTTCCAAGGCTCTGAGAGTCATCCTCTGAGGTGGGGCGGGTCCGGAGGGTGGAGGAAGGCTCAGCAGGTGGACGGGAGGGTGAGTAAGGCAGGGAGGGAGGCCTGTCCTCAGCACAGTGAGAGCTCTCAGTCTCAGCGGCTTTGTCAGATGTGACATTTTGGGGCAACCTGGAATCAGTGTCCGGTGGCTTCTGGACTTGGTGGCCTGGGATAAGATTCTCCCAAAATCCCTGCTTGGGGCTCCTTCTGTGTCCCCCGACTTTGCTGGGTTGGGCAGGCCCCAGTCTTCAGAGCCTCACCCTTCGCTGAGGGATGGGTTTGTTTTCTTTCCCTGGCAGGTGGGGCGGTGGTAAACAGCTCCCTCCAGAAGCCTCATAATGGAGCCATGCAGGTCCTTGGCTGCCCTGGCTCCTCTGTCCTCTAGGAAACCACACCTTTTCACAGTCCTGCTAGACCCTCAGAGACTCACCCAGCCATATGGAGCGCTCTCTGAGGAGAAATAAACCCAAATCAAACAAGACCACGGGGGGGGGGGTGAGCAGGGCCGGCTGGGACCACCCTCCTTAAAGCACACAGCCTTTTCTCCCCTCCTGCTGCTGCCACTGTACAGTTCATGGCTAGGTCCTCAGCTCTGGCCACAGAGAAACTGGTTTCCTAGCCCCTGCTATGGCTTAGCCGCACCCACGGGGACAATGGGCCTATTTTTTCAGTAGTCAAAAGCCCTTGTGTCTGGCCCTGCCCAAGCTCACTTGTTCCTGTTCTGTCCCTTCTGGGCCAGCTCAGTCTGCCGGCTTGTGGGGACGGGGAGGAGTCCGGATCAGTGTCCAGCCAGAGGGAGAGCTTATGGGAATCCCAGACAATTGTGCACGGGAGTATTGTTCAGGCTGTGGGCCAGAATCTGGCCAAGTGAGTTCTGACCTTGAGTGGGCAGATTTGCCTTAGCTGTGACTTCTAAAAACTGACGTTAAAGATGAACTTGACCCAGTGCTTGAAAGCTTGGCTGTCAGTGTGCCTCTTCCTCAGGGAAATGTATGCATCTTCCTGAGCCCGGGATCTGCTCACAATGTGCCAGCGGCTGCCAGCGGCTGCCAGTGGCTGCCCTTCAGGCGGATAGGATGACCTTATTTGGACAGGTCTTGTTCTGGACCTCTCAGGTGGGGTGCTTTCAGACTGTGGAGACCCTGATTCCCAGCTCTGACACTGTCGAGGAGTCTGGGCTCTTGTGAGTGGGAACCATCAGGGGCTTTCGGTAGGACGTGACCTCCTGGTGTTTTCCGGGACATTCCTGGTAGCTGTGTTCTGCATGGCTGTTTGAGAGACTCAGCTCTCAGCCAGGAGGGTGGGAAGGGTGGGAGCCACAGGGGCTTGGCAGGTCTCTGAGGCTGACAAGAAAGACGAGGAGAAGGTGGCTGGGAAGGGGCTGAAGGGGGGCTCTGAGCTGTCTGCTCTGCAGGCTGGTGTGGCTCAGGTGAAGACAGGGAGTGAGATGCTCAGCTGAGGTCTCGGCTCTGTCTGATGAGGACAGAGGGTTGTCCACCCGTGGGGCTACCCAGGAGACACCGACACTCCAGGAGGCCAAGGGGGAGAGGAGACAGCGCAGAGGGTCTCTGGGTGCTTCTCAACCGCCCGTTCATGATTTAGAGTGAGTGTTCAGGAGTGTGGCCGGATACTCTTAGCCTGGCGCACGTGATCACCTGGCGCACGTGATCACCGGGAAGTCTGGAGAAGCCGGGAGAGGAGGGGAGGGGGCAGGCGGGAGGCGTTCTGGAGAGAGATAACCTGGAAGAACGGCGGGGAAGGTACACACCATAAACACGTTAACGTCCCTTGTAAATCGTAAAGTCAGAGTGAATGTCAAGTTCCGCAGAGAACACGGAGTCCTGGGTCAGATGGGGACAAAGGGAGTCACCTGGAGGATGGGCTGAGGTCTGGGCGCCCGGGCTGGTTCTTGGCCTCTTCCTCTTCTCGTGGGACTCAGACTCCCGTACCAAACAGCCCACCGGTGCTGTGTGCGCCGCGCCGCCGCTGGGCCGCGCTGCACCCGTGGCCTCACATCCCCGGGGGCGGCAGCGTTTGGTCAGCCTCAGTTTGTAGAGGAGGGACTGCCCCAGTTGCTGTGCCCGAGGTGGGCTGTCTGCCAGCCACGCTCTCTCTCCCACTGCTTCTGTGTGGCTCGATGCTCTACTCCAATTACTGTGTTCTGATGGGACAGGTGGGATGCAGTATGATAGCTTGCGTGCACGCGTGCGTGCGTGCGTGCGTGCGTGTGCGCGCACTGATGGCGGGAGGCTGTGGGCAGTGATGGAGGACAACAGGCCTCGCATCAGCGGGCTCTGCTGGGCGGCAGAGCCCGCCCAAAGCTCAGCCTCTCAGCGGCCAGGGCCCATCCACAGACCTCGCCTACAAACAGCCGAAGCTCTGCGGACACCTCAGCATGGCGGAGGTCGCGCTCCGTTCACTGAGACGCAGCTGAGAGCCACGAGCATTGACAGAATTCAGTCCGTTCAGGAGAGCGAGGCAGGCCGAGTGACAAAGCAGCACTCAGGATGCTCTGGCCCTGTCCCGCTGCAACCAGCCTCACCTCGGGAACTTGACAGCAGCAGAGGCCATGAGGGCTCGGCCAGCAGGCCCGGGGGGGGGGGAGCTCTGTACGGTGGCTCAGCTGACATGGAACCAGGTGTCCCTTTCCCCTAAAGCCAGAGTGTGAAGACACCCCAGAATAAACTGCAGACAGTAAGTCCTCACCCATGCCGGGACGCAGAACTGGCCTGGCCTCCAGACTGCCAGTGGGCGGGACAGCGGGAAAAGAGGCCTCGGTCCTCCTGCCCCCGCTGTCCAGGGACCACAGCCTGCAGAGTCCCTGACAGCGGCCCTGCGGTGTCTCTGGCAGCCCCGCAGCACCAGGGCGGGCCAGCCACACCCACAGATGCAGCAGGCACAGGGGCGGCAGGGAGGCCCTCCCCTCCCCCACACTTGCTCTACCCAGGTGGTAGGACCCCTGGGACAAGAAGTGAAGCTGTAAAGAGCAGCAGGTGGCGGGTGAGAGGGAGATGACGGAGACGCAGACTCAGTGAGGCCACAGAGTCCGGCCCTCAGTCCCGACCCTGCAGGAGCCCGCAGGGCACACCTGCCGGTCAGGGGTCTAAGGTGCCTGTCTGGGTGTGTGCTGTCGGGTGGGTATGGCTGTGTCGGTGGCGGTTGAGGAGGAAATGTTTCAGGGCGTCGCTACAGGTTTTGTGCAACTTCCTGGTTCCTTGCAGGTGTCTAGGGGCCGAGGTCCAGTTTCCTTAATCCAGACTGAAATCTACCCGCTTCCCCTCGGGCCTGTACGGTGAGGAGCGCCGGGAAGGTGGAGCTGCGGCCCCCAGGCCTTCCTGACCGCTCTGAGAAACCAGAAAGTGCATGGACGGCTCCGACCCCACCTCCTTCAGGCGTGGGTGCTCGAGGTTGCCGGCCTGTGTGGCGGGAGGAAGGCTGGACGGCAGGAAGGGAGGGACTTGGGCATGCCAGTCCCTAAAACAACGCTTTTACTAGGGGCTGGAGATTGGAGCCAGGATGCAGACAGTGGCTGCCCTTGGAGAGGGCTCGGGCAGCAGAGCCAGGCCCAGCCCCAGGAGCAGCCGCAGGCTGGGCTGCGTTTGCAGAGTTGTGCGTGGGGCGGCACCGATTCTTGAGTCTTCTCGGAGCCCTCATCTCTCGCAGTCTGAAAGCATCACCACTGTTTGGACAGCTGCACACGTTTGACTAAAAGTCAGATTTTCCTTGTTTCCACATCCTGCTTCGTAGGTTGACACGGCAACAAATATGTAAAACCTTGTGAGAAAGAGATGATTTCAGAGAACATGTCTGTGATCCCAGCACTGAGGGGCAGGGAGGGAGATCCTGTGAGGGAGTGCCAGCCTGAGCTACGCGCTGGGACCCTGTTTCAGGCAGGCAGAGGTCCAGTGATGTTGTCTTGCCCATACCGTGGACCAGGCTCTGAAATTTCAAACAGAAGTGAACAAGAGTCTTGTCTTCAGGAGGTGATTGTCCATCTGTTCTGTTCTCTTTGCGTGTGCGTGGACATTTTCCTGTCTACATGTGTGTTGGGGTGTGAACCCGTGTACGTGTGTGAGTGTGCAGGTGGGGACAGGCCAACATCGGTGTCTTTCTTATTCACTCTCCATCTTATTTTTGAGATGAGGTCTCTCTCTCTCTCTTTTAGATTTGTTTATTAAGTGTACAGCATTCTGCCTGCGTGTGTGCCTGCACGCCAGCAGAGGGCGCCAGATCTCACTGTAGATGGCTGGGAGCCTCCATGTGGGTGCGGGGAATTGAACTCAGGACCTTTAATTGAACTCAGTGTTCTTAACCGCTGAGCCGTCCCTCCAGCCCGAGTCGGGGCCTCTTAACATGGAGCTCACGGATGTGGCGAAGCCAGCTGGCCAGCAGCCCCAGGGCTGCTCCTGCCTCTGCTTCCCCAGCTCCGCCATTATAGGCAGGAACCGCGCCCAGCTTGTGTCGGTTCATGCCTTCTCGTAGCTTTCCCGAGAGCGCTGCAGATTAGACTCGGCTCACCAGGCTTTCAAGTCCGCAACAGCCCCCTCACCTCTCAGCTCCACGGGGCCAGCTCTTAGGTCTCAGGGAACCAGAGAGGTGGGGCCAGACAGCAGCGGGGGCAGAGGAGAGCGGGCGGGGGTGGGGGGTGGCAGTGTCAGGCCCTGACAGTCCGGTCCCAGGAAGCACCGTGAGGGAGGAGAGCGGAGCCCGAGGTGACCCTCAGCTTCTCGCTGAAGTCTGGCTGCGGGAAGCTGGCCTTGCCGTGGTCACTGTGCGCAGAGGTCTGCTAGTGCCAGGCCAGCCTGGTCTTCCCAGGACTTCTGAGCAGGCTTCTCTGAGGCCTTGTCTAAAACGAAGAATCTGGTAACAAATGCATGTCCCTTGAGAAGCCGGAAACAGATTTATTGATTGTCCTGTTTCCTTTTTATTTTCAGAGAGCGAAAGGTTTTCTCGGTAGGCCTGGAATTTGATTAAGTCGCTTCTGCCTCCGTTTGCTGAGTGCTGTAATTTGCCGCCACAGTTGGCAAGTAAATGAATAAATAAAATAAAAATTTTAAGTTTTAATTTTATTTTTTATTACAATTGTGTGTGTGTGTGTGTGTGTGTGTGTGTGTGTGTGTGTGTTCAAGTACCCTAATGTCAATGTGGGGTCAGAGGACAGTGGTGTTCAGAATCTGTCCCACCTGCCCTTATTAGCAGGGGCCAACAAGACAGCTCAGTGAATGAAGTGTTTGCCGCCATGTCTGATGGTGTCAGCCTGACCCCCGGGACTCACAGACAACTGGCCCCTGCAAACTGTCCTCTGAGTGTGGACCATGACGTGCAAACAGGCAAAGTCAACAAACAAGAACATGTAAAAATGCATGCACAGGAAGGCAGCCAGGAGGGAGTGTGGGGCTATTTCTACGAACCAGATCACTTCAGTTTCTTCACGCTAGCCCGAGGGGGGAGTGAGGCCGGGTGGAGGAGGCTGTGTGACAGACGGCGGGCGCTTGCGTTGTCTGCGGCCCACACCCTGAGCCCGGTCCGGCTGGGACTTCTCGCTTCTCCACTTTGCGGCTTCATGACTCCGTTTGGGGACCTCATCCTCTGTCTTGCTTCCTTAGATACTCATTTTAGTGTCATGTCTCTAGGTAAAGTCCCGGAGGCCTCGTAAGTGAACCCTCCCCGGGCCTCGCGCTCTGCACTGGTTACAGGTCCTTCTGGCTCCGGTGCTCCAGGGTGGTCCTGGAGTTAGCTCTAACCCAAGTCTCTAACCCCATGGAACCCTTGGGGTGCAGTGGCCGAAAGCGAGGCCTGGCCTTCTGAAGGCGGGAGCCCAAGCCCGGTGGAGGCCCGGGCAGACCGCTGCATTCAGTCCCCTCGATGTTTGATCCCTGTGGCCAGCGGGGCCAGCTCGGGGCCCACAGGGCCAGCGGGGCCAGCTCGGGGCTCGCAGGACCAGCGGGGCCAGCTCGGGGCCCGCAGGACCAGCGGGGCCAGCTCGGGGCCCACAGGGCCAGCGGGGCCAGCTGGGGCTCACAGGACCAGCTCGGGGCCAGTTTGGGGGCCCATAGGCCTGCAGCATGGTGAGAGCCCTGACCGTGGGAGCTGTCCAGCACCCCAGGCTTCCAGTCAGGCCTCTCCAGGCTGCTGGCTCCTTTCTCTTGTGGAGAAGTTGGAAGGAGCGTGGGCCATGGACAGACTCCAGACTTGGGGTTGTGGGAGCTGGGGTGTGGCAGGCCCTTCCGAGGGCCCTGTCACCCGGGAGAGCTGACCAGGGAGAGCAGAGAAGCAGCTGCAGCTGCCGCAAGCACCTGTGAAACAGTGGTCAGCACCCGGGAGCAGAGCCTGTCCCCGGGACAGGACGGGCTTGCCCTGGCCTCGGCACCTGGGACGGGGCCTGTCCCCGGACAGGACAGGCTTGCCCTGGCCTCCCGGGGCAGAGGGAGGTAGCGTGAGGTGCAGCTTTCTACAGGGCTGGGCTGGCGAACTGGGGCTCCTGCTGTCAGGGTTTTGGGTGAGCCCCGATCCCGAAGCTGCCCGACAGGCTCTGGGAGGGCTCCTGCTCCAGCCTGGGGGCCTGTGGGACCCGCTCCAGGCTCTGGCCACCTGTGTCCCACTCCTATTTGCTTAGTGGTGCCACGCCACATAGTGGGGCCTCAGCACAGGGACAGCGGAGACCCCGTGGGGAGGGGCCCACAGGCTGGCTTGAGTGGAAGTGAGCAGCGGCCGTTCCCTCTGCTGTGTGTGCCCTGGCACCCTGCCGCCCTGGCCAGCGAGCCACCTGACGCCGGTGCCCCGCCCAGGCTCCCTGGCACAGCTGGCCTGCCCTGCTGTCACTCCAGCCCAGCTCGGCCTGCTCACCTTCCCTGAGCCTTGGTTGTCTCACTCCTGGGGGGTTTGCAGGAGTCAAGGGAAGGACAGGCACAGAGCCCTGGCAGGCCACCTCCGCGCTCCAGCAACAGGCACAGAGCCCTGGCAGGCCACCTCCGCACTCCAGCGCTGGGCAAACGCCACCAGCGAGGGCTGCGGACGAGGGGACACAGGGTGCCGTCCCTTCTCAAGCCGTGAAGGCTAACACACCCAGCAAGGCACACCCGGCACAGCCCCGGGCAGCCCAGCCCTGGCCAGCCCAGCCCTGGCCGGCCCAGCCCTGGCAGCACGCCGCAGGCAGCACGCCGCGGGCAGCGGAGCGTGGGGCTGGGGCAGGAGAGCTGCCTTACATGCTGCCTTACCCGCCCGCTCTCTACCCAGGGATCTCAAGAGCAGGAGGGAGAGGTGGGCGGGCAGGCCAGGGGCCGGAGCGCGGCGGCCTGTGGGGGAGAGCTGGTGAGGAGCCGCACCGCCTGGGGGTCTCAGCAGGCCTTGAGCTGGCAGGATTTGTCCCGAGAAGAAAGCAGGGAGTCGGAACTCTAGGACGCTGTAGGCGATAAGTCTTGCTAATAAGTCTTGGTTGGAAAATACAGGATTTTTTTTGAGACAGTCTTACTGTGTAGCCCTGACCGGCCTGGCACGTCCTATGTAGACCAGGCTGGCCCCAAACCCGGACAGATCCTCCCGCCTCCGTCAAGCTGCCCCAGAGCACGGGGATCTTTGCTTATAAAGAATGGATCTGAGGGCAGAGCCAGAGGTAGAGACTCAGTTAAGACTCTGCCAAGAGGTTCTACTCGTGTGTGAGTGTGTGTGTGTGTGTGTAAGGGAGGCTGTGATTGGGTGGTGGTTTTGCGTGTGTGCAGGGGGAGGCTGTGATTGATGGGTAGTTGTTTTACGTGTGTGTGTGTGTGTGTGTGTGTGTGTGTGCAGGGGAGGCTGTGGTTGGGTAGTTGTTTTGCATGTGTGTGTGTGTGTGTGTGTGTGTGTGTGTGTGCAGGGGAGGCTGTGGCTGGGTGGTAGTTTTTCCCGTCTGTGTTGTGTGACACACCTCTCCGGGAACATGGCCTTGAGGTGGCTGTTGTTGGTGCCATCGTCATCATCATTGTGAATTATCATTAGTGCCCACCAGGGCTTTGCATGTTTGAGCACCACGTGTGTACCTGGCACCCTTGGAGATCGGAAGGACCCAGTGGGTCCTGGAACTGGAGTTCCCGATGATTGTGAGCCGCCACGTGGGCACTGGGAACTAACCTGGGACCCCAGCACGAGCAAGCAGCCCGTCTGTTGGTCACCTCAGCTCCAGGGAGCAGTGACTTTGGTCAGGTCAGGAGCAATGGGGTCTCTTGCTGCTTCTCTGTAGACACAGAACGTGCAGCCCTCTCTGGAACAGGAGGTGTCATCCAGGCAGGAGCCCGTCCTGGCTCAGGACTCCTCCCGCCTCCGCTCCCACGGGGCTCCCACGGGTGCAGGCCGCTGGCTAAAAGTCTTTTCATAGTTTCCCAGCTTGTACACTCACCTCCCAGGGACTGTCTGGTTCCTTCCAGAGTCTTTGCAGGCGGCTTGTGTGGGCACAGAGAGGCGCTGGGGGAGACTGTAATCCCCATCAGGGTCTCCATCCTCCCCGGGGACAGAGGTGCTCACGTCAACCAGTTCACTTGGAGCTCTGCAAAGTCGCGTCGGAGGAAGACAGGTGCTCCAGAAAAAAGTGCGATTTTGCAGGTTGTTTATGGGGCAGGTTGTGAGGCTGGAACAATGGCTCCTCTCAACCTCCACCAGGAGCGGATGTCGCCGGTGGTGCTTAGTTTTGCTATTTGATTCTGACGGACACAGCCTCAACTGTAGCTTAAGGTTTCTGTTTGTTCTCAGGAATCTCTGTAGGATGGTGGCCTCAGTGTGGACGCTTACCCTGTGGGTCTACAGGATGGTGGCCTCCGTGTGGGTCTACAGGATGGTGGCCTCAGTGTGGGTCTACAGGATGGT